>NC_141217.1:38974850-39504850 GCF_054856515.1 Filicampus tigris | reverse complement strand
TGTGGGAAGTGGGTTGGAGCGCACGGCTGTTTTAGTCTCATACACTGTATGCACAAACACACACACACATATACGCCCCCCCCCCCCCCCCCACACACACACACACGAAGCTATTAGCCCTCTCCTTCAGAGGAGACACTCAGATGTGAGCGTAAAGATTTCTAGGTTGTCGCCATCCTGTCTTGAGAGAGTAAGCGAGAGCAATTAAGGACTTGTTAAGGCCAGAGGGGATGTGGATTAATTTGACACTCACTCCTCATCTCACACCCAAGTTTCCTGTAAGAGAGGGTGATGAGCGACAGGATTCAGTCCGCCCCGTTACTCTGGACTCTTTTCCTTGAGAGGCTGGCTGACATTATTTCATCGGCAATCAATTAGCCTCCGTCCTGCCCGCCTCTTTTCCTTCCTGTTAATTGGAGTTACGCAGACAATTTGGCAAGATCAGGATGTGAACCAGCAGCAGCTCCAGTACCAATTATTCAAACACTCTAGATGGCAAAATGTTTTTTTTTTTTTTAATCAATCCATTTTTAGACTCTAAAGAATGCCAACGTTACCATTTTATTTCACAGTAACGGCAGAATCGAGAAACAGCAGTTGTGCAATAAGCCATACAGTGGAATCAAATATCTACCATAAATCACAATATATTGTTAACTGAAGACGGAAACACGTAGAAGGAATCTTATTGGAATTAAATACACTAATTACAGTCCAATGAAAAGTCAATTTGTCAAATTAATGAAGAAATTCAACTTAAAATAGTTTACTCAACTCAACTTTTTCAAGCAATTTAATAAACAACAAATACTGAAACAAAGTGCTGAAAACCAACAAAAGACAGAGAACAGTGAGTCATAAAAATTTTTTTTAAAACAATAAATCAACAAAAAAACCGTTACAAGGATCACTTGGAACAAACGGATCACTTTTCTTTCCTTTTCTTTCAAATGTAAAAAGGTCCAGACCATAATAGGAATGGTTTCCAGGAGAAACCAGTAGCAGCACATACTGTAAATGTGACTGCCATCAGCACAGCAATGGAAGGAAATGCCAGGCTTTCTCAAGATGCAACCCAGAGGCAACAAATATAAAGAGAAAAGCAGGCGGGCCTAAAATTGAAGCTAGACAAGAAAGTCTTTCACTTTTGGCTCTCGGGACTCCACGTCCAGTGCTAATGGCATCAATGGAGACATCAACGGTTGTCAATGTTTGGAGTCGTTGCATCACTAGTTCAGCGAATAAATCAGCCGTTGTTTAAGCATTGTCGAGCAGCACGTCGCACAACACGCAGCTGTGTCGCTTTCTACGGATTTCAGGACTGGCATAGATCAGCGAAAACCAAATGATTCCAAATCGAATTCACCATCGCCGCCATTACAAATGACTGCAATTGTTGCGAGCAGCGCTTTCAGGCCAACCCCAAGCCGCCAGCACGGGTCAGCAGCCGTGCTGTCGCTCGGAAGCCGTTAATTGAATCAAAACGTGCAATCTGATGTTTCACCTTCAACGGCCGCTAAGCTTGCTACAGCCGCCGCAGTGCAGAAGTGGAAAGGCGCTTAAGTCTCTGAGAGAACGCGCGCTCCGCCAGATTTGACAGAGACCCAGAGTGCATCCATTTCATCGCACTTCATTGACTGCACTTGGACATTGGACAGGGACAGCGCCCATCCCTGATGTCGGTGTGCCAGTTCAACACCGTAGCAAAAAAAAAACAACAACAAAAAACGAACCTATACGGAGACTATTTATGTTGATCGTGCACATTCAAATAGTTTTCCCCCAAAATGTGCCGAGCTGCAGCGCATTGCAGTTCTTAAAGTTTGGCTTTCTGGCGTGGTTGTGGGAAGGGCGAGTGCAGTGGCTGACGGGGGTCGGGGGTGCAAGCATCACTTGACACTTTTTTTCTGATGCCGCTCCTATTCCCCCTTTTGGCCCTAAACACAAAGTGGCATGCCTCACGCTCAGCGATTTGTCACCTCTCGTCTCCGATGCTGAGCAGCGATCGGGGTGAGCTGAAGTGGAGTGGAGTGGGGGAGCTGCGCGTCTTGCTCTTTAGCAATGCATGTGGCTGGAATATTGCACTAGAATAGAGCAGTGATTCACAAGTGCCCCAACTTATGAGTTTCCCCAGTTGCAAGCCTTCAATTGTTGTTTTGCTTTGCTCTTGAAAGTCACACAGCTCATGCATGCGTGACTGTTGTGACTTTCAATTTACTAGACTAGAACTACAGAAAAAAAAGGCTAATATACATAATTGGGTGGCGAGAATAAGAATTGGGCAAAATAACATTTTTCTTTTTAAATACATACAATTATTGACAAAACAGGGACAAAGCTGTAATACGCCTTCCCACACACACAAAAAATAGCGTTGTCTACCTCCCCACAAAAAATAAAATATTTTACAAATTTGAAAAAAAAAAAAAAAACAATGGAAAAAAGTGCCAGCCTGTGTAAGCAACTCCTCAGTATGAAGCGAAAAAAATCTATTTTCCTTTCAACGTGGCTCACGCCAAACCACTGCATGTCCACCACACAGGCCAGGTCCCTGCACCAAGATGTCTTGTAACAATACCGAGCTTAATCTCCATGTCAAAGCCGTTTTTCCGCCTCAGCAGACTCGCACGCACACACACACACACACAAAACACACACTTTCACTGGGCTGTAGGTGTGTTCCATGTTTTGTTTCCTCCACACAATTGCCTATTTTTCACACACACTGTCAACCAATTCCTGGACCGCGTCAGGATGTTGACTTTCGTTGGATTCGTGTGACCCCCTCCTCTGCACATTTGCAGTTCAACCGCTGCATCACCTCCCAGCTGATCAAGTGGTTCAGCAATTTCCGAGAGTTCTACTACATCCAGATGGAGAAGTACGCCCGGCAGGCCATCAACGAGGGCGTGACTGCCGTGGAAGAGCTGGCGGTGGGCCGCGACGCCGAACTCTTCCGGGCGCTCAACATGCACTACAACAAAGCCAACGACTTTGAGGTAGGCCGAGGAACATGTACACGCAACGGTCACAATGTTGTCTCTCTTGAACACAGGAAGGAAAAATAGTTGTGGTACCTTGACTTGAGAGTAATTCTTAAAAACTTGAAACTTTTCACAATGAGTTCCCTGTGTCAAAGCGAGAATCCTACCGATTCCAAAATGACATTATGAATGTCATGAATCGAAGGTGGCAAAGGTGGTCAAGCTTCAATTCAAATTATTCATAAAAAGGTACACTCTATAAACAGTTGGGTTAAAAATAACACCATTTTGGGTCAAAAATGGACTGATCCACTTATTGGGTCAATTTGACCCACCGTGCCTTGTTTTGTACAAAACAGCCCAATATGTTTTGCAAAAACAACCCAGAAAGTTGGGTCAAAGTGACCCAAGAAGTGGATCGGTCCATTTTTGTATGCCAAATTGTGTTATTTTCAACCCAACCGTTTTTAGAGCGCGAGAGCGAGAAACACACGATTTTGTCCAGTCTGAAATGCCGAAAGCGGCTGGGGTCAAATGTTTCCCGCAAATTGGCTTCAGCAAACGCCCTCCAAGTCAGCTGTTCGGAGCGCAACAGTCACCTCCCGATTTTCTGCTGAGGTGTGGACGTTGCAGTGCGTGCGTGTGTGTTTGTGTTGTGTGCGTTCGACGAGGCGAAAGAGGACGCCGCTTAAGGCGTGGGTGTCCTTGTCAAAGCGATTTGCACAAGTCACATTCTCCCCCTCACTTGTCTCCTCCCAATATTAGTCGAAGGGGACCCGAGGGCCTTTCAACTCTGACACAACATCAGCAGCATTTAGACGTCCATTAGCGTTTTGCACACAAGCAAAAACAACATACTTTCTTTTTTTTTTTTTTTTTTTTTTTTTCTGCACTCATTGAGAGGAAGCTTTTTTGTTTTTGTACAACCGGAGTTAGTTGACAAATGCTTCCCATGTGTGGCTTACGTCCGAGTTTGTCGAGGATTCTTATTTTTAGTCGACGGATTAATCTTGGCTCTGGTACGTCGGGGTGTATTTTGAAGCGCATCTTTGAAAAACCGGCGAGTCGGGCCGTTGGACGTTTTCATTGAAATGAAGCTGCGAGCGACGCAGTCGTCTTACAAATTGCGGAAAGAGGCCGATGAGGACGCGTTCCATATCTCACTGCCTTGGTGTGGCGCTTTTCCTGTCGACATCCACCTTCACCTGCCTCCTTCCTTTGTCTGCCCTGAGGGAACATTACCGACCGGGGACTCTTTCTCTTTGTCAAGCTCGGAGGCGTGAAACCGGAACCGCGGCCGATTCAGCAAGTCTCCGTCGCGCACTGGAGTCTTCTCCTTTTAGCCAAATTTAGCATCACGGTTCCACCTTGATTTGTCCCTCGTCAGCCCTGCCGTCCCCCCTCCCCCCGTTGTCCTTCTGACTCCGTCCTCCTCATCGCTTATCACGCTCGCTCATCTTTAGCGGCTCTCTCCTCATCTCGTCCCGGCTCACCTGTCCACCGCCTGCTTACAACTACTCGGACATCTAGTTAGCAATTCACAGTTCGATTAATAACGTCGTGTCGCGCGCAGTCAGCATTTAAGGTAAATTATCGGCTGGCGATGGTATTTCATTCTGAGTTTGAGCATGTGTTGGCATAATTATTGCATCGCCGTTAATTATCTCCAGCCACATTTTTTTTTTTTTCTTTTTACTCCTCACTCTCGTCCTGCATCCCCTCTGCACACAACCTCCCCGATCGGCCAAGCCCATCCCCCACCACCCCCTCTCTGGAAGTATTTTGTCCTAATTACAGCTCGGCCGCCAGCTAATGAGGGAGGCGTGAGGAGGGGGCGATGGGAGAAAGGGAAAGGTAATGGGGAATAGTCTCAACTTCAAAAAGCAAAAAAGAGACAGAAGGATTTTCTTTGCCAGGACACTCGGGGGAAGGTGTCAGCTTCGAGCCACTGCCAAGAGGAAGAGAAATGTTTCCTTTTTGTTTTTTTACTTTCTTTTGGGAACAGACCGACGAGTTAAGTCTGCCAGCAGCACTGGGCATGACATCCTTACGTTGCACAAGGCTTTTGGGAGTTGAAAAGTTGTGAAATATTTGCACAACGAGCCAATGTACGCGGCGCGGCGGAAGAGGTGGCACTTTGCACTTACACATCAGCAACATGATACGCTGAACTTGAAGGTACAAAAATACACGCGTGCTGGAGTTTACATACTTGAAGCAGAACATTTCTACAATTTCAAGTACTTTTATTTGGGCAAAACGTGCACACACACACACATACATATGCAGTCATGTACACAAAAATATATTGATACGCGGACATTCATTTGTGATGATCTGAACGGGACTCCTTGAAGGGTGGGTGTGGTGACTTCCAAATTCCGCCCTTTGACTAGTACACGTACACACCTTAGCGGTGGCGTGCAGAGTGGGGAGGCTCACATTTCAGGAGTATCCGATTCCATAAGCACTGTGCCACATGAAAGGCTTGACTTCTCATGCCTTTCATTGTTACTTTCCTCTTTCCTCTCATCTTATTCATTCATTCATTCATTCATTCCTCTCGCTTCCTATTATTTCCCATGCCAAGAGGCCTTGCACCAATCACAGCGACCCATTCAAACGGATTTTTTTCCCCAATGCCCACAGCTCGAAATAAGCACTGCTGCCCGGCATTACGCCGTCATCCGATTTGTCGATTTCTTTCGCCATTTCATTTTTACCCTCAGCTGATTATTATTCCCGCAAATGAGCTGCCGCAAGGTTTCATGGAGATTGAGAATAGGTTTGTGGCACGAGCGGACAGCGAGCAGACCTTGCTGCAAACAAAGCCACCTGCCAGTTTCTGTCACTATAAATATAGCGATGTGCTTGGAGAATGCGTGCGTGCGTGCGTGCGTGCGCGCGCATGTGCAAGTGTCTTCCAGTTGGGACGAAGAAGGAGAAGAAGGCATGGTCTTTGTCACTGAGCCATGAGGAGTCACGAGGGGACGGTTTATGTGCTGCTGTGTGGGCTCGGCGTGGGTGTGTGTGTGTGCGTGCGTGTGTGTGTGTGTGTGTGTGTACACAGTGATTCCCCTCCGCAGCTGTCTCCTCAGCTTTGACAATGGGCCGGCTAACAAAGACGCGGCCTTGAGCCGCTGTCATGTGATACGAGTGGTCTGCAGCCCCTCGGTCAGATGACCCAGGCTATTGTCCCCTTCGGTGACACACACACACACACACATCAGCAATCTCAGAATGCAGACCCTTCCTCTAAGAACAAAGAGCAACTTAAGCACTGTCCTTGTGGTGGTGCTGAGACTAAATGAAATTCAACATTTATCTGATGGTAAAACCTCCAAAATATACAAATGGCACTTTTACTGCTAGCCATTGGTACATTGGTTACGCAAACAATAAAGATCATGGAACGTTTATGCCGAGTTTCCCATTTAGAGGCGCAAGCAACATGAAAACCAGAGCATTGTCTCTGTGTGAAAGTTGAGCACTTGTCAAGCTGAAAGGAGACAGAAAATCAATCAGAGCCGTCGCACAAACGGATCCAATTTAATAGTTCAAGAAAACGGCCATGGTGAGATCATAAATGCAAACAACACTCAGTTGTGTATTCTTACATTTTGGTCGATTACAGTCGCGTCGCCCTTTTGATGGAAAAGGAGCAGCCGATACATTTCCACAACCAGTGCATCCATGGGACAGGATTTATAGTTCCCTCCCAATCAACCAAACTTGACCATTATCATCCTTGAACGGGCAGAAGTTTTGAAACCGCTTTGGAACTCCTTACATGATGCCGCAGTACCTAAATGTTGGCGTCTGAAAAGTAGGGGAATGGGACATTTCGAAGCAAGAGGACATCATATTGTGGACCCAAATGTTACCACAGGAGAATGTGACGAAAGGCAGGCCTGAAAGCCGCGACGGTGTAAAAGAGGAAAAAGGAAACAGATGCTTGTCTTTTGGCAGGCATTTCGACACACACGCAAATGCGGTGGTAGAACAATAATGAGTAAATGGCAAGTGGATCTCAGTTGTCAGGAGACAGCATGTCAGAGGTCACATACCTCAGCATGGACTTGCAGTATAAAAGCATCACTAGTTTAATGTGCGTCTCCCTCAGCAAGCCATGATGAAGAAGAAAGCAACACTGGCATGACGAAGATGAAGGCCGGATAAAAACGTCAGTGCATGAAGTACCGCTTATTATCCTTATTAGCACGCCCACCCCGGGCAATCAGCATCTTTGGTCTCGTTAGCCCCCCCGAACAGCCTGATCCAATATGCTTGTCGTGCGCGCACTGACTGTTGGCTCAGGTGCAGTTATTGCCTCACCACAGAATTGATCCGACCAAGTATTTTGCCTGCGTCTGTGTGTCGCGTCTGTGGCAGGACAGTGACGGAGGGCCTCGCAGAAAAAAAACTGTGCTCTCCAGGGGCCAGCAAAAAAGAGAGCGAGGGCGCATGTAGTGAACAAGAGTCCAGGGAATCATTTAGTGTGCGTACGTGCGTACGTGCGTGCGTGTGTGTGTGTGTGTGCGTGTGTGTGTGCGTGTGTGAGGTGGGGGTAAACCATCCGTTCTGGTGGCATCTAACCTTGGCGTGTCCTGCCATGTGTGACGGGGTTACACACTTTGCTGGAGTGTCGAGGTTCATGCACCTTGTCTGCAGGAGTCAGCATGTGTGTGTGTGTGCGCGCGTGTGTGTGTGTTGTGCGTATGTGTGTACATGTCGCCATTCAAAAATGAGATACAAAAAGGTAGAGAAAAAGGAGAGCAAGCTTGTCAGATTGTTTAGTGTCTTTGTATGTTCTTGCCCCCGGCAGAAGGGCAGGGGGAAAAAAATATGCCCGTTTGTGAGAGTGTGTGTTGTTGCGCTTGTTAGGAACACACAAATAGATGGGAATCATGTGGAAAGGACAACTGGAACGCCGAAATTGTCCTTAAAAAAATACAATAGGTTTCATGCAGCGCCACACGTCTCAAAACAGCGTTATGATTGATATTGTGTTTGTAGAATATCAGTTAAAGAAGCACTGAGCAAGTATTCGACCTTAATAAAAAAATGTTCACAACTCTTTTGATGAAACATTGACTTACAAGCAGTTGAATGGGATTCTTGTCATGCCGTGGGGGGGGTCTGTATCATTTTTACTGGCACTAAGAAACTTTGAGGAGGATGGGAGCAACCCTGGCACACAGAAAAAAATACAAATGTCCTGAATTTCTTTTCGGCATACCCATTCCTCCTTTCGCTATAAGGACGGAAGTCGATTACTGGTGTCATGGCAGAAGCCCCAAAACAATTAAAAAAAACAAAAGTATTGTTTGAATAAAATTAGATTCATTACCTCATCACTATTCATATTTCACACAGCCACTGGAAATAGAAATGTCATTCAGTCCAACTTGCAGGCCAGCGAGAGATCAGGATTTCACGACACTACGCACTGGCGCGCACGGGAAATGGGGTTGACTTTAGTCAAAACACTACCGCTTTTGTCCACATGGTGCAGCCATAATCAACAAAAACTGACATTTGACACAGAGTTTCTTTAAGTAGTAAAATTCACCCATTTTTGTCTCGCACAGGGAGCGGCCATTTTGTCGCTCACTGTCGACTGAAAATGACATCCCAGTTGCCTAGGTAACAACCAATCACGGCTCGCCTGTTTTCTGAATCTGAGCCATGATTGGTCGTTACAACTGAGCAACTGGGATGTTATTTTCAATTGACAGCAAGTGACAAAATGGCCGCCCCTAACATGGCTACAAAATGGTGGATTTTACTGCTCATATTCTACTATTCATATTGCACGAATGCAATATTAACCAGAATGCCATGTTTTGACTAGTTGTGGTGCATAGAGCATAATATTATGAAGAAAATTTGAGGGTTGACTTCTACTTTGAAAAAAAAAAAAAAAAAATAGATAAAAAAATAAATACATTAAAAATAAATAAAATCAAACACCCATCTGAACCCTGACACACAAGAGGTGTCTCATCATTTATCGCAACCGCATGTGAAAATGTGTTTGGAAATCTGGACATATTTTTGGGGGTCTTGCAGGTGCCGGATCGATTCCTGGAGGTGGCCCAGGTGACTCTTCGTGAGTTCTTCAACGCCATCGTGGCCGGCAAAGACGCTGACCCGTCATGGAAAAAAGCGATCTACAAGGTGATCTGCAAGCTGGACAGCGAAGTCCCGGACGCCTTCAAGTCGCCCAACTGCCTGCAGGAATTGCTGCACGACTAACGAGGAGGAGGCAGGAAGGCCGGCCGCTGAGCCCGGCCTGCCGCGCCCAACGTGAAACTCAAGGTGATGTTTGAAGGTGTGCTTTGGTGACGGACGCTGAGATGCGAAGAAGAAGAAGTTTGTCACGGACAAAGACGACTTCATTCCCGACGGTCGCAAGAAACAAAAGAGTTGCACTTCGAGATCCAAGCATGTTCTTCATCCTTTTGCGGACAGTGAATGGAACCAACTGGAAATAAAGAAGCTAATATATACATATATGTGTATATAAATATATGAAGATCTTTTTATTGTGGATGTTTTTAAGTGTCATGGACATTTATGGGGGGGGGGTTGAAGTGATGTTTCTGTCTTTTTGCTTTCCTCCTTTGTGCAAGCTTACACACTCTCACATGCACGCCAGCGCACACTTGGTGATTAGTCAAGCTCGGTAGCATTCCCATAAAGCCGTTGGTTTCCCTTCTACGTTGACATTCTGTTCGTCTTGATGGCCGTTTGTTCCCAAAGCGTGGCACACATGTTGCGGCCAGGCACCTCCGACATGCCATGGGGCTTCACTCGGGGGAGCCGACGGTACTTTGGGGTTGTGTTTGCAGCTTCATTTCTTCAATGTTCTTTTCATACATGAACGTGATGGAAATATGAGTCGGCTTTGGATTTTATATTGGATTCAATCAAAAGACCTGAGGGCATCTCTTCTTCTTGAAGTGAAAGGTGGATCTGCTGTATTCAAGTGTTTACTGGACTCAAAGATGATCATTCACCACAACAATCATTCCTGTTTCTGCTCTTTTCACAATTACTTGCTCCTCCCTGGGGGAGAACGGGGGGGGGGGGGGGGGGGGACTGGCTAGAGTGATATTAACAATTTGCACAAATGCAAAACTCATGTCTCCCACCTAATGGCGCCTGCAGACAAAAAAATAAATACACCTCTCAATTTCGCTCTACTTTGGGCATTCATGGGAGTCCAAAAAAAACACATGCGTAACACTTAACAGCAGGAAAAAAATACACTGCTGTACTTTTAGATGTTATAACCACTCTGACCATTCTCATCTTGTTTTATTTATGATAATTGCTGTTAATATTAAACATGTTCTTCTAATTAAAGCTTGCTACAGATTGGACCACTCGTTTAGTCGTCCGTCACACTGCAACACAAAAATAAATTATTGACCAAAAAAAACAAAGCAAAGAAAGTGGAGTATGTTGTATTTTGTGGCGTTCACCATCAAAGCAAGCAGTAACCAGGCAACCTGATGGCCACTTTAACTGCGTGGTCCTCGCTCGCTGTGTTCTCCATCAGGACATGTGATCCCTCCTTGTTGTTGCTGATGAATTGAAAAGAGGAGCGCTGTGTGATTATTGTCAGCACAAAAGCCTCAAAAAGCTGCTGACGCCTAGATTAGCCAGTACAAAGACGCAGGGGCAGGGCACGCACATGCGCGCACGCATACACAAACTCACACGTGAGCACACACATGGCCCATCTGCCCTTGATAGCGAGCATCCTCCCCGGCACTTTTTTTGGTGTCCACACCACGGCAAGCATCCTTCACTCGACCGCTTTCATCTCTTCTTGTAGCACTTAGCACCAGAGCTGGGCATTTTGCTCAAATTTCCCCGGTCCGTTTATCGCCTTCCGCCTGCAGCAGGGGCAGCCTTCCGTCGTCCATTTTTCTGCCTTTTCGTCCGGCCGGATCAAATAGTAATCGCATACAGGCCCGGTCCGCCTAGCGTTTTAAACGGCCTTCCGTTAGCGTTTCCGACTAGCAACTTCGACAAACTACCACTAGCGCCCCCTACCCCCACCCGCCTGAGCGATATTTGAAACGAAAAAGCCTCACGGTGGCCGGACTAAATGCGCCTCATTCGCGGCCAAAGGGAAACGGACACCTCGCGGCGGCCATTGAAGCCTCACCGCGAACATAGACGGTAGACGATTACATAGACTGAAAAAAAATGGGCTTCTGACTATGCTTCGTCCGTTTATTTTTTTTTAAAGTGGAAGTCAACCCAAACATGTTTTTTTTTTTTTTCAAGAATATGTTCTATGTAGGCCCACTCGTTGAAACGCAGCATTCTGATGATTATTGCGATTGTGGAATATGAGTTAAGCAGCAAAATCCCCCCACTTCTAGCCATCTCTGGGGATGGCCATTTCGTCACTTCTGTCGACTGAAAATGACATCACAGTTGCTCAGGGCTCAGGTAACGACCAATCACAGCTCACCTGTTTTCTGAAGGTGTGGTATGATTGGTCACAATTAAGGTTGTTATCTGATCCCTGAACATCTGTGATGTCATTTTCAGTCACCTTTGGGGAGCTGTTTATTTGTATTCAACTTTCAAAGACATGCTGCTGAACCTTGGAGCGTCCTGCATTTTTTGTTAGAATTTTACAAGAAAAATGTCTGATGTCTTAAGATAGAAAGGAAAAAAACTTTGACATGGTGCAAATTAAAACTATATTTTTAAAAGATGCTTGAAGGCATTCAAACAAAGTGTTGAATGTTTCCATTTTTAAAAATGTCGACGCCAATATTTTCCCTTTGGCCGCAAACGATGAAAAACAAATATTCATCAAGTTTTGTTTTTGTTTTTCGCCACAATGGGATCATTTGTGTTTTTGCAGCCGTGAATAGAAAAACAGCAAAACACACGAAGCAGTGACGCGGCGATAAAGCAAATAAGGATGTGGAACACGACAACATGCGATGTACAGCAATTGTCAGTCCGGGCACATTTTCTCAATGCTTCTGCTATAACTGAAAAGTCGAGTCCAAACCTGACTTGGACCGTAAGTTGTGTATACTGCAAAACATTTTTGTGGATGTTCCAAAAGATTTCAAAGTGAACGGCGCCACACTGCAAGGTAAACAAAATTGGCATGAATGCGGCAACCAGTTAAAGGCAAAACGTGAGCGATCAGCAAGGGCCGCTACCTCTGCCAATGTGTGCAAAAAAAACAAGAAAGCAATTCCCACAAAAGTCAAACCAAAGAAGGAACCATTACGGATTTGATCTGGACAAAAAAAATTCAGAGCCGGGATCCATTTCATTTTATGGTCAATCGTTTGAGGTCTGAGCATAGGCCGACCTGGACCCGGCAAGATGAGTATTCGTCCGTGACTGCAGAAGCACTTATAAAGACGATAAAACGCACAGACGGAGCCAGACGAGGGGCTTCCGGTGTGCCAAAGAGTGGGACGGGCTCAACCAGAGGTGGGTGGGAGCATGTTTTCTCCTGTACGATCCCTCTCGCTCGCTCTCTCTCACCGTCTGCCTGTTAAAGCACATCTGAGCATGGCAACAATAAAACAGCTGTGTTTGTGTTGGCCTGCTGATTATTTCATTGTCAATCACACACACACACACACACGTATCAACTGAGATGGCATGATACTGTACGTTGAGGGCGAAGGCCTCTCTTATGGAGTGGGGGCGAGTAACAGAAGGTGACTTGTTTTTGAAGGCGGAGGTGTCGTGTCTCCACAACGGATGCAGTTACTCGCCAACAATCTGTCCCAAGCGCCACCAGACTCGGAGCAGACTCAGAAGTAGATGGCGAGAACGTCCAACAGGCGAGTGACGCAAACTGGACCGCCGGCTTGTCGAGCGCACTGCAATCAGGCAGCTCGGCAGGTTTATTTGCTTCCCTCCTCAAAGATGACACCCAACTGCATCATGTTTGTTGCTGTGCGACAGCTGTTTTCCATCCCCAAAACACTCAGCAGCACCCCCTAACGCATCCGTTTCCATTCATGACTACCTCAAGCCATCCGCCCTGCGTCCTCCTTTCTCCCTCCCTCCTTTGGCTCCATGCTAGTCTTCCTTGCATCCCCCCCATTCGTGTCGCAGCATCCTCTGCATCCTGCCTTCTTTTCATGGTCCTCGTTGCATCCTTCCATCAAACTTTGCACATCTTCTTTCACCTCAATGACCCTTCTTCTGCCTCGCATCCCAACTCTATTGTTCCTTCAGTCGAGTAATTCCTCGCTATATCACGGACAACCTATTACGGTCCATTTTCTTCCCTTCAGGTAGAACATTGGTCCCCAACCTTTTTCCTGCCACGGACTGGTTCATACAAGTCCAGACCATTCGCAGCCTTGGACCTATTCAGCGTCCGGGGCGGGCTTCTGGGCATTCGCTTGTGTGCATGTGTGTGTGTGTGTCTGATTATCTGATATCTGATTGATATTGTGTTCGTGGAATATGAGTTAGGTAGTAAAAGCCATCCGTTTTTGTCCATCTCAAGGGGCGGCCATTTTGTCACTTGCTGTGAACTGAAAATGACATCACAGTTACTCAGGGTTCAGGTAACGACCAGTCATGGTTCAGCTTCAGAAAACAGGTGAGTGGCAGTGATTGGTGTGTCATTTTCAGTCAAGGGAAGTGACAAAATGGCCGCCCACTGAGATGGCTGAAAACGGATGGAAGCAGAAATGATTAACTCATATTCCACAAACCACCTTAATCAGAGTGCCGTGTTTAGACCGGTGAAGGCGCATAGAACATATTCTTGAAAAACATGTTTGGGTTGACTTCCCCTTTCAGCATTTTATTTCTGCGCTTTGCTTTTTAAATAGTTTGAAGTCTTTTGTGCGTAAATGTGTTTAACAGTTGTCAATGTTTGCTCTTGTAGTAATTTCAATAAGACAATTTTGTTCTCGTTGCTTTGCCTTTGAATGTCTTGAGTTGCTCTGTTTTCAAATGCTTTCAGGTGCTTTTGGTTGCTGGAAGCACATTGAGTTGCCTCCTGTATGGAAAGCGCTATCTAAATAAAGTTGCCTTGCCTTGCCTTGAATTGATGAGGAGGCAAAATGTCTTCAAAGACAAACAAAGCAGTCCTGTTGCGACCAATTGAATGGCCTGAGAGTGAAACGACCTGGCTGGAGGCGAATATCCACGCATAGTATTTTCTATTAATTTGATGCTTTTTGTTTGTTCAAATACGCTCACAATTGTGTGCCTTAAAAGTTTAACGTATAAATGTGTGGGAGGGGTATTTTAAGGCTCAGAACATGTTTTCATTCATGATCACAGTTTTCTGCAACTGCTGGTGGGCCGGCTTCTTTGCTTCTTTCTTCTATCATCCCCGCTTCTCCTCCCATCCCTTCCTTCGATCCTCTTGGCATCCCCCTTCCTTCAGCCTCGCTCCTTCCTCCCCTATCGCCCCCTGCATCTTTCCCCATCCTCCCCCTTCCTCGACACAACCATCATCCCTCTCTCCTCTCATTCAATCAGCAGTCTGCTCGCTAATCAAACACCATCTGCCCTTCCATCCCCAACCTGTCGGGAACAGCTGCCAGCCACTCTCTTAACAACACTTTTAACAACCCTGTCGAATCTTCCACCGCCCGCAGCCGGGCGGATGTTGCAGATGAGGGCCAGCCCCTCGCAGATGGGGGGTGAGCGGTGGGCTTCCGAAAAGAAAACACGTTTAGAGGTAAACTACAAAGATGAAGGGCTGCGACTAACTCCCAGCGGACCCGGCAACTATTAGGAACTGTCGACAAAGAAATTACACGACTTCAGCAAAGAGGGGAAATGAGAAAGCAGAAGGTACAAACAAAGTGATAAAACAACGGTACTCCATAAACGAGGAGATGATGCCGAAATAGTAATCGAGGGAAGAATCAGCCGCCTGCTCAAAAACAGGATTTGAAGCTAATGGTGGGAAGTAAAAGCTCCCAGCACGCGCGCGCATCCACACACACAATCATTTCTCACACGCACGAGAGCCACATAATTGTCCATCAATGCCCATTTGCATGTTGCAGACGCCACAAATACTCACACAAATTTCATAACACGCCAAGACATTTTCAATTGTTAAATCCCAAAATATTTTGCAGCCAATCATGACAGCATATAGGCCAGATGTTCACTTGTGCGCGTACACACAACAGACGCACTGGCTGCTAAGTTTGCTTCCGTTTCCTTTCCATTCAACAACATCATACAAAACAGGATTGATCTTCAATTCAAAGATGACGAGTTGTGTCGAGCAATTAAAAAAAAATAAAAATAAACACACTGAATTGAATCAAAGAATTGATGTGAAATATTGCAGATGACTGAGAACATTTCTTAAATTCCCCCCCCAAATGTTACAGCAAAACAGTTTTCGGAAGAAAAAAAAAATCAAAGCTTGAAATTTGACATGAGCCAAAGACGGAGATGCCGATCGCAGCCATTCGACACCCTGCTATGGCCAAATTTGTCCAACAGAGGGACGAGTTAAAAATCAATATTACCTCATGCAGAGCAGATCGAGGGAACTTGCACTCTCTTAATGCACATTTAAACGTGCACACACACACAAAACACACACGCCCACACACCGGCTTGAACACACTGAGGGAGTGTGTCAGCCACGTGCCACATGTCCAATTACGGCGTGAAGTCCATCAATAAGAGCCTTTCAGGGATACCAGGGGTTCCAGAAGCTTTTGCAAATACACACGCACACACATCACTGCACACGATCGCCACACGGTTGCATTTTAATCCAACCCCTTCTGACATTCTTCTGCTTTGTCCGTCATCGTGTTTCTTTCCTGTCGTGGACGTTAGTTGAGTGCTGATTGACCTGCATGAGGGGTTTTAGGCTGCTGTCTGTGCCAGTCTTGTCCCAAATTATTGGAACAGCGAGGCCAAATCATTTATTGTTGCTGTAACCTGAAAGCATTTGGCTTTGACATCGAAAGATGAACATATGCACTCTATTGCCAAAAGTATTCGCTCATATATATATATATATACATACACAGACACACACACACATACTTTGTATGTATTTCATTCAGCGGCAAAGCAAAACACTGCGTAAGTATTACGTTAAGTCTTATTCCTTTGTTCTGTTGAACAACATTTTGGCTGGAAATGACACTTTCCGTCTCGGAAGGTACATTCTCTAGTGACAGGAGGTTGACAAGCCGAGCAGCTGTGTGCCTCGGAATATTCTTTTAATCTCAAGGTGTTCCCATTGTTGAGATCCACCAGGCAGGCAAAGGAATTTAATTCATCAAGAAACAGATAGCCCTGTCACAAAGACACGTGCTATAAATACGCGTGTGACACACGGGCAGTGGTGTCAGCTCGCTCAGAGGATAACGACACACGCCTACTTGTTGACCTGAATGTAAATTAATACACACAGAACATGCTCACAATACACACACACACACATCTGTACAGACTCTTTGAACATGCATGGTCAAGGTTTAGTGACAAGTCAGCTGGAGGATTGCAAAATGGAAAAGAGGAAAAGCACCAACGCACACCCCCCACACACGCCTGTCAACTGTCAGCAGTGGGGTCCGAACAATGGGGTTGAAGGGGAAAAGAGTTTTATTGGGGTTAAAAGAAGGTTAAGCTCTCTGGTTGGCGTGCGCCGCCATTCTAAATCACTTCAGGATTTACAGTTCTACTTCAGTTGCGGTAAAACGGACAGTGACAAACAGCAACAAACACTGCACGAAAAATAAGGTAAGGTTTCTCTATTTGTGGAAGCTGGCTGTGTTAGCGCTCGGTCCCACTGACCGCAGTGAATATATTTTCCTAAATGGTCACCCCATTGTTTATTTCACCATGCCTTGTGTATCTTTTTGTACTTATGCTGCTGCTGCTGCTGCGGCGTGACGTAGTAATCACATTCCCGATGCCGATTGGCTGTCAGCAAACGTTCACATCTGCAAATACCAGCGAATTGGGCGAAGACATTTTATTTTTTTTAAACACTTCATCCCGGCACACAACCAGGGCTAACTGCATTGAATACATATGGAAACGCCTGGCCAAAAATGCTCAGCTTGGATTTGGTACCAAGTTACCAGTGCCATGCGCTCTAACACAGACCCATATTACAGCACTATTAACAAAGCAGATGGTCATTTTCTTCTTTGGCCCAGACGACAAAACGTCCATGATTTTCAAAAACAAAATCTGAAATATGGACTCGTCAGACCACAAAATCACTTTTCCACGTGGTGTCAGTCCATCTCATATGAGCTCCGGTTCAGAGAGGCTGGCGGCGTTTCTGTGTTTGATTGATGGCTTTCACTTTGCACGGTAGAGCTTTAATTTGCATTTGTAGATGAAGTAAGAAACTGTGTTAACCGACACTAGCTTTCTGAAATGTTTCTGAGCCCACGTGGGAATAGCCTTTGCACAGTGGTGCCAGTTCTTCACCTGTGAAATGTTCCAAACAGAGTTTTCTGTCTTTTGTTGCCCTCGTCCCAACTCCTTTGGAACATTCAGATTCCACAAAACCAATTCCTGACTCCACGAGACGTTCCAACTTGTAGAGTTCCTTGGGGGTGACATTTTGATTAAGAAACCCAAACACCAACAAATTAAGATGGTCAGGACAGACCTGTTCAACTTCAGAAACAAACAAACAAGATTGCATCCAGAGCTCTTCTGATCTGAATGCCCCAGCTGTGGAATTGTTTGAAGTTTTAAGGGGGCAAAGCAGGCTGATATTTAGTGATTGGATGCAGTCCACACACACACACACGCGCACACACACACACACACTCTCTCTCTACTTTCTCTCTCCCTTTTTCATTAAAACGCAGCTTCTTCTTGGCAGCTAAATCTACTTATTGTGTTTGTGCTCATATTTTCCTTATCTGGTTCTTTAATTCAAAATGACAATCTGGACATTATAATCCATCATGGATTTAAAAAGTTGCCCATATGCTGAGAGGGCCCCCAGCAGTGAAACAATCCAAATAAAATATTTTAGGCCTTACAGTGTGATGTTGGTGGGGGGGGGGGAAGTGATTCTAATGGAAAAGTACAGCAAAAGTGACACCAGCGAAAAGATGAGTGAACTTTGTAAACCATGTATTGATTAAGAGGAGGAATGAAACTAACTTGTTATATTTGCAAACTGATCTCCCCTAACTCCCCCTCCCTTCTTTTGTCTTTGTGGTATTAAAAAAAAAATGAAAGCTAAATCTTTAGATTAGACAAATTGAATTTCTGTGATCGCACATGCGTTGAGTGGATGAGCAAGCGCTAAATCTTCATCTCAGGCAGACTGTGCGGCAGGTGAGAGAGGGGGTAAATGATGGAAATTAAATGGGGTCAATGCAGAGGGCAAGGTCGCATATTGCAAAGAAGCCCGGATGAGAGGAAGGTTTGTGCGTGCGTGCGTTTCTCCCTATCCCATCGCACAACAATCAAATCAAGACGCTAGCAGACCAAAGCAGGCCAGATATGGTTGCCAGCTATGTCGACAAGTGTCAGCATGGACTTCGCACGCTGTACATGTAGTTAAGAAAATCACTATTCAACTTACGCCCAGATATATTGGATACAGAGACTATCCCCTTTCAGTGTAGTTTTTATCTCATTTTAACATCAGAAAAGGTGCCCTTGAATTTTGAGTAGTCTTTCTCAAATCCTTTCAAGAAACTACTTTAAAAAAATAAATAAATAAAAATGTGTTAATCACATATAGGATAAATGTGTATAAATACTGTAGAAGTACATGTGTTTGAGGCTAACTCAAGACTTGACATTGTCCATGGGTGTGAATGCGTGTGTGACTGGTTTTTATCTCTCCTGTGATTGACCGACGGCCAGTCCAGGGTGCAGCGCGCACCTCTTGCCCAAAGTCAACAGGGAAACAAAGCAACTGAATTAGAAGAATGGATGGATAGATTTCGGAGATGCTGAATATGTCCAGTATTATGATCACGAATATGACCTCACGCTCTGGTACTGGCAGCATGGCAAAACTTTATTTAAAAAGGACAACACCACCCTCTTGAGGTAAGAAAAGAAAAATACAGTCCAAAAATAAGATGAATTTTTTGGGGCTTTGGCTGCATTTGTGCATTTATATCCAAATTGGTTTTCTAACCCCCCCCCAAAAAATAAATTTTCATTCCCACAGCATCCGAGGTCAACATAAAGAAAGTGACACTTTAGAGACTAATAAAACATTTGGATATGTGAGACTAGAGTTGTCCTGTTAGCATGAAGGAAGTACAACGTGTACAAATGCCGACGCCGACACATCACCCGCCATTCGGTGCCATTCTCATTATTATGTTTTAATTAAGACAGGTAATGCTCTACAAGAGCAATGTTCAACTGGTGGGTGGGGAAACCCATTTTCGGTGGCTCACCGACAAATAGAAAAAAATATATATATTATTACGCGTTTTGCGTTTTCTCCCACATGGAACAAAATAACAGTAGGTGAGCAACAAGAAGTGCAGGAAAAGCAAAAACCTCAAAGCTGTGCAGCCATCATTCAGAAATTACAGTCCAACAAAATGAAATTAAGTCTGATGCCAGGCTTTTATCAATGACGTCATAAACGGGGATTACAGGAATTCATTTACGCATCCCTAAAAGTAACACATTTGCAAGGGGTATCTCTAACACTTGATGAAAGTCGTCATCCGGCACTTGGAGCCTACGTGACGGCCGCCAAATCGACAGATGCTATCCCCAATCGCTTTTTTTTTTTTTTTTTTATACAGTATTATGTTCTAGCCACACTAGTCCAAACACAGCATTGTGATTAACATTATGTTTGTGGAATACAAGTTAAGCAGTAAAATCCACCTGTTTTTGTCCATCTCAGAGGGGGGCCATTTTGCTACTTTCTGTCAACTGAAAATGACATCACAGTGCCTAAGGGTTCAGGTAACGTCCAATCACGGCTCAGCTTCAGAGAAGAGGTGAGAATGTGACCACCCCGCTGAGATGGATAAAAAAAAAAAAAAGCTGTGGATTTTGCTGCTTAACTCATATTCAACAAACACAATATTATAATCAGAATGACATGTTTAGTCTAGTGGAGGCACATACAGCATGTTATTGTCAAGAAAATCTTGGAAATTGCTATTTGAATAGGCAGATGAGGCTGCAATAAACATTATCTGAAAGTTCCATGGGAATATTCAAACACCAAAACAAAGGGCGTTAATTGCCCCTCATTTATGGAATTAAAAAAATAAAAACTGTCAGTTTGTAACGAAGATCAAAGTGGTCTTGGCGTAACTGGAAGGTTTATTTGATATTTTTTCAGGCCAAGGACCAGTAAACGCATCTATTGTAGCATGTAACAATTTGGAACATTTTGCCAACATGCCTACTACCTACAGAAAACTATTGCCGTGTGTTGGGGACCATGCCCTGCCACAACAGAGTAGTCGTTGGGGCTTGCAATAGGTGTACCACAAAAATGATCCCAAAACACTTTGTCATCTCAAACACTTTACCCTTAAAAATAAATTGCTTTCAGATGCTCACTTCCGTTAACCATGTGGCATAGAAAGATCTCTTGGACACACTTTCTTGCCACCAAGTACTACTTTCCTATTATTATCCGATCAGTCAGCTGGGATTGGCAACCAGTTGCCCACAAGACAAGTGAACGCAATCGGTATCGAAAATGGATGGATGAGCAGTTCCTACAGCCTTCAGCAGGTGTCCTCAGAGACCAGATTGTTTCCTGAATGCACTACACGAGCGTCATTTGACTTGAACATCCTGGCGATGCAAGTAGAAAAGAGGATTGAAAATATGAGCCAGCAGGGGCCCTCAGTGATCCGTTGTGATCCATGTCAGTGCCAGCAAAGAGCTCAGTCTCTAAGTCACAATGAGCTGCGAGGCCAAGCCCTTGCGAAAGCTCCATTCTGTGTTTTGTCACGCAATTGCGGCAGCGATGCTCAGCAGCGTCTGCTTGGATTTGCAGTGAGGTTGCGTGTTCGAAAAGCATACAGCTGCTGGCTGATGGGCGGCTTTTGATTCCTTCCAGGTACACACGCAAAAATATTGCATGAAAAACCAAGAGCGTCACAGTCATCTTGGGTCAGATAATCCTTTTATGGAAAAGACAAAAAGGAAGTCGGACAACGTGCAGAGAGCGTCGGCTTTGGGAGGTCACAGTTTATCAGCTGAGATGGTTTCAGTATGATGAGGCTAGCTGTGCTTCTTATGCAATCTCTGCACAATGACTCCAAAAGTGGCACAGACATAAACGAGATGACATGGAGGGTGAAGTTAAAACAGGAACTCGGATCCCTGGGAACACTAAGTACAAAGTTTTGTTGTTGTTGTAGTTGTTGTTGTGTTTTTTTGGTTTGTTTGTTTGTTGTTGTTGTTGTTTTTTTTTCCTGTCTTATAGCTAGCATATCAAGTCTGCAATTCTTCAGTTGCACTTTGCTTGGTGGAGGAGTTTGCATGTTTACTGCATTTGTATGCTCAGGGGGATGAGGTTGTGTTTTGAACGGTATTCGTTCATATAGTCACTCTCCTGTGAAAAACGCTGTTGTCTTTTAAATAACTCCTTCCCAGATTCGTGGATCATTAGAAAGGTGCAGTTTAGATATCCTCTAAGAGGTTTAATGCAACCGTCGTGTTTTCCATGCTCAGGTATGTTGTGTCTTTCACAACTTAATAATTTGGAGACGGTCTCGGAGCTCAGCTTCTTTTTACTACGTAAACGGCATTCATTCACAGTCGAGTTGAATCACCGATAATACTTGAAATTATCTCGCCCGCACATCTCGCGGTGCACTGAGGAAATCACAGGGCGAATAACTACGTCTGGAAAAGTAGGTCCTTACACTACAAGGTAGTGAGAGGACAAGGAATGCGACAAGAAACGATGCACTGAACTCAGCGTTGCATAAAATGATTAGACAGCAGGAATCTGAAAAGGGGGGGTCTATTGTTTTGCAGGCATGTGAGGTTCAGGGAGAGCTAGTCGCGCATAATCAGAACGAACAAGTGAATAGAAGAAATACAGGAGGACATGCATACTGCCACCTTATTTGACTTTGGAAGGCTGCTGCTCGTGTCAGGCCAGCACATCGACGACCCGTGTGTGCAGGGCTTCAAAATCATTCAAGGGATAAAATGAAGCTAAAAAGGTAAGGCCTGTTGTTGTTGTTAGCGTGTACACATGAACGCTTGTGCACTGCTTCAGGCTGAAAACACAGCAGGATCCCAACTTGGCTCTGCGTTAATAATTAATAAAGGTTTATTTCTTCTATAAACAAATCAGAAAGAGAGATTCTAGTACTTTGTTGCAAATTCACAACATCTAACTACGTTGTTTGTCACCGAACCTCACTGAACATATGTTCTGTGCTTCAGCTGCAGAGTAGTAGCTGCCCTCTTTTACTGCAGTAATAAAGGCAGACAAGGCGAGGCCAAGCATTAATCTGCTCCGCACAACCAAAAACCAATTTAAAGAAAAAAAAAATAAAAGCTTTTTTTTCCTAGGTTGTTCAAGTGCGAGTTGACACTGTTGGACTCATTTGGTGGCACTCAGGTTTATGTAATCCCAAACAGAAGCGCAACTGGGGTGTGTACTTCAGTAGATTCAAAGAAAAAGAACAAAAGCTTCCAGAAGACAAACACACACACACACACAAAAAACACAGATGAACAGTTAAGTCACGCAAGTGCTTTTCTTTCTCCTCATAAACCCAATTTTTCATCTGTAATTCCTCAGCTCTTTTTAATTCCTCTTCCTTTCTTGCCAGCTTCCTTTGTCAAGTTGGCGCCTTCCTCTCCACATCACCTGCTTCCTTCCAATTAAAATCGTCATTTCTTCCACATCTTCATTCTGACCACCATTCCTTCCTCCCGTGTACCCTTCTTCATTTTGTCAGCCCTGTTTTGTTCCCAAAGCTGTCAACATGTCAATATTGTCATGCCTAATTCACCCGCTGCACTCAGCGCGCTCGATCCTAACAAGGGAATAGCCATTGGACAGACACACAAAGTAGAAATACTTCACCCTATCACTGATTTTTCAATCACACATATCTGATACTATGTCATGGACTTTCCGCCACATTGCAAGACTTTGCGGTAATCATTTTTCCATGCAAACTGTTCGTGTAAAGTCGGTGTCACCAACTCCGGTCCTCGAGGGCCCCTATCCTGCATGTTTTAGATGTTTCCCTCCTCCAACAGACCTGATTCAAATGATCGGCTCATCAGCAAGCTCTGCAGAAGCCTGATAACAATCCTGCGGCCATTGATGTTGGCTACGCTCCCGTGGATCGGAAATGTCTGAATTAAATCTTAATCTTAAATGTCTGAACTAAATGTGCAACTGCAGTCACAAGAACATCTGTTCGAATTTGCTTTGAGTTCCTTTAACTTTAATGTGCTCGTCTATCATTTTTTTTCCTAATCTCCCGAGACAAATCGCTCCTTCACTTCCTCCGGTCCACGTTATGTGTGATACACACCATGTCACCAAACAGCACAATGACAACTTTTCACCCTTTATTTCAATAGGCCGACTGACCGTATGCATCCCCAGCTGGTCAAAATAGTGTGTGCGCTTCAAAATGCACCTGCTTCGAACTTAGGTCTTTGCATTCTATTAGTTCACCACTAGATGGCACTAAATTCTACACAAGCCGTTTACCCAGTTTTCTCAATCGCTCAAATGACATGAAAGGGTTTGTTTTGAGAAAGCTCTAGCACTCCAAACACACACGCACCATCTAGTTAGTAAGCTAACCTACTGTGAGCTACAAACAAACACATATTGACAATCGCAATTATTCTTTAAAAGGGGAAAGTATGCGAGCAAAGTTAAGCCTGTGTGTGAGAGACTCAACTGCAGCATTCGCACCCCATTAGCTTCTTGTGCATCTCAAATGCAGCCCACATGCAGGATGTCTCCGCTGGGGGTGGGACACCACCCTGCTGCCAATGTGTAAGACGGAGGAGGTAGAATATGACGTAGCCTTCATACGTTCAAGTGATTTTTTTTTTTTTTTAATGGCATCGTCAGTATGCGGATTGGTGCAACATTTACATACAAATATGCTTGAAATTTTTTTTAAAAAATAGACTCTGGAGAGAAATTGACCTGACAATGTATCACTCTGGATAAACTTATTGTGTGTCTCTGTAACATGGCCTTTGCTACAATACAATCAGAATGTATGGCATGTAAAACTTTCAGGACAGGTTCATCACACATAGAATCTTTATAAGTTGACATCACAGAATTAAGTTAGAAGTGTTGTATTTCAAGGTGAACCATCAAACTAAGTGTCACGCACAACACGTGTTGTAAAGGGGAAAAAAAGCTTGTCAATTTAACATTTTGAGCTGTTCCAATTCCATTTTTGCCCCATGAGCATAAGTGTTAGGCCACAGTTTTTTTTTTGGGATACATGCTGAAATGCAGTGTGCATAACATTTTTACATTCTTGAACTGATGTGGCACAAAGACACTCTCAACCCCCCCCCCCCCCCAAAAAAAGAGATACGAATAAATGAGGGCAATTAGAGGGTGCATCAAGGACACTAAAGTTAACCAATTAAATGAGGATCTTTGGTTGGTTTGAATATCTGATATGACTTTGGTTATCAAGAAGGAGCTGCAATCTTAATTAGGTTTGAGATTGAAACCCGCTGGTGCGCAATCACAGCGTGATCTGAAGAATGTGACACAATATTATTCAGTGAGAGTTCTGAAACACGATGAGCATGAGGATGGAAGGATTACCTTTGTCACCTAGGAAGATGAAAAGGCACGCAAATCAAGCATGTTTCCAGCAGCAGCTGCTCTAGGTTTGTTTCTGCCCGTTCCCAGCTCAGAGCCGCCAGAGGATTCATTCACATCAGACTAAGAAACTAGTTCACGCTCCTCCTCCAAAGCAGTGGAAAAGGGCAAGTGCCTTTGTAGGTGTGCTTCTGCATCCTTTTCTGCCTTGTTTGTCTCAACTGCTCTTAGGCACTAGAACATATTTAGCAAATATGTGAAATCCAGGTGCAGAAAGTAAAAACCCTGTGCCACAGTTTGGCTTTTGCCACAGGTAAATAAGCTCACGCGGGAGGAGTGGGGGACCCAGAAGAGAAGTCAAGTAGTATGTCAAGGCCGGGCCGACTGTCCTCTTTTTTGTCAATCAAAATGTGGTCACCCTAGCACAAGGACGCTTGGAATATGGTCTAAAGGGGCCGGTGATGGAAGCCACAACCTCTGGGTTGCAAAACGACCACCCTACCTGAGCCATACCGCCGCCATAAGGCGCCACTGTATTTTGATGATGTCTTTTGTGGAGCAGCTGCTCTTAGACAAATTGGAGAGCCAAAATGTCTGTCTTCATCTATGTCATGCTCTCTCCTGTTCCTCCTACGCAGCCCAGCTTGTTTTGAAACGCTGCAACTGCCACCGCCACAGCCACAGCCTCATAATGGAGTGCAACTTTCTATGGTGTCCCTGTCACCCAAAACACAACCATCACTCTTCCGGACTCTCTGAACCTGCTCTTTGTCTTTTGCACATGCTGTTTTCCTCAGCATCTTTCCATATCGATTATTCATGAATGTGGCTGCAAGGGGGGAAATAAAGACACATCTGCAGCTTTCTTCCCCGACGCTGCGACGTCTAGGGCAATGCTTACACGGAGATAGAATGGGATTTGCGCACCAATGTGATTAAATGTTTTCTGTGTCTGGAAAAGGGCACTAATTGGACGGTTTAGTTCATCAGATCGCGTGGAAAAGACAACTCACGCGGTTTCTTACAATTTGCGACATCAGATGACTGAAAAGCAGATTTAATGTGATGATCCGATGTCAGGTTCAATCAACATTTACCATGCACAAATGCAGTTAGCGGTACTCAGAACACCTGCTACCTCGCCTTTCAATAACACTGGTCAACTGCAAATTTGAATCATACGTAGATTTATGAATCTCGAAACATATTGTTTTAGACCGAATTCAAAAATGTCTTTACTTTTTTTTTTTCACCACATCACATTTTTGAGATGT
Organism: Filicampus tigris; assembly: GCF_054856515.1. Taxonomy (NCBI): domain Eukaryota; kingdom Metazoa; phylum Chordata; class Actinopteri; order Syngnathiformes; family Syngnathidae; genus Filicampus; species Filicampus tigris. The sequence continues at coordinate 39,478,811 of NC_141217.1, read as the reverse complement.
TGAGATGTTTGACTGATAAAAGCTTGCGTAATATGGATTTTTACCATGAGTAATGAGCAATGAGTACAATACAGTATGTTGAATCATCTTTATCTGATACTGGCGGGGTGAGCTGCCATTCCACTGCTTGCAGACTTTTTATTATTTAATGGCTGGCAGGATGCCAGCCGGTTCGGACGCAATTTTGGGCCGCGAGTGATGGGAGGAGCCCAAACGGAAGATCGGCACCGTGAGGAATCAAGGCTGTGTCTGCTTGCAAGCACTAGAGCTATAGAGCTAGCTGCTGCAACACACATATTGTACACGTGAGCAGCAAACTCAGGTAAGACATGTTGCTAACTCGTCATTACACTGCAAGATCATAGCCTTTTTTCTATATTCCAAGCGGAGGAAAACAAAAATGCAGCCGAGTCATTGTTGTACCTGAGCCCTCCCCTATCGCATCATGCAACAAGTCTTTCATCTGCCACTCCTTCAAATTCACCCATTGAACCACATTTCATTTGTTATAATTAAAGCATTATGTCTCCAATAATCTCTGCTCTCAAGTGTTAATGAAGCAGCGGCAGAACAAAACAGTCTCAAGAGCGCAGTGGGATGTTGTTGGGACGCTCGGGCCTCCTTAAGCTTTGCATCATCTCCTTGTTCCTCCCATGCTCTCTTGAGAGTATACAGTCTCATGTCTTAATTACAGAAAAAAACAAAAAAAACAACAGAGGCTCTCCTACGTGCCTCTGCCAAGGCACGAGCGTGTATCTATGAAAAACAAATCTCCCTTTACACAGGAGAGAACAGCGTCACCTGGTGCTGCGGACCTCTGAATTCATTTCTCAAAATAAACACACACGCTCAGTTCACAAAGAAGACCTTCAGTGCATCCATTTACGGCTCAGTTGAGGTGAAGGAGAAGGCGAGAGGCGGACAACGCAATGGACTGACCACATGTCCGTCACAGGACTGACATTGATGCAGACATTCACAGTTACATTAAAGCCGTGAAAGAAGACAATAAAAGGAATGGATGAATAAAATAAAGAAACGTTAAGGCTTGGGAGCTCAGTGACAAGGGGATGATGAAGGCTAGGTGCATATTGTCCCGTTTGCGCTTATGTCATCTTTTTATGCACCTGGCTTATAGCTTATAAAGATGCGGCGATTCTCCTATCCAGACTTCTGACACACCCACCATGCGTATTGCGTAACCTGGAAATTTGTGCGCAACCACCAAAGAGGTGAAGTCTAAGGGTGGCCCCAATTTCTGGATCGGGAAGTTTTCATTAGACGTGAATTGCATAGAAAGCCATTGGGAAAATGTGTCACACATGAACTGTGAAATTAACTAGCGTAGTGGATCCGGAAGTTATACTGAAATAAAAAGATCCTTTTTCATCCTTTTTTTTTACCAATTAATATGATATAATGTCCACATTTGGCCATGATCGTAATGAAGTAGGGACACAGATACAGCCGTTGGGCAGTCGGTGAGCGTACAGTATACGGGCAAGGTGTGTGAACACGGGAGAATATGCCGCTTCATGAACGCTGATGTGCAGCGCTTGGTCTGGGTGATGGGCGACAAAAGATTTCAGATGGAGGTTGGCAAGTAATGCTGGAGGAGAACTACAGATTAAGGCCAGAAAGTCAATAAGAGCTTTGTTGGTGAGGAGGAAATTAATTCCCTGAAATGTCAACATGACTCATTCAAATAACAAAATGTATAGCTCCAACTGCATCATATCTTGTCCTGTGTGCTTTTGTTCTGATAGTCTTAACTTCCTTGTGACTGCGTCTCAATCATCTTCCAGATTTAGGACTCGTTCCACATCTTGATGGCTTATCTGTTATGACCGTGGGGGCTCACAGCGAGAAATGACATGCAAATCTTATTTCAATGTGGCTCGACCGGGCTCGGATGAACATTCAATCGTATTTTTCCCACCACTGGTGGCCTCTAACCACTTTCCCAAGAAAAGGCAAGGTTTTCTAGATAGTTTGCCTGAAGTCAACTGACCGATAGTCTCCATCGTGCTCTCATTCTATCATTGGTATGCTGAAACATGTTTGGTCCAACTTTAGCACAACCGAAACTCGTATAAAAGGTGAACCTTTAACGTCATCCTGCAAAATGAATGGCGATCACTTACCAGCACAGTTGATATGGTGATCTTGTAGACTCAAGCCCTCGACAAAAATGTCAACAGTTCCTGGAGACACACAGCAGAAATTTCATGTGAGAGCTGGCACAAAAAAAAAAAAAAAAAACATCAATAGACTAAAGGCTTTCCAAACTGATAGATTCTCAGTCTGCAGTGCTTCACACCCAAGCACCACTTGCACACATCATTGGACAATAGCTTATCAGGTATTGCTTTTAACACTTGACTTGTACAGCTTGGTAACATACCCATGTCCTTTGGTCCTGAAAATGGTAAAACAAGTTACCTTGGAGTCCAACAAGTAGTGCAAGACCGTATATTGGTTTAGATTATATTTTGTCACATATATATGGACAGTTCTTCTGTCAGTTTAGTGTTGCGTTTTGAATCTTCGGTGAAGGTTAGCAGCATTTTTTTCCTTTTTTTAATGAGAGTGGGGAGGGGAAATTTTACAAGACAACAGAGACTTTTTCTTTTTCTGAGTGTGCCAGCATCAACATGCAAAGTAACTTCCGGCCAATTAAACTTAATCCGCACAGTGGCTAAGTCACAAGTAATTGGTCAGCAGTTGGGTCTCATAGCAAGGAAATTCCATTTTCAGTGTATGTACTCTATGCATGCAAAATGACAACATGAAACTCATTGAATCATAATTCCATTGGGTCAAACCCAATCGAATCACTCCACTTTAAAATCAAACTGTTCTTGAATCGTATCGCACGCCATGTATTATTGGAAATAAGCACACCCCTGATCAATTCTTCATCAGTCATGGCAATCCTGCAAATGTATCCCTCCTATTATTTTATTTCATAGAGGAAAAGCAACCACAACAACAAAAAAAAAAGGCGCCAGGAGTGGATCGCCTGCTACAACTTAACAGTGTCTTGCTCCTTATAACTGCATGGTTTAGTTGGTGCTAGTGAAAATCTTCACTTAGCAGCTGCTGCCAACACACAGTGACCTCTGCCAGGGGGCCCGGGGGCCCGGGGGCCCGCCTGCTGCTGCTTGCAACATATGATGGAGAGCACTGAGCGCTGATAAATGTTTATGATACTCTGTTTAGCTTTGAGTAAAGTGCACAGAGCAATGCAAAAACTCTGTCACTTGCTCCCAAGCAAACACACACACACACACACACACACACAATGTTATATACAACAGCATGTGTTCCTTCGCTCTTGGACAAATTTTCTGGTTCATTCATTCCTCTTAGAAGTGGCGAGGAGCATCTGTTATAAGGGTCTGCCTGTGGCAAGAATTTCAACGAGAGCCATAAACTCATAAAAGTCAACTTCTTGTGTCACTGCTGTTTGTCTACGCTTCATTTATCCAGCAACACACTAAGATCCTCAAAGCAAATAAATACAGGACCACAGGCTCTTCACAAGCGAGTCGCAAATCTTCTCTGCTACATTGCAGAAAACAGAGCAGTCAGACATTTTCAAGTGCCTGATGAGTAAAAGAGCCGAAGGATGCCATTCCCAGTCAGTTCCCATGGGAGGGTTATCGTTTTGTGCCGTTTGATGTCATACAACAAGTGCAAGAACTCCTACTCAAATGTCATAAATAAATATCAGCAATAGAGTCACGATATATTGAAATTGTCCCGATATATCGTCATTGTCATGTCACGACATTAACAGCAGCAAATCAGTTTCAAAGCCCAAGTTGTTTTCCATTTGTGCAGTTCCAGCACCCTCTGGTGGCTCGTTTATTAGTGCAGTTTAATTTGATGCCACCGATGTTTAAGACCCACGCTAATCGCCAGATGAAGGGCAACATTTGAGTTCCTCCACAAATTGACCCGATTCATAATGTGTCATGCCTGGACCCCAGCAAGTCTATTTCAGTTTCCGCAATGTCAAGCACGACGTGCACGCCGATCTTAACGTAAATGAGGGATGCCGCTACGATTGGCCGAGACTCGGTTATATTCCATCCCACAACGACGCAAACGCCTCATTACACCCAGTTATACCTGTGCAAAGTCTAGCTAAGAAGAGTCCACCCATGTGCAGTTAGACTGCGCTTTGAGGACCCCCAAGTATTTGTATAAACATTAAAAATGTACATTTTCCATAATGTCTAATTCACATAGATTCAGAAAACAACAGCCCCTATGCACATCCTCTTTAAACTTTGTTCCAGGTGTAATTTGGACATACAGTATGTGACGCCTGTATCATTTGACAGCTGTGCTTTGCAGTTTTTGTAAGCATATCATTCCCCTGCCTATTGCTCGCCAATTGACGGTGGAAGAGCGAGAGAGTTTCCAAACTGCCACCTGGCGAGAATATTTTCGCCAGCTTGCGAAGCCGTTCGGCCATCACAATACTCCAACGCTTAGTACAGTTTACGCTATCCACTGCAAGTTTCAAAAAAGAGAGTGAGAAAACCTTGCCTGTACCGATTTCAGATTCATTCAAAGGCTACAAGCGGAAGATTTTGACGCTCTACAACCTGAAGCGTGAATTGTAACACGCGTTGGGCAATGCAAAGGTCGTGCAGCTTCTCAAACTGGCGCTGAACATGATCAAGTGGCGATACAAGGTTGGCAAAATGTTTCAAACAAGAAAAGATTGCAATAGTTGACAGTGCCATTGAACACATTCTGTTCTGCATGAAAATTGGTGAGAGGATGTCTTCCTGTTGACCTCTCAAAATGTCTGTACCCAGAAAAAAAACAGATACTATCTTATCAATGCCGTGTTTGTTTTTGGATCCTGTTTGGCTCAGTTTGCCATAAAATTGGATCCCAGTCATGGTGAGATTAAAGTGGCATATGTCGTACTTCCCAGTGGTCTTGAATGCAGCAGGCTGCTCTTGCCTATTTTGTGATCTAAATCAATGTGGCACTTTCATGACAACTTAAGGCATGATCAGCATCTGTCACTTTACCTTTTCACCAAATGAATGAATGAATGAATTCCAAGCTAACACAGAGGGTTGCTTGAAAGCTCATCATGTGACGGATGGAGAGGGGGAATATTTCAGTCTGACTCCAGCAGCTCTGCAGCTGAAGGCAGCCACTTTGAAGAATTAATTAGATTCTCCAGCGGACGTTTTCAGCTGTGGCCCAGAAAATACATAGTTTGAGAAAATATTCCCTGACATGCACTCAGTGTTGACGGATCTCAGACACTGGAGCTCAGCTGGGATCTGCGTCCCTCTAAAAGGTTTAGGTCATGTGAGCAAAAAATATTGAAGGCAGAATGAATGAAGATGGACAGGATAAGAGATGTTATAGGAAAAGCAGAGTACGCACATACAGTACATGGTGATTATTGTGCGACTTTTTTTGTATCAGGTAATGCCATAGTTTTCATTTCTCATTTTGATTGCTATAGAGTATATTCATGACCTACCAGTATTGTTTTTCTTCTTTTATTAGTACACGTATTTACTGGCGGGGCTAGGAAATAGGGTTCCTTAACCGCTGTAGAAAAGGAACTTTGTGGTAAACCAAGGATACCCTTTATTGTTAAAATAGCTCTCTCGCTCTCTCTCCTCTATCTGGCCCACAATCACAAGGACTGAAGAGGAGCACGTCGTCTGCATGGCACGTGTTGATTTTTCAATGAAACAAGTCAGAGGGACCCATTCGAGACTGTTTACTCAGCCTTGGTGGAGTTCTACGGTCTACTGGGAGCTTTTCCAATTGTCTTGGTAAAGTTTTGGTACAGCTCTTCTACTGAATGATGTTACATTATGCACAATGTCTCAGCTTTTACATTGACAATTTATGCACAAAGTATTGTAGTAAATTTGTATGAAGACGACACTCGGGACCACGCATGCCATCTGGTTTTGGGCATACTGTACCTTTGGCAAGATTTAAGGACTCTCTCTGATTCTATCGGTCTGCTGTAAGGCGTTTCCTCGCCAGCTTATATGACATCTGTCACAACAAACTAAGCCACTCCACACAGAGCGAGCGAGGCCTCATAGGCAACGGAGAGACGCCGGGGCCTGAGACAGCACGGGAGCATAGAAGCCAAAGGTCATAGAGGAGCCTGCGATATTTTGACAGCGATGACGTGTTGCCTGGCATACAAACGCCAACTGCAAAGGCTCACAGGCTTTGTGTAACACTATGGCTGCATTCTACTGTGCGTCAAAGAAGAAGAGAAATGATACACAGCTTTGAAATACATACGTTACCACTGTGCAATTATTCATTTATTTTTGCTTTTTATAGGCGTGTTTGAGTACAATGAACATTTATGTTTAATGGGTTATGTCAAAGTTCCAGGACTATTCTCACCAAAGGTATGTTTTAAATCCAAACTCAAGTTTTCCACTTTGAAGGAATCCCCATGGAGTCTAACGCACTTTCCCGCCTCCTCTGCCGCACATTCATCACCCCAAAAGGGATTCTTCCTTGATCCTCCACAGCGCCATCTTGACAGCATCCACATCTTCAAAATGGGCCTTGGCGACCCCATTGGGCTTGCGGGTAAAAAAAAAAGGGGGGGGGGAATCCGTTTAGGTGAGAAGTGAGGTTACTCCAGCACAGGGATGCTCTTCTTGGCCAGGAACTGTCTGCTGTTTCTTCTCACCTCTCTCTTTGCACACTGAACAAAGAAGACAGCGCAGCATCTCTTTGTCGAGGCGCTCTTTGAGCGTCTGGCCAACAGTGACACATGACTTGCAGTTTGTGGTTTGGGTTTCAAATGTATCTGTCGTGACAACAGTCAGTACTGGAGCTTTTCAGAACCACCTCGTACTATAATCTACAAGTACTAGCAACATAACTCCCAAATTCCAAATACAAATAATGTCATTCAGAGGGATATACCTGTATTTGCAAAATGTGAAAAACTTTCGAAATACCAAACATGGGCAAGTGGGGTTTTTTTTGCTCAAAATTCGTTTTCCAAAGCTGGCGTCTGCTGCCAGAGCATACTTCAGTGTAGCTACTGTATACTTTATGGTACAGTATACATCTGTCAAAAATGAACAGAATTCTGCATTGAAGAAACAAAATATCTGCAGGAGGGTGGCACACTGCGACACATCAAATGCACCCTTCTAATGAGCTCCCGGGCCACTTGAGTTCAAGCCAAATGAGGATGTTTCTCTGGGATGAGAGACAGCTGTCAACATTCACTTGAGGGCCAATTACAGTTTATTTTGAGGGCACTCACATTGGCTGTGACACAAATATCCATTGCATTGAACTTTTCGGTGTTTAAAAACAACACAAGCATAGCGCAACTTATAAAATAATATAAATATTCTAAACCACATGTCTATCTTTAATAGTTAGTTTTTTTTCAAATCGTATTTCACCAACAAATCTGAATTGAGCATTAAGACCCGCAGTGTAAAGCTGGCCTATGTGCTTAATGGTAAACTCACCTCCTCATTGCCAGGAAAAGAACGGAATGATGATACAACAGCTGTGACATAAATGATGGCTTTAGCATGACTGTTTGATTGACACTGTCATTGTCACTCTCTGAGCTCTGGTAACTTAATGATTATGACGGTGCACTGTTCAGGGCAGATGGCAGACAGCGTGTGTGGTTTTCTGAGTCCCCAGACCCCTCCCCCACTAATCATGGCGTCTAATCGGCATCTTAATATGGCACACCTGTGAGGTGGGATGGGTTATCTCAGCAAAGCAGTAGTGCTCACTATCACATATTTAGACTGGTTTGTGAACAATATTTGAGAGAAATTTTGATATTGTGTGTGGAAAAAAAAGGTAGACCTTTGAGTTCATCTCATAAAAAAAAAAAAATGGGAGCAAAAACAAAAGTGTTGCGTTTATATTTTTGTTGAGTGACAAGATAAAATATGTGCTTACATTCAGACAATCTTGGTTATCTTGTTCTGTGTAGTAGGAAAATGAATCAGTTGCCATAATATCTGAACATGAACACAACACACACACTCACAAGAATTTGAATCAATAACAAGAACAGGAAACATGTAGGACCTGACTCAAGCGCATTTTATTGAACATTTATAACTGTTAAAAACATGTATAAAATTGGTCCTGTTTCAGAAACAAGGCACGCATAGTCAAAGTCAATGTTCAGTGTTCATGTCATTATTAGCATTTATCATATATCATCAGCACGTTCCATCTCAGTATGTCAATAATAGTAGTATCAAGCATTCACTAATATAAAAACACGTTCCAATGGGCTATTTCCCCCCCCCACGGAGGTTCAAATTTTAATCCGAGCAGCAAGACAATATTCATGCAACGATGGGAGTGGAGGAGAAGATGGGAGCTGACAGGCTGATGGGTCTTCAGTAGTAGGTCTCTTGTTCCACCCAACCTGGAAACACATATTACACAACAAAAAAAGTTTCCCCTTTTGTCACTGAGGAGGAAGTCTAAAGCTAAGGTGAAGAGTTTCTTTTACTTGACATGAGCTTGTAAGATAGGAGAGCAGGAGGATCGTTGGAACGCAAGATAATAAAAGCATGGTTCTTGAGCTCACCTCCTGGGCTGCGTCTGAGGATCAGCTTGCGGATTTCATCATAGATAAAGATGAGCAGGGAGTATGGGAAGGCGCAGAACCACCAGTTGGCCCTGGAAAAACACATGCACGTAAACACAAGGAAATTAGATACCGCGCTGCGAGGCGGCACAGTTGCGTGACCTTTGGTGTCCAACTCACCTGAGAGGGTACATTCTTAGGGCGACGTCCATGCCAGGGCAGTAGGAGAGGAAGGCAGCCAGGGCAGTTTCCTCAAACAACCCAAAGATCAAGATCTTGTTCCTGTGCAATGAAAATAAGATTCACTTGTAAGAAGAAGACACATGGGTTGCGATTTGATCCAAAAACAATATCTTGAAGGGATAACCGGTTCGATATAATTCTGTTTCTGTTTCTGATCAATTCCATACGACACAACAGTTAACATTTGTTTAGGCAGACGATTTTCCAGCGACCTCATGCCCTGCTGGAAGACAGAGTTCCTCCTGGTCTTGCAGATGATCAGATCAGCCCACTGTACGATCACAATGCTGGCAAAGAAGGCCGTATGGCAGGTAAACTCGACGATCTTTCTCTGCTCATAAGTCTGCGCACACATACGGGCGGCAAAATGAAGACCCCCAATGTCGACGCCGACACCGTGCGAAGGCGATTGTACTAACCCACTGCTGCCCATAACTGTCTTCCAGATCATTGCAGTACTTGTTGTCCCAGGACACCCGGATGCCCAACAATGTTCGGGGCAGAAAGCCGTTCTCAGCCAGGATGACAAAGTAGGTAAAGAAGCCCGCAAGGGCCTGGATCATGCCTGCAAGCAGCGACATGATTGCATGACAATTACATCATCACATAGTCAGAAGGAAAATCGTTCTAACGAAGACTGATCTTCAGCCTAAATTCCAGATCAATACCTAATTCCATTAACCAATTAGTCTGGAGTTCCTTAGGACCAATTCAGAGAGAACATTTGTCATTCGACAAATAACTGAGTCAATGGATCCATTACAAAACTACCTTGAACAATCAGAAGTATTCCAGTACCACTAATGATTAGACACCTGTGAGATCAAAAACAGTGGCGCTGGATTGTTTTTCCAATTTTGGCATTTGTTTTCACATGAAAACACACTTTGAATTCATTATTTTCATAAAAACTGTGATAATAAAGCCTACTGCGTGTTTGTATTTTGTTCTTCCATCGTACAGTGACGGCCACTCCAACAAGCAGGTCGAGCCTATTCTTGGCTTCAATACGGAAAAGAACACTGACCTCTCATCACTCAAACACTTGGTTCTCTATCAGTGTGGGCCTATTTCGGGAGTATGTTTCTCTTCTATTTATCTTAGAAGACCTAGATAGCAGAAAAATCTAGCAAGGACACAATGGTAAGGTTGGTTTAAAATGTACCAATCTGTCCATAGGCAATGCTGATGAGCCTCTCGTTGACCAGTTTGTCTGTTTTGGGGTTTCTAGGCTGTCTCTTCATGATGTCGCTCTCAGCTGCTTCATAAGCCAATGAGATGGCAGGAACCTGAAAGGTGGCACCTGTCTATTTAGCTATGCACAGACGTGCCTCAAACACAAAAGCAACTTGAGAAAATGTCATTCACACACCATGTCAGTTCCCAGGTCGATACAAAGGATGGTGACGGTACCCAGAGGCAGAGGGATGCTGGCAATAATGAAGAGGAGGAAGGGGGTGATCTCGGGAATGTTACTGGTCAGGGTGTAAGCGATGGACTTCTTCAAGTTGTCAAAGATCAAACGCCCTGATTGGTAGGAAAAGCACACATAAGCGGCATTCATAAAAATATGCTCAGGCCAGACAGCTCAAAGGAACCACGTTACCTTCTTCAACTCCTGTAACAATCGAAGCAAAGTTGTCATCCAGCAGGATCATGTCAGCCGCCTGCTTGGAGACATCCGATCCGGCGATCCCCATGGCGACGCCAATGTCGGCCTTCTTCAGAGCTGGAGAGTCGTTGACGCCGTCGCCAGTCACGGCAACGATGGCTCCCTGCGTGGTGAGGAAATTGCAAAGCGTCGAGGGGAACATGACCAACAAAGATTCGGGACAATTCGTGCTGGCAACAAATTCAAAAGGAGCTAATGTTGCACAAAGTGCTGCGTCTTGCACCTGTCGCTGGCAGCCTTCCACAATGATCAGTTTCTGCTGCGGGGAGGTTCTGGCAAAGACAATCTCAGTGTGGTACTTCAGGATGTCATCAAGCTGCTCTGAGCTCAAGTCCTTTAGGTCTCCACCATGGACAACACAGGCTTTAGCATCCCTGCAGCAAAGTTTAGCTCACTTTAACTTCAAGTACTACATGCACTCAAGCTGGGTTTGCATGCGACTAAAAGACAACAAAGCTATTGTGACTGGGACAGGGGAGGGGCATTAGGTTCAGATTATGACCTTTTGCCACTACAAAAGATCAAAATATCAATATCATTCCAACCACTACCTGGGGTTAACTTCATTGATTGGGATGTTGAGACGTGCAGCAATGTCCTCAACAGTCTCATTCCCTTCAGAGATGATGCCAACGCCCTTAGCGATGGCCTTAGCTGTGATTGGATGATCCCCCGTCACCATGATTACCTGAAGAACAAAGTGTTGCATTAACTTTGATTTTTTTTTTTTTTTTTTTTTACCGAAACAACAAAGCTTCATTCATCAAAAAAAAAAGCATACCTTGATTCCGGCGCTCCTGCATTTGCCGACGGCATCAGGCACAGCTGCTCGAGGAGGGTCTATCATGGACATGAGGCCGATGAAGCACAGGTTCTCGGTGGGGAAGTTCACCTCATCGGTGTCGAAAGCAAAGCCTTCTGGGAACTGGTCATCAGGCAAATTGAAATGACAGAAACCTATAAAAAGAAAACCACTCATGAGTCTTTCAAGTGGATGATCAGCGGCGCTGCTGACCAAAATGGCACTAATGCTTACCGAGCACTCTCTCCCCCAAACCTCCCAATTCCAGGTAGGCGTTTTGGAAGGCATCCTTCATCTCGTCATCGAGAGGCTGCTCTTTGCCCTGGATCATGATGGAAGAGCAACGGTCCAAAATCCTCTCGGGGGCGCCTTTCATAACCAGCAGATGGTTGGACTCCCTTTCAGTCGAGGAATTTTTGTGAATAGAAAGCTGGGAAACAAAAGTTTGACTGTTTAGGCTCTTGGAAATTCCAATTGGTATCCTTTTCTGGCCTCCAAACAGAAACCCAACAATACCTGGTACTTGTTGGTAGAGTTGAAAGGGATCTCTGCAATTTTGCTACTTTTCTCCCTCATCTCTTGGACTGATCCGCAGCACAGCTCGATACATTTCAGAAGGGCAGACTCTGAAGCATCACCGGCTACATCTCTCTGGAGGCAAAAACATTGACCAGCTACCATTAGAACTAAGCGCAAGCCTTTTAAATTGACTTCAGAGAGAGTAAACTTAGTAGGTATCATCTATGTCCAAAAAGCAGGTAAATTGCCAAGACACAAAGAAACTTGTTTCTTTTCTCTCATATACGCCAGGGAGGATAAAAGGAGCTAAAAAAAAAAAAAAAAAAAACATTGTTGGAATATTAGTGGTAGATATCCGTTATAAGAGAGAAGTGAAGCCAAAAATATTGGCAGGAACATTGTTTTCTTACACAGTCGTTTCTAAATCATTATTGCACCAAAATGACAGAGAAAAGCTCCAGATATTCATTGCATCAGATAATTACATCCCTGATGAAAAGGCATGGTTCATACATTGCCACTTGGAAAGAGAAAACAATTGAATCCAACCTTTAGGATGGGAATGTTGGTCTGCTCTGCCAGGAAAACAGCACGGTTACAGAGTCCAGCAATCCTGGCCAGGGCAGCCCAAGTGGCAGAGCTCTTGTCAAAGGACGTCCCGCTCTGGTTCTCAGTGGTGTCCGCCTCGTGGATCTGGTTGTCAAACCACATGTGGGCAACGGTCATCCTGTTTTGGGTCAAGGTTCCCGTCTTGTCCGAGCAGATGGTGGAGGTGGAGCCCAGCGTCTCAACAGCTTCCAAATTTTTGACCAAGCAGTTCTTCTTGGCCATTCGCTTGGCAGTCAGAGTTAGACAAACCTGAACACGAGAGGCTTATTAGATGCTGAGAACCCGGTGAAGTTGAGCAAAGGCGAAGGACTCACAGTGACGGTAGCCAAGAGACCCTCCGGCACATTGGCAACTATGATGCCGATGAGGAAGATGACGGCCTCCAACCACGAGTACCCAAGAATGAGAGAAAGGACAAAGAAGGACACGCCCAGAAAGACTGCCACACCGGTGATAATATGGATGAAGTGCTCAATCTCGATGGAGATGGGAGTGCGCCCAACTTCAAGTCCTGAGGCAAGCGTGGCAATGCGACCCATGACGGTGCGGTCACCGGTGCTGATCACAATGCCTCGGGCAGTTCCTGTTGGGAACAAATCCAGGTTCACAAAGCTCACGCTTACGTGCTTTGTCCCTCGTATTGGAGCGTCCCTGTCCTCAGTTGCTTGACATAACCTTGCTTTATACCTTCAACACAGTTGGTGGAGAAAAAAGCAATGTTCCTGGTCTCTAACGGGTTCTCATTGGAGAAATCCGGAGTACGTGTCTGTGGCTCGGATTCACCCGTCAGAGAGGAGTTGTCCACCTGAGAATTGTCACATTGCCTGTGAATGAGGAGATAGTTCCACGTTTCTGTTGTGCTAAGAGCTTCTCTTCTGTCTTTTTACCTTGCAGCCATGGGCAGAAATGATTCGCAGGTCGGCGGGGATCCGGTCGCCACCTTTCACCTCCACTAAATCACCGACAACTACATCCTCTGCGTTAATGCTTTTCTTTTCACCATCACGGACAACCAGCGCTTGCTACGAGACAGACATGATGGATGCGGTCACGTTTGACCGACACGTGAGATTTAACGGGGAAGTCAACCACGATAATATGTTCTATGCGCCTCCACTAGTGTAAACACGGCATTCTGATTAATATTGCGTTTGTGAAATATGAGTGAAGCAGCAAAATCCACCCGTTTTTTTGTCATCCATCTCAGGGGCCGGCCCTTTTGTCACTTGTGAAAACGACATCACAGTTGATGAGGGCTCAGGTAACATCCAATCAGGGCTCACCTGTTTTCTGAAGCTGAACCATGATTGGTTGTTACCTGAGCAACTGTGAAGTCGTTTTCAGTCGACAGCAGGTGACAAAATGTCCGCCTCCTCAGATGAACAAAAACGGGTGGATTTTACTACTCAACTTACATTACGCGAGCAACTGTGAAGTCGTTTTCAGCCCACAAAATGGCCATCTCCTGAGATGGACAAAAACGGGTGGATTTTACTACTCAACTCATATCACGCAAACACAATATCAATCAGAATGCCGCGGTTAGACTAGTGGATGCGCATAGAACATATGATTGGAAAGAGCATTTATGGGTTGACTTCCCCTTTAACGGAGACTGTAATATGTAAATCGGTGGAAAATTTGATTGAAATGAAATAAAACAAGAAAAAGATGGAGAAATGAAAGGTCACCTGTGGGACCAGGTTTTTGAAGGAGTCCATGATCTTGGAGCTTTTGGCTTCTTGATAGTAGGAGAAGCAACCAGTGATGATGACAACAGCCGAGAGCACAACACCCAAGTACAACTGCAAAACAAACTTGACATTTAGACCTCCACACCGAGCCTGTGACAATTTCCAACAACGAGGCATTAGTATGGTTCAGGAGCATTACATTACATTATCATTGGCTGGGTCATGCTCCATGGCAGCCTGGATACCGTAGGCCAGAAAACAGAGGATGGCCCCAGTCCATAGGAGCATGGAGAAACCTCCAAACATCTGCATGATGCCAAGTAATTCAAATTAAAAAAAAAAGTTGGATGAGTTGTTTGCAACAAAACTAGGATGTAAAGTACAATAGGTTTCAGCAAGCTGTTACCTGTTTGCAGAACTTGACCCACTCTGGGGTGGTGGGGGGAGGGGTGAGGGCATTGGGCCCATCTCGGGCCAGATTCTCAGCCGCCTTGGCATTAGTCAAACCCTAACATGGTACGAAGAGGAGTCACTTAAAAGGGAAAAAGAGCTGCTACGCTTTGGTCCCGTCAGATAAATAACTCAGCGCTACGACTCTTCTTCAACACACGAATGCACTGGCACATTTATGTCCAGGGAGACCAAAGATGATTTACCTAGTAACATCCCCTTCATCAGCACAGAAAAGAATGTGGAGGGAGATGATAAAGTACTGTCGTCAAAAAAAAAAAGAAATCAGCACAGAGGGGGCTGTCTGTGGCTCATGAATTATTCATGAGCACAGCACACACATGCGGCGCTCGAAGATGCCACGTTTAAAGGCACTGATTAACTATTCTCCTTGATCTTCGCTGCATGACCGGGAGCCCATTTGCATGAACAAAGGCTTTAGCTGGGGCGCACACAATTTGACAGGCTGGTGGTCAGGATGCACAAAAGCAAATTGTATGCATTTTATATGACCAAGGCATAATAAGTTATGTTATGTTAGAAGCATGCCAAGCAGGTGTCAGCAAAGGCAATGCAACCCTTTGAAGTATTATTTAGTTTTACGACCGCCGCACACCATGAGCTGCTTCCGAATCAGACCGTCACAAAAAAAATGACAGTTGGCCACTCACCCTGGCAAACTGGGCAATTTAGCAGAAGGACTTCTTGGATGTGAACTGTACAAGCCTGTATCGCGTTCTGAGGCTCCTTGTGTATATATATGTTGAACCATATTACCGGTACTTTTTTTAAATCCGCAAAAAGATGAAGCGTCAGTCAATGAAGAGGCAGGATGCTTCACAAAGAGGACATTGGCAAGAATAAATACGAACAATGGAGATCCATATATTGAACGGCGGCGCTTGCTCCAATACATTTGCGGCGTACATTTTTTACCACAAGCTTCGCTACTTCATCCTCAGGTACATATGAAATAATAAATATGGTGACGTATTGTTGTAAAATAAGTGCTGTATGTATTCTATTTTTAGTGATTGGCAGCACATGGTGGACGACTGTTTTGCTCGCTTAAAACTGGAAATTGATTTTTCGCCTGCGTGGAAGCTTCCGCGCATTTTAATTGGCCATAATTTGCGACGTGACATCGAGCAAATGCGATTCGAATTTTGATCGCCCTACTAGAGGCAGCCGACGGCAGCTGAGGATCGGCAAAATCGGCAGGCAATCAAGACCAGAGAAAATGTCGTCTCTGGCCACTAGCTTCGGATGACCAAATTGGACTTAGACCAACTCAAACATGTCATCAAAGATGTCTGTTTGTTTGTTTTTGTTTTGTAACCAAATCAAATTTTGAATCGCCGCAAAACAAGTAGCCAAGACTCAGCCAGTGTTGAGTAGCGTTCCGCCGCATCGCTCGATGCGCGGCAGCCCTTCAAGGTGAAGAGCCCTTCAGCAATAGACCGATTTTAAAAAGGTCCTCCTATAATCCATTCTTCATTTGTCTCCATCACCCTTAACCTTAGTTTTAAGGAGCTCGCCCTGCTCTCGTTCAGCGGACTCCTTTTCAGTCCACTTAGTTATGGCACATCTTAATGACATTGCAATCAAAGAGGAGGTGCATCTAGCAACAAATGTGTATTAAAAGGCGGCACTTCTCACATTGCTCAAATCTGTTCCATATTTGCGATTCAGCTCATCCAGAGTCAGCTTGTGATCATCCTGCACAGAGAAAATATATATTATTAAATTTGATATAATTTGTTATAGTAAATATATCAAAATATATACAATGATATTCAGTTAACTCACAAAAGGAGAGTTATGTAATTTCGGCCACTTTGTCCTGCTTTTGAAATGTGATGCAATTATCTAACATCTCAGCCTACGAATATTGGCCACCAAAGACTTTTTATTATCGTTTCTCATCAACGAAAAAGTGTGAATTTGAAAAATGTTCTCCTATTTCTTGAGCAAGATAAAGTCCTTAAAATGCTACTTGAGGATTATTATCTAACAACTGAGTCACATAAACACTTTTAATGTAATAGAAGAGAATAATAATTAACATTTAATAAAGTTTACCATTTCTTCTCAAGGCGTCTTCATTTCAGGGCATTTCACACTTCCAAAACATCTACTAGTGCAAAGAATTGTTGTCTTATTCCTAGTTAGCTGGTCCAAACTCAGAACCACACAGCCATGAACCTACTGTATTATTATGTTGCATGCTAAAATGCTCGCTGCTCAAGTGAAATTGCACAAAAGCTGTTTAACCCTTTTTTATTCATCATTTTATGTTTTTGATACAAGGAATTCAAAGTTTTTGTTTAAATATATATTTGTTTGAAATTGCCCCACTGAAAATGAAAGTTTAGTCGGACTCGCCGACGGACGGCCGTTTAAAATTAGAGGCGGACCGGCCTATCAACAGGGACTCTATATTTTGCCCCCTGGAAACAAAGGCGAATGACGGACGACAGAAGGCTACCAAGGCTGCAGACGGATGACGAATAACGGACGCTCAATTTTTAGTCAAATGCCTGGCTCTGACACTCACCATGTCCACTTCCTTCTTCAGTTCATCCATGTCTTTCTCTTTCTTCTTCCCTTTGCCCTTCTTCTTGCCTCCCTGCTCCGAGGTGGCCGCCAGCTCATACTGCTCTCGTCCTTCCTGGAAATACAAAAGGGCAGCGGAAAGAAATTCAGTACATATGCAGTAAATACTGGCATTATTTCAAGACAGCAACTAAACATGATGAGGTGGGCAACATGTGGTGTCGCCAAGTTTAGAAAGCCAACTAAGGGATGCTTCCCAGTAGCTTCAGTAATATCACAACAAGACAACGTCAATTAGCAGTTAAGACTCATCTATAATTCAAAGCTGCACTGGGCTGAGAGTTGTTAGCATGCTAGCAAGGATTGGTCAAGGGCAGGGATACGTGGTGAAGCAGTGATCTTGGTTGCCATATTTTAGACCCAAGTTCAATGTTTTCACACTAAATCCTGCACACGTCCTTGGTCGTGGAAATATGCAAAGTAATAATGTTTCTAAAAGTTTCCCAGGGAGTTGTTGGAACAGAGTGTGTGATCCCAGCACATGTTATTGTTGCATGAAGCCCCCCCCCCCCGGTCAGCTAAGCTGGGAAAACACTGGTTCTGCATCGCTACGGTCAGATCTTAGCCTCTGGACACCCAAGAGCCCCCAGGGGCCATCTGGCTTTGGACAAATAATTCCACAGCAGTTGAAGCTGGTAACCGGTTGATTTCAAACAGCTTCGACATCTAACGGAATTTTCTGTTCACACTAAAATAAAAATTAGTTATAGTTACCAATGTTTGGAAGTACATATCTTCTAATCATTCTGTAAAATTTCCCTTTGACAGGCGTGTCAAACTCATTTTCATGGTGGGCTAAATCAAACTTTCTTTCCCTCAGAGGGCCTTACTGAAAATCATGTCAATATATAATTGCCTCATTTATATTATTACATGTATACAATTTTCGTTTCATTGTTATCAGACCTGCGCACATCGACTATATGACAGAACGGTATGCCTATCTGCCTATGACGGATCACCATTTGGTAGACTTTGTAAAGTTAAAAAAAAAAAAAAAAAATAGACGGATTAAGCATAGTCGGAAGCCCATTTTTTCTATGTAATCGTTTATTGCCCGCAGCCCCGCTGGGTCCATATTTGAAATGAAAGAACCCACAGTGGCATCAAAGCCTCACCGCGGCCGGACTAAATGCGTCTCTTTAAACAGCGGGGAGGCTTCCGATGTCCTGGAAGGTACATAAAACAAAAAAGGTCCTAGAAGGTGCTAATAGGAGAGGCATTTACGCCGGCCGCGTGAGGCTTCCATGCCGCGGTGAGTCCTTCGTTTTAAATATCGCCCAGTGGGAAGGTATTGATAATGATAGTTTGTCGAAGTTGGTATTCGGAAAAGCAAAATGATAGTCGGGCCGGCCTATAGGTGATTAGTATTTGGTCCGGCCGGAAAAAATGGAGGATAAACTGACGGTGTACACCCCGGCTGTAGGCAGAAGATGATAAACGGACCACAATTTTTTTGTCAAATGCCCTGCTCTGATTATTATATATTGTACATTTCTAACAATAAAATCAGAAGTCATGGAACATAAATATGTTCATAAATTTGTTCAGTTAGATCAATGTTTTGGGTGAAAACAATTCGTGTAATGCCAGTAAAAAGTGAACAAAATCTGCAACTCTGAGACAGATTTCCTGCCTGAGTGAAAAGAAAGATTATGTAAAAAGACTATTGGCCTTAGGGAGCCACAATAAATTATGTGGCGGGCCATGTGTGGCCCCTTGGCCGTGAGCTTGACATCGCTGCTTAAGCTGTGAAAAAAAAATGTCCAAAAAATGTCATGGGGATAGGTAACATTTGAGCAAATATCGAGGTGGGGACCAAATGGCTTATTTAGTGAGATCACACTAATGAAAGTTTTGGGTCAAACTATGAAATAAACTTCACAAGAAAGACGGAAAAGAGCATTTAGCCAAAAAGTTGCAAATCTTCAAGCACTTTTTGTTGGCACAATTCCTACAAACGGATCTGGTTGGCATCAGACACCAGAGCTGCTCATTCAGCTGTGCCCAACAATGCACGCCAACACACACAAACACACGCACTAATGGGACTTTGCCCGGTTGCTAGCGGTGACCAAAGCCACGCCTCTGGGGATATGTGAATGGACAGTCGGTCACATGTTTTAACCCTTCCCCCCTTTCACTTCCCCTCAGCCACCAAGTATAAACTGTGAGAAGACAAGTGCATTGAGTTTTAACACTCGCCTCACGTCCCGTGCAACTTTCAGTACTCGGCATCCAAAACAAAAGACGCCAGATGAATCAATGGCCCTTGTTGGAAGGGCAACTAACTTGACGGGAATGAGATTTACACAGCTGAGCCTTCAAACCACCGACAATTTGAAAAGCATGTGGCGGAATGGAGGAGGAGCGAGCACATTGGAAACAAACTTCACGTCCAAAATCTGCTTGCCTTTCATCAACTGGAAAGTAAAGGAGTAGGAAGGAAGCAAGCAAATAAATAACAGTCCCATTTTCCCACGCTCTTTCCTCCTGGTTCTCACTCTCTCTCATCAAGTGACTGGGGGGGGGAAACCAGAGGGAAAAATGGCCTGAGAGAGAGGGAAGGTGAGAGCGGGGCGTCACGTAGGACACAGCGGAAGGGGGCCGGCGAGTGCGGGGACTGTCAGAGATGAGGGGCGGCAATTGACAATAAAGTGGAAGATAATGTCTTCCGATTGAATCCAATCTGGCCCTCCTCAGTCCAATAACATCTAACGCTCTTTGACTTAAACTAGAGCCCGAAAGACATGGCCTAAAATGGCGAGAGCAGAGTCTCGATGTGAGACGCTCCACTTGGCTGAGCGATAGCTGTAGGCCCTTCCACCAACCTGGAGTTGAAACGGATGCACTTGTGGAGTCTGTCCAAGCAGCGCAGCGAACTTTCCCTTGCGGGAAGACTTTCTGCTGTGTCTCTGTGGGCTTTTCTGTCCATTCATCCAGAAAATTGCACACAAGGTGAGAGGTCACTGACGTTGGCTCATAAACTCTCACCCTATCGATGGGCTGCCACGCGAAAGGCATTCAGCCAAGCTTTTGGGGATCTTGCTTTCCCCAAAGAGTTCCTCACAATAGTGAACACATAGACGAGTCGGATGACGAATTCAGATTCGGATGAAACAAAAGGGGCTCAACAATCCTCCGTTGGACATTTAGAAGGCTCTTGTGCACAGACTCTGTATGTATGGAGAATACTGCACATGTTTGTGATGTTGAATATGACATGTCCACAAAAGAACAACAACAACAAAGCATCTCAAATCAAAGGCACTTGTCATGATCAAACAGCAGCTCGTCCAGCCAATCGGCTGACATAGGATGACATACGGGCATCCGCTAATTGCAGGTTGTCACAGCAGAGGGCGGTAATGCATTCAAGAGTGACTTCCTTTTTAAACTTGTTGGACTCATGGGGGGCGGGGTAATCACTAATTTCTTATTTGTTCAAATGGTCTCTCACTTGACACTAGTGATGACCTGTGAAACCAAGAAAAATCAGCCATCTCTTGTGCCTCTAATTTGATATATAAGAAACCAATGCACCCAAGGAGAAACAACCAATCAAAAACATAAAGGTGTCAATTACGATGTGGCAATCTTTTGTCGGAACGGAGTCAAACTATAACACTAAACCTTATCGGTTTCAATAGTTTTTTTATTTTTCAAGGCCGTGCCTGTGATTGTGCGACAAATGACATGACGTCATGACTTCCGTCCGATTGGTTGTTTTTCCTCGGGCGTGGTGGTTTCTTGTAGGGGCACAAGATGGGGCCTGAAACAACAAATTTTTCATATTCATTATGTACGACTGTCGAATCACAATGACTGTTTTAACATAAAGTATGATTTTTGGGGGGAGGGGGGGAATTAGAAATTCTCCATTTAATGTTGGATTTCCCCCAAGCAGTTTCTAATCAATCCTATAAACCTGCTGTGATAGAATCCCAACACTGCTCGCAGACATGGCGTGTGTTTGAGATATATATATATATATATATATATATAAATAAACAATATTATTATATCATCTGGGACATGTTGTGATGTAGTAACCGTTCTCGGCTTTTCAGCTCAGCAGAAATCTCTCAGCATTTTTGAGACAATGCATGTTCCTTGACAAGTTATCTCCAGTGTACACGTGACTGGTGTTGTTGCAATCGCAAATAATCGGACACATTTCTCCAGTGCGCAATTCAAGGTAGAGCGCGCCCTCCTGCTGGAGCGGCGGCAATGCGGCAACTGGTTGTCTTCTTACATCACCGCTACCCCCCCCCCACCCCCCCCCCCCACCACCACCACCCCAGCTCCCCCATCAACTCCTTCTCAGCTCATTTGTTCAGTGTGTTTGTTGCAACTTGAGGCAGATGTGCGAAGCGTAAGACAATACCAAGGCGAGCATCATCTCCAACGTGAAGAGGGGACCTAGAAACAACAATCGTCTCGCTCTGACCACCCGCCTCCTCACGCCAGGAGAGCTGCGCGGGGGCTATCATCTCTTCCACGTGTGGCGATTTGAGAGAAGCGAGGATAAGAGACTGTGGGGATGAGGATGGGGGCAGGGTGTGCCTTTCACCAGCTATGGGAAAAAAAAAAAAAAAGAGACAATACGGGCAGCGATTGGCCGAGATGCGAAGAGAGCACAGATTTGTAGGAGCATGGAGCGAGAAAAGGGGGGAGGCTGAAAGGGGCCAATCTGGTCGACGTCTCCCCTTGTTCTCTCTCCTCAAGCATCTCCACATCCCTGGGGCTGTAGGCTGAGTCCATAAAGAGTGTTAGTGGTGCGCAGCATGGTGGGGTGTGGCAGCCCCAGACACTTTCACACAGAAACTTCATCAAAAACAATTCAAGTGGTGACCTAAGCCAGGCACAGTCCATGCTCCCCTCTCGGCGGGAATCAGATCACGACAAGTGGGGACGCATGAACGTGAAATTGAAGCCTAGAAGCTCACCTTACATTCCGAATCTTTTGAAACGATATCAAACATGCCACATTTATTAGAGCCCAACGTCAGTGTGTGATGAAAAGCATCCCCTGACAAGGTGTGCAGACGGGACTTTGGATAAAGTTGTGTACGTAATTAAAAGGTTCGACCTCCACTGAAGACATCCATCCCACCAGAACCACAGCTGCTCCGAAATGGGCCAAATGTGCAACACTTGAGGAACATTTTGTGGCACCGTGAGAGGCCAACTTGGCCAGCATCAGTATTCAACCACATCCCGTTATGCAACATGACCGCTTCGTGCTTCAAACTTATGCTAAACGCCGTGAGGCGACGATGACAACAACACGGAAGTATTTTGACACACACACAAAAAAAAATCAACAGTGTCGTCACTCGACTAATGGTAACATCATCATGCTTTCAACACCCACTTGTTTGAATTGCCTTTTTTGGACTTGGGGATGGGGGAAAAAAAAGAAGATTGTAGTGTACTTACTCCTCTTCCCATGGTTGATGAGACGACTCTTCCCTCTTAAATAGAAAATTCACACGGAAAAATCCACCTTCAAATTAAACACAGCGAAAAACATTAAAATGAAACAAAACAACGGGGTGTGCCGTGATTATTAATTTTTTTTTTTTGTATTTTTTCCCCCAAATGTTTAGCACGTGTTGCTTCTCTCCGCAAGCTCGAAAGCAGCCGCGCTGAGTGTCCCATACTTATAGACGGCGTTCATTCCACTGTGACGTCACGCTTCTTGCCATGACAACCCCACGGATGAGGGCGGGGCGTCCTCATTGATTGGGCGTTTTTCTTGCTCTAATCTCATCATCCATATCCCCTTTTTTCGGCTTGCCTTGCAACTCAGAGTAGACCTTATTCATCATGGATGGAGAAGACATTACACTGAAGTGGCAGCAATTCACAACATTATTTTTTGTATATATTTGCACACACACGTTATGTATGCAAAAATATGTTTGGAGGCATCATGTGTGACTCTACCACACACACTGATTCATCCACACCTCACCCGGCTTGGCAGCTGCTGTGCATGGTGCTTTGCGTGCAGCCAGCTTGCTTGTTTCCAAATTCTCATTCACACATTGATGAGCAATTTTCTCTTTTGTGGCAAAAAAAAAAAAAAAAAAAGTGCCATCAAGTGGAATTTGTCATACAAACACACAGGCCCCTTTTGGCTGTGAGGCCCACTTGGCATCTCCGCGCCTCTCCTCCGCTGACAAGTGGAGCCCCTGCTCATTGTTTCTTCAAACATATCTCTCTGGCTGGCTTCTGCCACTGGGAGAACTATGCTGGCTCCAGGATGCTGAGTGAACTCTGTTACCCTTGCAGGGATGGTAGGTTGCAGGATGAAACACACTGCAGCCAATGCTGATAGGCCAAGCAGAGTCTTGGGGCCCATTTCTGGTGCCAAAGTGTGCACAATTGTACAATTGTACATAGTGTCCAGTGTTCAGCTTTTATGAAACGGGGTGTGTTTCTCAAACGTTGACCCTCCGTGGACCTCACAATGAAGCTTGGGACAGTTCAACCTTAAAACTTCCTCGGCATTTCCTTTGGATGCATCGCAAACAAAAGCCCAGGTGGACTCAATACACAGATGGGTGCACAGCAGCAGCTCTGCGCGCGAGCGCGTGCACGTAGGCGTGTTTGCGAGCTGTATTTTTCTTTTGCATTCACATCCTCGCATGTGCGATCAGTGTCGCTTGCGTGTTGCCAGTTTTGCTCTATAAATAGCATAGATTTTATTTAGATGTTGAGAGAGAGAGAGAGAGCGAGAGAGAAAGAGAGAGAGAGTCTGAAGGGGGGCTCTCAAATGAGTTGCCATAGCAACAGGCACGTTCTGGTGCTTGTGAACGGAGGATGAAGGCATGATAATGTCGACCTCCTTCTCTCTCGCCACCCTCAGTGAATTGTTTACTGGCATGAGCATTTGTCAGAAATAATTGTAGCAAAGCATCGGTGAAAACGCATCCACAGCCAAAATAAGGCCATTATTTTCTTTCATCTTTCTTTCTTGTGTCTTTTTATGGCACAGACTCGTCTCTTGGGCTGCAAAAGTGTTGCCACAGGAGGTTGTCTGGCCCAGCTAGGCATCAATGCAGACGCTGAAGTTATTCATAATGATTGGCGAGGATCCCGATTGCAACCTGACACTAAAACCAGCGCATTTAATTGAATGAAGTGGGGGTCACACACTGCCTACATACACTACAGTATATAATGTAGGGCCATCCACAGGCAGTTCGAGGTCTGTTAATAGAATGGCTAAGAGTCAACTATCTTGATCTAACATTTAAATCAATATTCAGATCTGGAAAAAAATGAAAAGACCAATAAATGGTGGATTTTTTTGTTGTTGTTGGTGTTTTAACCAGTTCCCTGATGTTTAATGCTTCAAGTACAATATTTGTATTCGGACATTGGGGTTCTTGTTAATTGTATTTTTTTTTAAGATAATTTTACTCCCACATACCTGTGAATTTGTGAATTTGAAGATAAGATATATATCTATATAAATATATACATATATGTTTATATTTATATATATATATATATATCCATATAATATATATATATATATATATATATATATATATATATATATATATATATATATATATATATATATATATATATATATATATATATATATATATATATATATATATACGATTTCTTTGGGAAAGTATGTGATTGTCATATGTCGATCCATGCCTTTCATTGCCAATTACAAAGACCTGCAGCTCGTACTTTGCAGTCTGCAGCCTACTAGAGACCAGCCTGTGATCCGTGTCGCTTCCTCTCCCGCTTTCCTTAACCACTGCACGTTACAAACCAAACCAGTAACTGAATCATGATACATTTTTGAGCATTTTTTGCACTGTCGATTGGAATTTAGGTCTTGTTTTTGTATCATAAAGGGATGGAAATTTGGATAGAATGCATTTGATGGAGAAACAAATTGACAGATTAATCGATTATCAAAATAATCGTTAGTCAGCAGCTATAAATGGGAAAATGTGCAGCTAATCCAAGTGCTCTGTATAGGAATTGGTATCTGATCTCACAAATGGATGATCGGGATTGGAATTGGCAGCATAGAACCTTATCAGAACACCCATAATTGTAAAAGTGTGTGTGACCCTACACATACGCACATAAGAGGAGTGGAGGGTCCTTAAATGATGACCAAAGTAAACACAGAGTCAATCGCATGAGAGGCATCTCAGTTCATTTTCACTGAGGGCCTCGTTGCACGAATGCTCAACAGTGTGACCCTTTGCAAACACAGGCTCTTGAGATAATGGACACACACGCACGCACCCCCTCGCACACACACACACACACACACACCCACACACCCACACCGTTCTGACACACTCGCTCTTTCTGCTCATTGTAGATAACGCTGACACGATTAACAGATGGGATGATTAGTACACTAACAAAATCTCACTCACTTAATGTTTTTGTCTCTGAGCTTAGTTAAAATACTCCCCTTGCTTGCTGAGCTCTAACTTTGCATACAAGTGCAGGACCCAACTTTTTAGAGCAGCTGAGGCAGAAAATCCTTTTGCTTGTTGACCAGACGTGATTCACTGGTGCATAACCGCTGACCCTTAAAAACCCCTCCCTCCTTCCCTCCAAGGGCAGTTTCCACCCCTCCGCATGTCCGATAAAAAGCAAAAGCATGTTGACAAAAATAAGTCGCAAGTAGCCTTGTTTTACATAATAGTTGGGTGATGTTTATTGACATGTAAATCAAGAAATTAATTTATTGATGGAATCTGTGTGGTGCCTCAAACTAGTATGTAACATGGCAGTAAATAATGTCCAATTCTGGCTCAGTAGTAGGTCTCCTGCTCCACCCAACCTGGAAATCAAAGGAGACACAATTAGCGACTTTGCCAGAGGACCGCTCAAAGAGCATTCTCTATGGATGCACGATAATTAGCGACCGGATAATTATCAGGCCGATATTAAGAGTTATGTTGTCATATCCGATATCATTTAAAAATGCTCTCATTAAAAAAAAATAATCATTGAAAAAAAATCCAAGAATGAAGATGAAAATCCAATCAAATGAAGCTGTACTTTGCTGTCGGTGCATTCCTTTCTGCTAATGTGTTTAAACGTTGCAATTTTGTGAGATACTTTTGTTTTCTCTGCTTTGTTTTTGAATGTTGAACTGTTGTGTTTGCACTGTTGCCTTTGCTTGTGTGAAGCACATTGAGCTGCCTTGTGTATGAAATGTGCAGTATAAATAAAACTGCCTTGTCTTTCTAGTGACTCAGGCTGTCGTAAACTCCCGGCCTGAGCTCGCTCACCGTCACTCATAAAAAACATAACTTGGGTCATGTGGTACAAATGTGCATTGAGCTCACATTAAACACACATGGCATCTATCATGTGTTCCGCCAGGAGGGGAAAAAAATGAACGAGTTTCAATACAACAACTTTTATCAACCGCTTAAAAAATTGCCATCACTATGACGGTGCTTTGAAAGCTTACAAGGACGCCTGAGCTGGAAAGAAACTGCCTGAAAGAAATTTTGCCTGAGATGACTTGAGGGCTAAAACAATTTGTGATTTCATTATGGATGTGATACAACCCTTTGCCATCATTGAGGATGCTAGCTTTTGCCGGCTAATAAACCACTCGGCACTGCGGTTTGTGCTGCCGAGCCACGTCTATTTTGGATGTCAATATACCAGCAAAATACTAATTGACACACTCTTTGCAGACACTGCTGGATAGAAATAAGGACACCAGCTCCACGTCTGATTTCCGGATGGGGGGATGTTAGCCCTGCTAGCTTTGCTATCTGGCTAGGTCTGGCCGAGCGGTGGCTGGATGAGAACTTCAAACCGTATCGGGCTGTACTGTATGCAGTGTTCAGTTGCGCACTTACTCTATTTATTTATTTTTTTAAATGCACATTCAGCTTGCAGTACACAGTAAATTTCGTAGTGTACATTTTACTCTAAAAAGTCTTTATTTGGTACCAGTCTAAACAGAGTAGAATTTACACTTCGAAGAGAGTAATACTCAAGTAGACTTACACAGATAAATGTTTGGAGGGTTATTTACTATATATAAAAAAACTGTTGAAGTTTTTACATTCAGAAATTTGAAGTAAATTTTACAAGGACGTTTTTGAGTATTTTTACTTGCTTTGTATTAGTTTATTAAAAAAAAAAAAAAAAAAAGTCACACAAGGGTTGAGGAACATACCAACAAAGGTTGGGAGAATACTTGTACCTCAAAAAGGAGGATTTGGAGGGGGGGGTGTTCTTTTGGAGACACAGATAATTTACTAACTCACAGTAGGTGTGACATGGCTCATGTGGCCATTTCCTAACCTGAAGGTTGTTGATACATCCCTCAACCCTTGTGTGACATTTTTTTTAATATACTAATACAATGCTAGTAAAATTGACTCAAAAACTGTCCTTGTAAAATTGACTTCGAATTTCTGAATGTAAAAACTTCCGGGGTTTTTTCAAGTAAATAACTCTCCAAACGTTTTTCTGTTTGAGATTTACTAATTAATCTTTACTTCATTTTAAGAATACCATTCTATTCCAAATATAAATTTTACTCTGTTTGGACTGGGACCAAATATAGTCTTTTCAGAGTAAAATGTACTCTACGAAATTTACTGTGTACTTGTTAGTGCACTTTATGAATCACTGTACAAGAGATTGTGGATTCCTAGAGGACTTTATTTTAAAATGTTGTATCTCCGGTGTGCTTCCAGTACAGTAACATGGAGTGATTATTTCAGTAAAGTAAAAGAACATCTAAAAGGTGATCTGCATGTTCCGTTATGAGTCTATGTCTATCTGAAATCATTTGCATGCAAACACCGTTTGACAGTCATTTACTGTACCTTTGTATTATGCACTGAACTGAATCTTTCAGCATTTCTTTCCTCCAGGTGTGCACAAATTTTAATTAACATCTAAATAAACGAATACATTATGGGCTATCAATATCAGTCTTGACAAACAGAAATTGAATGCTGTCGCTTTGTAAACAAAAACTATCGTGCATCCCTAGTGTTCTCAAAATACAAACTGTCAATATCAGGATCATTTCGTTGTGGTTGTTGTGAGTACTGTTGCTGTTACACTTAATAAAAGATTAGTCCCGCTGAGATGAGGCGGATGTTGCATGAATCCCCGAAGTAATGGCATCATCCTCGAGGCCAAAAAAAATTAAATCTAATTTTGTTGAGCCTCTCACAAGCCAACTACTTGAACTTGAATGAATGTTAAGCTGCGCTAAAAATGTTTGCGGTTGCAATGTTCGGTCTGAATTGCAATTGTGATACATTCCCATTGTTCACAATGGACGGGCAGCACTCGCCCATGTGTGCTGCAAGGCTCAGATGTCGCACACACACAGACACACTCATACTGTGTATAGAAACGCAGCTGCATCGTCATAAGCCCACATACAGGTTCTGCTTGTTTTGCTCAGGCAGTGGGTAGAATCAAGCATGAACAATGGCTGAGTTGAGAGTTCAAATCCCACAAGGACCCACCATCTGCCACGGCTCGCTGATCCGCATTGAGGCATTGAATGATATAAATGCATGCACATATTGGGTCAGCCTCGTTGCGAATGCTGGAATGCTGATGTCAGTCCAGTAAGGAATGAAAAGCACAGCCACAAGCTCCTCATTCTTTCGCAGCATTAGAAAAAAAAACTACCATTTATCTCACTACCTGGAAAGGATGGCGACCTACTGTATAACCTCACTTCTTTGCTACATGCGCGGATGCCATTAAACGGCGTGCATGTTTATAATTGAGAAACAGTTAGCACATTTAACAGTCATTCTAAGTTCAAACATCTGAGAGAAGAGGAAAAATCGTCTTACCGCCTGGGTTGCGTCTGAGAATGTATCTTCTTGCCTCATCATAGAGGAAGATAAGGAGTGAATAGGGGAAGGCACAGAACCACCAGCATGGCCTGAGATCATAGACAGAAAAGGACAAAAGTTAGACATGGCAAATGGTGAGTCGTGCAATTCTTGTTGCTATCGTTTGCTACTTCTCTCTCTCAGTAAAGGCATTCTTATCTTATCTTATCTTATCAGTAATGCTCTTTGATTCAGACGCATTAGAATTATTATTGGTATAGACACAAATGTTTGTCAATTTGTCAACAGTATAAGTAAGGAACAATGTCAAAATATAAACCAGCTCAAATAATGCATGAAAATATGGTAGACACAGAGTATGGGACAGCTGTACAGAACTGGGCGTATAAAGTTTGCACAAGTGTTTATCCAGCATGTGGTATACAGTATGGCATGGCTCAGTGGTAGAGTGGTCGTCTCCCAACCCAAAGTTTGTGGATTCGATCCCTCGCTGTGGTAACTTTGTCGAAGTATCCTAGAGCAAGATACCGAACCCCCAGTTGCTCCTGATGATGCGGCACCAGTAGCTCAAATCAGGTACAGTGTGAAGCGCTTTGAGTAGGACAGGCAGAAAAGCACTATACAAGTGACAGCCCATTTACCATTTACCTTCAATGTGCCCTGGGTCTGCCACAGTTGGACAAGCCCAAAGCCCTCAGCCGAAAGGCCAAAGCAGTGGCTCTCCTCTGAGTCCCTCCCAGTTAACAAAGGGTCAACTTTGCCTTTCGGCTCATTACTGTTCACCACAACAGCAACAATTTATGTGTCAATGGTGAACAAAAACCCACGCAAAGGTGTTGAGTAGTGATGGAACATTGGTCGTGATTGTGCATATTTACTCACTTGAGAGGGTACATTCTTAGGGCAACATCCATGCCAGGGCAGTATGACAGGAAAGCTGCCAGGGCTGTCTCTTCAAACAGTCCGAAGATAAGGATGCGGTTCCTGGGAGGGAAAATAATTAACATAGTTACTTCTGATCTTGTTTTTTACTTGTGAATACCCTGCATGAGGGGCAAGGTGGCAAGCGCCAACCACCTGATCCAAAAGATGGTGCCATTTTTCCTTTTTTAAAAAAAAAAAGAATTCTGTACAAAGTACAAAGGCATCATAATCCTTTGCCTTTAGTCATTTTCATGTGTGTGCGTGTCTGATTTTCCGTTGTTGGTGCCAAACATTTTTTGTGCGCATGTATATTGCCATGAAGCACAAACATTATCTTGAACAGAAACACCTCTGTCCATCAGACAAACATGGACATACTTCATGCCCTGCTGCAGGATAGAGTTCCTCCTGGTCTTGCAGATGATCAAATCGGCCCACTGCACAACGACGATACTTGCGAAAAAGGCTGTGTGGCAGGTGAACTCTACAATCTTCCTACGCTCGTATGTCTGGATGGAAAAAAACAAGAACAACAAAAAAATAAACATCATGGCATTTATTGTGGCCTCTTTCCGATTTTACATTTGTCATTTCAGGCTCTGAAGTCACTGCTTTCTATGAGAATCACTGACCCATTGCTGTCCGTAGCTGTCCTCCAGGTCATTTACATGTTTGTCGTCCCAGAGCACCCGAATTCCCAATAAGTCCATGGGCAGGAATCCGTTTTCGGCCAGGATCACAAAGTACGTGAAGAAGCCTGCTGTGGCCTGCATCATACCTAGTGGAAGATCAATGCACTGAACTTCAGAACTGAGACAAAAAGCAACACAGGCGAGCTTTGTGTCTGTAAGGGACAGGCTGGGTATTTATTTTCTGGTACAAGCGGAATAAATGTACCAATTTGTCCGTAGGCGATGCTGATAAGCCTCTCGTTCACCAGCTTGTCTGTTTTGGGGTTTCTAGGCTGCCTCTTCATGATATCGCTCTCGGCTGCTTCGTAAGCCAGTGAGATGGCAGGAACCTGGGGGGTTGTAAACAATGCTACTTTTCCGGCCACAAACGCCTCAGCATAAAGTTGCGGACAAAGATGACCAAAAGATATTAGACACCCACCATGTCAGTTCCCAGGTCGATACAGAGGATAGTGACGGTTCCCAAAGGCAGGGGGATATTAGCAATGATAAAGAGGAGGAAGGGCGAAATCTCAGGGATGTTGCTGGTTAGTGTGTAAGCAATGGACTTCTTCAAGTTGTCAAAGATCAGGCGGCCTGACCAATGGAATACAAGCACACAATGAGCCAAATTTAATGTACAACTGACAGGTGTCATCTTAAAAAAAAAACACATTACCTTCTTCAACTCCTGTAACAATCGAAGCAAAGTTGTCATCCAGCAGGATCATGTCAGCCGCCTGCTTGGAGACGTCCGATCCGGCGATCCCCATGGCGACGCCAATGTCGGCCTTCTTCAGAGCTGGAGAGTCATTGACGCCATCGCCAGTCACGGCAACGATGGCTCCCTGTGTGGTGAAGAGTGACCAACGGATTTAGGGAGCTGTCGACAACTTTGCGGGAAGATTGCATGCGAGTGAATTTGCAACCTGTCGCTGGCAGCCCTCCACAATGATTAGCTTCTGTTGAGGGGAGGTTCTGGCAAAGACAATCTCAGTGTGGTGCTTCAGGATGTCGTCAAGCTGCTCTGTGGTCAACTCCTTCAGATCCCCACCATGGACAACACAGGCCTTTGCATCCCTGAAGAGGAAATCAAAGTAGCATTAGCTGACATCCTAGTTTGGTTCAGTACAATACTCCTTTTTCCATTTAATAGGGTTGGAACAAACTGTCTGCGAACCGTACCACCCCACTTTTCGGCACACTTTCAGTGGCTGACAGAGAATTGTCATTTCTGTGTTGCCAATGGAATATAAGTGTGGATTAGAAAGAAAAAGAACAAAAGCCATTTTAAAAATAGCAATGCTTATGATGGTTTGAGATATTCTGGATGTTTCATGACCCAGCACAACTTTGTGCCATGGTTATTTCACTTATTTAATTAATTGCTGATGAACACGCTGCTCTGGTGTCACGCGACTTATATCCTGCCAAGTTCCAACACAATTTGCTGTGGAAACCTGAGAACGCGGCTTAAGGTACCAACATAACTGATCCCGTATGTATCACTTGTTGACACTTTTGTTTGGGTACCCATTAAAGTTGTTGGGTACCCAATGAGGGGAGAGCGAAAAGCTGCAGTGCAATGAGAGGGTGACAGAGTACTGCATCTTCTATTTGACCAACCACAATTAAGGAAAGAGAAAAACACAAAATGGGCCTTTTTCACAAAATGTTCACCACAATTTGTGAAAATAAAAAATATGGGGCAAAAGAAGAAGAAAACGGAAGTAGAAGAAAAATCTTTTGGGAAACACTTCATAAATGCAGACAATTAATCGCTTTGTACTCTTGAGTGGCAGTTGCAGTGCTTCATCTCACTGACATAAGCCTCTTTGGCACATACCATCTAAGCCGACAGTTTCACATCTTTCCCGCGGCTGTCCCGTGTGTCAAATACCAATACAGAATGGGGCTCCAAGTCGAGCCAGCAATTTGCTGACTTCTGCCATAGCATCAGGAGTGTTACAGAGGTGTAAAGACACAAAGTGCAAAGTGTCTCCTGCTTTGGTGAAAGCCCTCTGAAAGCAAGTAAATGGTGGCTTACTGTTACAGTACACCGCTAATGAACCACCATGTTACTGGAAATGCAGGGTGAAAACGTTTAAAGTGAAAGAAAATACATTTGATCCACACCGGAGGCGGCAAAGTCACAAATTCTGGAGACGCAGCAGGGTGATGAATGTGTTTGTGAAAGTCTAGATTTATTTGTCTGCAATGACTCAGGGGTAAAATCATTTGTGCTGAGTGCAGTGCAGACAGTGATTTAAAGATCAGCTTGAGAAAGACTGTATATTTTCATGTTGCAAGTATTTTGAAATACCAACAGTCACAAGGTCTGAGGTGGGTACCAACCTGGGATTGACCTCTGATACTGGAACATTCAAGCGAGCTGCAATGTCTTCAACTGTCTCATTGCCTTCAGAGATGATGCCCACGCCCTTGGCGATGGCCTTTGCTGTGATTGGATGATCGCCTGTTACCATAATAACCTTTGGAAGTAAAGGAAGGTAAAATTGTTGCCAGAATGAGTGACAATGGACACAATTAGCCGGCAAGTCAGCGCACATTCTCGGGTGTAATTTTACCTTGATTCCAGCGCTCCGGCATTTACCAACAGCATCTGGCACGGCGGCACGAGGAGGATCGATCATGGACATGAGGCCAATGAAGCACAACTTCTCAGTAGGAAAGTTTACCTCATCAGTGTCAAACGCAAAGCCCTCTGGGAACTGGTCATCAGGCAAATTGAAATGGCAGAAACCTAAAGAGGTTTTATATCAATTAGACGTCCATTTGCTTACTACGTCACCAGCCAGTCAGAGAAATCACAGTCAAAGGCAATGTTGATTTTTAATTGATCATAGTATACTCTACGGGTTTTTGGACAAATGGAGAAATCCAAACTGCCCGGAGAAAACCCACACATGCACAGAGGGAACATGCAACTGCCACTTTTCCCCGAGTCCATTCCTGATGTAAGCATTTGGATTTACCAAGGACTTACCGAGCACTCTCTCGCCAAGTCCTCCTAGCTCAACGTAGGCATTCTGGAAAGCGTCTTTCATTTCCTCATCTAGCGGCTGCTCTTTGCCTTGTATCATGATGGTGGAGCAGCGATCCAAAATTCTCTCGGGGGCACCCTTCATGACCAGCAGATGTTTGGTCTCTCCAGGGTTTGAGTTCTTATGGATGGAGAGCTGCCAAACAAGTCAGGCAATCCTCAGTTTCAAACTCATGTGAGAAGCTCACAAAGTTCCCAGAGAGAAATTTGCAGTGTCTCAAAATGTTAAGCAGGTCAACATTTAAACTCAGAGTAATGTTCCATTGTCGCTTTAATGGAGATTATTATTTGTCAAAAATGGCTTCAAAAAGCAACGAAGACTCCATCCACCAGGGGGCGTAGGTGAGCAGTTCATTTTTTGACCCATTTTTTGTGGCTGTTTACCTGGTACTTGTTGGTAGAGTTGAAAGGGATTTCGGCAATCTTTTGGTATTTGTCTCGTATGCCTTTGACAGATCCACAGCACAACTCAATGCATTTGAGCAGAGCAGCCTCAGAGGCATCTCCAGCTACGTCCCTCTGTCAATTGAAAGTCGTCAGATCAATGGATATATTACAACCACGATAGTGTTCTTCTGCCAAGTAACAAAAGCAATTTATGAAAACATTTAATTACGTAGAAAGCTTTTTATGAAGATTTGTTGTGCAGTTGGTTTGCGGTGCCCCTCCCACCCCCTTCACACGGCTGAGAAGCTCAGTGTGCCTCTTTAATTTCATCGATACTTTAATATGAATGTTGTGGCATAAACCTTGTCAACCAATGCATTCAACATGCCATCATAACAAAGCTTACTGATATCCTTGACTATTAATTATTCACATGCTTTTGTTGCAGCAGAAACCAAAAAGTTTATGATCTAACGAAGTGAAGATATGAAAACGAGTTAATACCTTTAGGATGGGAATGTTGGTCTGCTCCGCCAGGAAGACAGCCCGGTTACAGAGTCCAGCAATTCTGGCTAGGGCAGCCCAAGAGTCAG
The DNA here is from genome assembly GCF_054856515.1 of Filicampus tigris. Classification (NCBI taxonomy): domain Eukaryota; kingdom Metazoa; phylum Chordata; class Actinopteri; order Syngnathiformes; family Syngnathidae; genus Filicampus; species Filicampus tigris. The sequence goes on along the minus strand of NC_141217.1, from coordinate 39,444,086 downwards.
AGCTCCTGTCAAAGGATGTCCCACTCTGGTTCTCAGTTGTGTCGGCCTCGTGGATCTGGTTATCGAACCACATGTGGGCAACTGTCATCCTGTTTTGGGTCAAGGTTCCAGTTTTGTCTGAGCAGATGGTGGAGGTGGAGCCAAGGGTCTCTACGGCTTCCAAATTCTTCACCAAGCAGTTCTTTTTGGCCATACGCTTGGCAGTCAGAGTCAGACACACCTGGAGACATCCAGCGTTATGGTGGAATTCAAACTAGTTTTAGAAAGGAGAGTTGAACTCCAGCAAAACTCACAGTAACAGTTGCCAGGAGGCCCTCCGGCACGTTGGCAACGATGATGCCAATGAGGAAGATGACGGCTTCCAGCCACCCATACCCAAGAATGAGGGAGAGGATGAAAAAGGACACACCCAGGAAGACAGCTACACCAGTAATGATGTGGATGAAGTGCTCAATCTCAATGGCAATGGGAGTTTTGCCACCTTCCAGACTTGATGCAAGGGTCGCAATGCGACCCATGACAGTGCGGTCTCCCGTGTTGATGACGATTCCTCTGGCTGTACCTATAGAAAGGTTTTCAAAAGTCAGTCAACATTCTAAAAACGAATACCTTATTGATGTTTTCCACAAGCAAGACCTTCAACGCAGTTGGTGGAGAAGAAAGCAATGTTCCTTGTCTCCAGCGGGTTGTCATTGGAGAAGTCTGGAGTGCGGGTCTGGGGCTCGGATTCACCAGTCAAAGAGGAGTTGTCCACCTGGACCGAGAAAGCCATGGTGAAAAAAACAAAAATATTGTACATTGGGAAATGGCTGTTCCAAAACCAGCATGCCAAACACATGCCTGTTTTATGAATAACAACCTTGCAACCATGGGCAGAGATGATTCGCAGATCCGCGGGAATCCTGTCTCCACCTTTAACCTCCACCAGGTCTCCTGCCACCACATCCTCTGCGTTTATGTTGTTCTTCTCTCCATCACGGATAACCAAGGCTTGCTATGTATCAAACATGAAGGAGGCATGTCACCTATGGCGCCTCATTGCGAATATGATGTGGATTAGCAGAAGCGCACCTGTGGGACCAGATTTTTGAAGGACTCCATGATCTTGGAGCTCTTGGCCTCTTGGTAGTAGGAGAAGCAACCGGTGATGATGACGACAGCAGAGAGCACAACACCCAAGTACAACTACGAGAGCAAAGAATGGTTCAACAAATAGTGTCGAGCAAACATGACGATCAGACTCACAAAGAGTGTTTTACATTATCATTGGCAGGTTCGTCTTCAGAGGCGGCCTGGATGCCGTAAGCAAGGAAGCAGAGAATGGCACCAATCCAGAGAAGCATAGAGAAACCTCCAAAAAGCTGGCATGGAGATATTTGGGATTTACAATGAACACGGTGGCAAAATGGTGAATACTGAATCAATTCACTCTGGGATGGAAATCCATTTCACCTGTCTACAGAACTTCACCCACTCAGGGGTAGTGGGTGGCGGCGTGAGAGCGTTCGGACCATCCCGGAGCAGAATCTCCTTTGCTCTGGCAGAGGACAGACCCTAAACAGGTGTGAAATACAATTGGGAGAACAATAATAAATGCATACATTGAATGAGTTCATAAAGTATGCAAACTGGGGAGACAAAGAATTCAAGTTTGGTTGAATTAAAAATAATAATAATAATACAGTAATATACAAGTTACTGTGTCCAAAATTAAATGTGTGATAATGTCAAGGAGAAAGGTTGTGTTATTCCGGAACAGTATGTACTCAGAGTCTCAGTCAAGGTCATGTTTTTGTAATAGAGCAAAAAAAAAAAAAAAAAAATGTGGGAGTTGACAGTCAATGAGAATGAAGACTTTGTTTAGGGGAAAGACAGATCACGTTCCCGTAGATAATCAACATCAGTCCATGGTCTGGTCTATGTGAGGCCGTATTGTGCGTTGTAATCGGATGCCGTTAGTCCTCTGCCAGGTCGCCCTCAAGCGGAGATGTGTTTGACAAAGTAAATAAAGGAATTTCTAAATTAAAGGAAGCCATGTACATATATGAAGATCTGTGAAGATGTAAAGGACTCCTCCAGAGATGGACTTGAAATGATACCATTAAATATAACCATCTGTCAACCTGTTTTATGCCACTATATTAATATCGTAGACGTAGTATCTGCATGCCGCCAGTGAGTGTTTTAGTTTATACTATTTTAATCTGTTTTGTTCTGTCTTGTGTGGGCATGAACACAACAATCACAAGACACGTTCTAAACTTACCCTTGCCAGGTCAGTTCCATACTTCCTATGAAGTTCATCCAAAGTGAGCTTGTGATCGTCCTATAGAAGAAGAGACAGGAAGAGAGGGTTTCAGTTAGAATCCCCTTTGGAGAAAAATATACTGTCGTGTCTTCAAAAGGGAATTCAAAGACGACAGGGCAAAATCCTGAGTGGTGTTGGGGATTGGGGCTATATGGTATATGGTACAATTTGAAGATTAGTAGAGCAGACGTTTGAATAAAAGTGTCTGCTGCGGATTGAAAAGTCAAATGCGTGGGCGAAGCTGCAAGAAACCAGAGAACAGCTTTGCTGCTAACAGTCTACTCAAAGACATTGTCACCCAACGAATGTCTGCAGCACTGGAGAATTGCTCACTGTATTTGCTTGGTATTTAACAACAATCGTGTCAATATGGCTTGCACACTGTTTCATGTGTTTGCTTAGTTAAAGTGATGTAACCGAGCGAGGGATGTGAACAAGCGGCTCTGACGTGCATGCATGCGCCTACACAGCATTTGTGTTTGAACGCCCACAAGGAACAAGCAAAATGTAATTTGGATGATGAACTGCCGGTCCTGTATCTGACTCCAACCTCCAAATTTGACAGCACTCGCAGGCATCTAGACATTTTTCAAAATTGAACCATTCGTGAGAATTCAAACCTCAGCCCTCATTCAATAGAAGAAGTTCTGCCATGAAGGTAACTCTGCTTTGCCCACAGCTGGATACTTTAAGAATGAAATAATCATTAGCAGCTTCATCATTGTTTCACTCATTCTGCAGTTGTTTCGTTAGTTCCACAAACAACGCCAAACTTCAATGGAAAAGCTTTTGAAATGGTTGATGAATAAGCGGGAGGACTGTATGGCGACGCCACATTGCTGATACAGTTGTTATGGTACCGCTATGTCCTTCAGTAGTGCGAGGACTTTGAGTTCAAGTTCAGACAGTCTGAGGCTCATAATCATTCATATTTCACCTAAAGAGCAAATTTATTGCCTTTTGTGTTATTAAAGTAACATTTGAACCTTCTTTGCTTTTTAAATTTAGCTGAAATGGGCAGACCCTGTTATGGGACTCTTTTAATAACGAGGCCGCTAACAATAGCACATACTGTACACACAAGTGGAGTAAGATGATCCTATCCAGCACTGATCAGTGTGGCCTTGTCAAAGTCAGTCAAGACAATTGATCAAACATTACTCAAATTAAGACAAAAAAAAAAAACCCGTTGTAACATTTCACATTATCTGAGTAGGAGTTGGACTGGTAAAAGCTGATATTCATTAGTTGGTGTAACGTAATGTAATGTAATGACCTGACCCAGTGAAGGACACTGTCAGATCTGAAGAAGGTCACTATGACCTTTATTTTACCCTTTCAAAACACATACAGAACATTTGCAAAACCTCTCCTACCTATTGGCAAATAGGTCTGACGACTGGGGAACGGAACTTCTCTGTGTATTCGCACAAACATTTTTTTCTTCAGAGTATAGCGGAAACTGTCTTGTGACCTTGACAAAATTCTAACACATATTCATGCTGAAAAAGAAAATCCCACGTCTCCTCCAACACATGATACATCTAATCAAATGTTCCGTTGTGCAACATGTTACACTTGAGCAACTCTGTCTACACTAAAATTTCAAGTTTGTGTTGTCAAGTTTGCTGAGAACCGCCCATGATGGTGATTCCTGCTCCCCTCAAAGATTTAATAACTTACAGCGTGAAATGACTACCATGTGACTTGTATCCGTTGAGAAAGCAGCTCTTGTGAAACTGAGGGCACACAGCCTCCTTTCATGTGACTACGCCATGAGGTCAAAGCCGAGTGTTTGTCCAAGCCATGACGCTGACCAATGGCAGCCAACGGTGACGTGACAGAGCCTTAGATGGCTCATGCCTCCAGGCAGCATGGTATGGTTTTCGGGTTCAGAAAGGTCGCCATAATTCACGCTTTCCGGCCATTTACGCAGAGTACTCACCAAATCCACTTCTTTCTTCAGGTCATCCATATTCTTTTTGTCTTTGCCCTTCTTGCCTTTCTTGATCTCGCCATCAGAGGTTGCTGCCAGTTTGTACTCATCTTTCCCTCTCTGGATCAAAACGAGAAGAGGGACAAAATGAGCCCTTGGTTTAAGAGAGGGCACATGCGAGAAAAGGCTGCCTCTTTGTTACTCAAACATTCAGACAGACATGTGCTAATTATGTGTTGAAAATAAGTCAGTCAGGCTATAGCTTTAAAAAGAACCCTGCATGCACAAGTAACTGAAAGCAAAACCTAGCCCAAGCATAAACCCAAAGTGAGCCACAAGACTTTAACAAAACTAGGCCAAAGCATGTGAGCAACAAGTTCCAATACTTACTCCCAGCCCCATGCTTGCAGTGTCAGTCCGAGAACAGCCAATCCAATTGTCTTTAACTTCAACTTTCCTACTCCGCCTCTCTCTCTCTCTCTCTCTCTCTCTCTCTCTCTCTCTCTCGCTCTCTCTCTCTCTCTCTCTCTCTCTCTCTCTCTCTCGCTCTCTCTCTCTCTCTGTGCAAGCCCTACGTATTCCTCTCTCGCCCAAGCAGAGAAGATAGGCTGCTTGACATTTGCATACCTTTATACCTACCTGCGAGGGGAAAGGGCGGGTCGGAGGAGGAGTTTGGGGGAAGGGGAGACTGAAGGGGGTTGGTTGTTTGGGGGCCGGGGTGGTGGTGGGTGAAACTGAACAGGTGAGTCGTGGTGTCTTTTATGGTGGTGGGTGGGGACTTAACAGGCAGACTGCGCAAGCGAAACTTTGCCCTTCATTTGCTCCTTACTCTTTGGCCCACTTTAGGCCTCCTTTCCCTCAAGGTTAGTAGAAGGTAAAAGTCCAGAGGGTTTGAATGACAAAGGCTAAAAGAGTCAAAAAGGGAGGAGGTCACTTTCTCAATCGGAGCCCAGGAGTCAGAGGTCCGAAAAAAGTGACGCTCCCAAGCAGAGATAAGATGAAAATCTAAGATTATATGGTCAATGCGACCAATATAACTGACCCTGATGCGTCAGGGGAAGCTAGATGTCAGTTTCAAACAACTGGGTTAACCACTAGCTGATGCTAAAACATGATTTTAACAAATGTCGTTTTTGCTACTACCTTGGCGCAAGAGACCAGTTTTGTGTTTGTGAATAAAGCTGAGCTCCTGCTATAGCAGGAAACGCGTAGAGGAAGTGGAGGGTTTGTTTGGTTAGCAGGAAGCCGTAAAGCTGAAAAGAGCGCCCTTCAATGAATGACTGAGCCACGCTGTGCCCCTGTAACGTCCTTGAAAGTGTTTTCACATTCAAAGGGTGAATAGTGAACATTATGACATGCTAACATGGGATGGCTGTATGAGCCCCAGTAAGCTTGGAAGCATTTTTTTCAATTTAGTGGCTTTGATGCTACATTTAGCAACTTTTCCGGCCGCTCTTGCAATTCAGTGGAACTTAGCACACTTTAGGACAGCCAGAACAACCTTTTTTGCTGAGAAGTTGGTAATAGTTGGTAGAAGTGACCCCTGAGTCCATTATGAAACTATGAAGCCCCGCTACTGTTCAGTGAAACCAGCAAGGAGGAAAGGTTGTCCTTGTTGGCTGCTAGTGGAGGGAAGGGAGGAAGGGGGAGGGGGTGGAAGTGTTTGTAGTAAACGTCTAACTGTTTACGGTCACAAAGCTGTGCAGGGAAGGGGGAGGGATCAATTTGGGGGGGGAGAAAAATCCAGTTTATTTTGCTGCATAACCTGTTTAAGGCTACACAGGGTGCTTGTCTCCTTTATAATCTTATAATGACAAAGTACTACCAAAAGATGATACTGATGTAGCGCGGGGGAAACAACAACAAAAAAGGTGAAAATCATTTTCAATCAAAACCAGAATTCTGAATCATAATGCCAGGAGTTCTTTGCCGAACAACAGATCCTTGTGCAGAAAGAGCCACATGGTGCGGTTTCTGAAAACTGGAGCTCTTTGGGGTGCTAACTAACATGTGCTCCACAGCACATCAAGTCACACATGCAGTCCTTGTCTTCCCTTTGACAAACGTGCACGCCCTCTTTGAAAACACAAGAAAACACAACTTTTCTTTTTGCTTTTCACTTTTACGTGTTGTCCTCCCACTTGCAGGCCAAAGCCCCAAACCATACTTTTGCCCAGACTGATGACGTGGGGAGCGGTTGTGGCTCGTGTTTAACCCCAAACAAAGCCTTCCACACAGAGGTAGCATGCAAACGAACAATATACCCTTTGCAAGATCACTGGCTGTGAATGAATGATGAGAAGCTTGTCGAGTTTACCCGACAACGTGCAGTAAAAATGTTTCATCCTTGAGCGGGAATGCTGCCATGTTCTGGACTTTGCACCTTGAGAGGCATATAGACCTTTAAAATGTTTAATAATCAAACCAAAGTTTCTACGTTTTACAACTATGTGATAGAGGCTGGACACTGATTGACTATAAGCGGGATCAACTCCCGATTAGCCCCGCTGAACTTCGAGTACGTCACAATTGAATGACAATGAAGGAATTCTATTCAGTATCCTGCTTTGAAGTTTAGTCCAAGTCAAAACTTTTAACCTTGAGAGGAAGCCTTTACAAGACATTCCTCCACCTCCTCTAGCAAACATCTCTACATTTTTGCACAGTAGAGTTATGACTCTCGTTTATAATCAGGATGTTTTTCTCCATGAATGCATGAAGCTTTACCAACAGGCTATGCCATTGTTTGGAAAACAAAGGAGCTTCCATTGCGTTAGTATTACTTGGATATCTGGGGGGAGCAGCAGTAAAAGCCGGGTGTTTCTCAGCCTCTTGTGCTAAGATGGCAAGTGAATGTCAGGTATATTTTTAGAAATTAAACGAAGAGATGCTCTCTCCTGAAAGTGTGACTTGTACTTGAACTCGTCTGTCTGAAACACCGTGATAGAAAACAGAAGACAATCCGAGGATGTCCCTACATCTCGACAGTGGAAACTTTTTAAATAATATTCTTGCTCTTTGATTATTGTGTGAACCATCCTGTCTTTCCTCCAATCGAGACTTTTGCATGCCTGCTCTAAATTCCCAGCCCTGGTGTTTGTGTCAGGCTAAGAAATAATGGAATGTGTCTGTTGGCTCTTATCTGACTAAAGGCTGCATGTAGCACTGAAGATGTTTTGGCAAGGCAGATGAATGGATAACGTTGGTGCAGGTATAGGGAGTTTTTGCAGAAAATTAAGAGAGGGAACCAGACACACGATAAAACCGTGTCAGAGTCAAAAGTCCAAATAATGGCTCACACCTTTAGGAAACACGATATTAGAAAAAAAAAAAACAAGACTGATTACAATAAAAAAAGAAAAAGCAGAAAAAAAGAGTCTGTAAAATTACAGAACTAAACACGTACATAAGGTCACCATTATTTGGGATGCTAACCAAGCTAAAGTCAAAGATAAGTATGCCACAAGTTCCTCTTCGGACAGACTATATACATATGATTTTACCCCAATACAGGCAGTCCTCAATTTACGAATAAGTTCCGTTCCTACACTGGCGATGTAACCCGAATTTCCACGTATGTCGGATTTCACCGTTGAAGTCGAAATTTACATCAAAATGCTTTGTATAAAAAAACTAGAATACATTCAAATAAAAACATAAGATACTGTACTTCGCATTACTGCTGAGAGGTGGATGGAAAAGAAGGAGAGGAGGGTGAAAAAGGCAAATATACTGCTGGCACACACAGACACGATCGAGACACTCTGCACACAAACAAGTGCGTCGCCGTCACAGTGGTTTATTCGAATGCCGGAGCAACCAAGTCCGCTCATTCATGCAAACGGGATATTCAGAAGGTTTCAGAAATCGGAATTTTGACCTTAACCTAAATATTGACTGCATGTAGACGTAGTCACTATGGTGCTGGGGACCAAAGAGAAGAGGAAGAGGCACGCTCATCGTAAAGTCGAAACATCGCGTCGTAATTCGAGGACTGCCCGTATATCATTAACCCTAGAACACTAACGTTGAGTGTTTTCCACCCACAGACTTTTTTGTGTGATATTTTGTATTGGTAAATTAAAGACGAAAACTTCCGATTTGGCATACAGTGTTGCACTTATACATAAATTGATGAAAACTGTATTTTATCCGGGATATTGTAACGGGTAAACTGTAACTGACGTTAGATTAGTGGTGTTACTAATCTTAACGTTAGTGTTCTAGGGTTAAGAAGTTTTAAAAATTGTATCCATAGAAAGGCTCTTAATATCTGATCATTTATATCTAATACTATTACAGTAAACAACTGTAGATGATGATGATGTAGATGCAATATTTTATATATTTCAGAAAATGTTCTTTATCATGGCGCAATTAAAAGTGTGTACATTTCCTATGGATTGTTCTTGAGCAAACAAACGCCACACATTTTTTTGTGCATTGTTGGATTTAACGGGGAAGTCAAATCAAAAATGTTCTTTACAATTAGATGTCCTATGCACCCCCAAGTCTAGTCTAAACGTAAACACGGCGTTCTGATTAATATTGTGTTTGTAGTATATGAATTAAGCAGCAAAATCCACCCATTTTTATCCATCTCAGAGTGACCTTTTCGCCACACGTCGCGTGGAAATGACCTCACAGTTGCTCGGGACTCTAGTAACAACCAATCATGGCTCATCTGTTTACTGAGTTTGGTCATGTGACATTCGCAAGCTGCGACGTGATTGGCTGTTTCCTGAACCCTTAGGCAATGTGATGTCATTTTCAGGCGACAGCAAGTGGCCAAAAGGCCGCCCCCCTGAGATGGAAAAAAATGGGTGGATTTTGCTGCATAGTCCATATACCAAAAATGCAATATTAATCAGACTGCCGTGTTTAGACTATAGTAGCGCCGCATAGAACACATTCTGGAGATGACTTCTTCGTTCTTTCTTTGTATGTGAATGAGGCCTGTTGTAGTTTTGTCCATCTGGCTTCAAGATAACTGCATTCTAGAGCCTGAAAACCCAGATAGTTGAAAAAGGGTCCCCGATTGAAAGTTGTTGAAACCAAACCCATTATCATTTCTGTGGAAAGGCTGAACAGTTTCACATGCATTTCAAGTGTTTGCCTCGGTATGTGCCAACTACCATTTATCACATACTGTACAGTATATACCACAGTATTTTGTGCAGGTCCGTGGGAAGAGGTGTCAGTTTGATGACATTTTAGTTTCCACAGGAAGAAAACTTTTCTGCTTTTACAAAGCTGATGTTATGTCAACATAACCTACTGTAAATGCAGCATCATGCTTTAGGCTTCCGCAACATTTTCTCCATCTGAGCCTCAAAGGGAGAGCAAATGGGATTTAGATTGTTGATGGGTTCAAACAATGCAATGAATGGAAATGAAACCGTCATTCAGACCACACATGGTCTAATCCGATCTGGGATTATATACAGTAGTTGCAATTAGGGAACAATTTGGAATTTGGGCATCATGATAGTGGGTAACAAATTCTAATTCATCTCCGGGCCCTCCATCCATTCCATCCATTCCACAACCCTGCACGGTAGGTCAAATGAGGACTCTACTAGGTGCGAATGTGACTGTGAACGGTTGTTTATTAATATTTGAGCTGTGATTGGCTGGCGACCAGTCCAGGGCGTACTCCACCTGTTGCCCAAAGTTTGACGGAATTGGCCTCATGAGGACAAGCAGTAGCCCGCAGAAAATGGATAGATGGATTTGAAGTTTGACAACGCGAGTCAGTAGGAGTAGTTAATACCATCGCCTGTTTATCTTGTGTCAATATTAACAATCAAGTTTACCCTAAACAAGCAGGTTAGGCTGACAGAGGCAATTATGACACAACAATATTTGAGTTGCTCACGTCATGCCACAAAGCTGCCGGTTGTGTGCACGTGTGAGCAGTGCCTTGAAAATAGATTGTCGGTGGAGCCGGGGCCACCAGCCGCCAACGCTAACAAAGAGCTACTGTCTACGCTCACTTTGCTTTTCAGGCACCGGTTCATACGTAGCCAGCTTGTCCCGCAATTTGGGGCCGCTTTGAAAATAAAAGCCCTGCCTTCCAAACCGCAGCAGAAGTGAGATCAAGAATTAGGTCAAAGGCCAGAATTGTGAGGGAAGGAATAAGGGGGAGCCATTTGGGGGAGGGAGCTATTGTAACACAAATACTAAGACGTGGACATACTCCAATAGGGTATCTCACAAAAGTGAGTACAGCCCTCACAATATGGAAAATGTATTATTATATTGTCTCACTGGACAATGCTGAATAAATGGCACTTTAATACAAGGTCTACAGTTTAAATAACCGTAGTAAATGTACCCTTCCGAAAGTTGTCCGCAAGACATTATTCCAATATGATGCCAAACGCACCTCCAAGAGGCTCTCTGCCTTGCTAAAGAAGCTGAGAGTAAAAGTGAGGGATTGGCCAAGCATGTCTACAGAACTACGCCCCATTGAGCATCCTAAAACGGAATGGGGAGGAGAACAACATTTCTAACATCCACCAGCTTTGTGATGTCATCGTGGAGGAATGGAAGAAAAATCCAGCGGCAGCCTGTGAAGCTCTGCTCATTTGCATACCCAAGAGGGTTACGGCAGTGAATCAGTGATCAAATAATGCGGATCACACAATATATCGTCACTGCGGACTAAATTTGGACTGTTTCACATCGCAGTGTACTCACTTTTGTTGCCAGTATTTTAGACGACGTGTTGAATTATTTTGGGGGAAATGTAAATTTCAATTTGGATATTAAGTACATTGTGGGAAAAGTGTCCTTTCTTCAATGATATCAAATGAGACGATATCAAACATTTACAATGTGAGACGTGCACTGACCTTTGTGACAAACTGCAAAACTACAATAAACATACAACACGTCTCCCTGTCATGCAGCCTGGTCTCTTTGTAGCGTGTGTTCAGTGCTTTGTGTCTTAATCTCATGATTTTCCCTCTCTGTGTGTCCTCATTCGATTATGTGTGCTCATCCCTCTTTGTCCCGTGTAGCCATCTCCCTTTCCTTCATCTTTATCTCATTTTGGCCCATGTTCTCATCTTTCTGTTCTGAGTTCATGCACTCTTGGTGTTTATATTAAAAATACATACTCCATTAAAACAATATCCCGTCCGTGCTTCACCGATGTAAAATGCCAATTTCAAGGGGGGAGAATCATCATCACTTTTCTTCTGCTTCGAGTGTCTCAGGCCTTCTTGCAGTGGGTTATACAGTACATTTTTCCATTGCTGCCCAATGTCAGCAAAAGAGACATGTGACTTGAGTGGGCTATTGCCCAATACAATGTTATTTCCTGTACACACACACACACACACATATGGGCCCCCTTCATGCTTTGGTGTTTTCCGCTCTGCTGCTTAAGCACACTTCCCATATTTTCGCTTCGTCTTCATTTTAATAGTAACACACTTCCATGTGCGCACTACACACCACATGCAGACACACACACACACACACAAGTTGAGAATTCCTTTGCCAGCTCCTCCCCTCCACATGAGACTTTCCCCCTGGGCCCTCACAAGCTTCCCTCATGGAAAACTACCAGCACACACATGCGCGTGCACGCACACGCACACGAACGCACTACACACAAACACTGCGCGTGCACCCGCACACACACAAATGCGCCACGCACAAACACTAGGTGTATTGTGTATTTTAGGAAACCTGAGATAAAATAAAAGGAGGGAGACTGTCTGATCGGCTGCTGCTGCTCCTGACACACACACACACACACGCGCGCACACACACACACACACACACGCACTCGCACGCGCACACAGACGAGAGAGAGCAGCCGTCGGCGACAGTTATGGATCTGCCTCTTTTGATACTGGGGCCATTGCCAGAAGTGTGTGTTCAATCTAAAGCCAGTCCAACTCCTGTCTCACCGACATGTGCTGAAGATATACCGAAACCTACTTTTATGCATGTAAGCCTGACGACGTTCCACTTGATGTAACGATGATGACACAACAGACTCAGAAAAGCGAGATATTCCCCGTGCACTGCCTTCAGAGAATTGCTTGATGGCTTGGGCTTCAATAATGATTTGTCTCGAATGCGCTGTGTTTTGTGGTAGCCTAAAAAAAAACTGCTTCTGATTCTTCTGCAGTATTCAGAAAAAACACATACAGATATGGTCTATTTTCACTTCTTCTAATTAGCCACTTCGCATTTTTATTTGTCAGTCCAGTGTTAGTGAAGCTACACACACAGAGCATTAGCCAACGCTAGGCTAGGCCTTCTCAGAAAGCGCACTACACAAGTTAATAAAAGAGGGAATCTTTTTATTTCATTGTGCCAATTTATACATAATTGACAGGTTTTTTTTTTCTACTCTTCAGAATCTGTTCAGTTTTACTTTCACTGAAGTAATGGACTCGAATCAATACTTCTACAAAGCACTTGTACCCGTCTTTTTTTTTTTTACACGCGTATCCGTACTTCTACTAAACTGTGAACTGAGGTTGATGACTACTTTACATTTCTGCGAATCATCTGAGCTGGATTTTTGCCCATGCTCTCCATTCAAAACAAAACAAAATGTTGAAAGTTATCTATTTATCCACACAACTTGTACGAGTTAGTTCAAACCCAAAGACCACATTCTAATCTCCATTCCACAACCTCTTCCGTGTAAAAAAACAAAAAACATCTCAAGCAAGCTGAAAGGAGCATCATCACCGCCTAGTGTGGCGGAGGCAGACACAGAAATTAATTATTTAAAAAATGAGATCGTGCCAGTACAGGTACTTCCTTTGGGCAGTTATAATGACAACAAATAGTTTGCCAAATATGAGCCTCTCCCAAATGTTTGAAAAGTTACTCCATTTTTAAAATTTAAAAAATGTAATGCATAATAATGACAAAACTTGCAAGAAAAGTTATGTATCATGCTCATTTAAAAAAAAAATAATAATATATATATATATATATATATATATATATATATATATATATATATATATATATACAGTATGTTTTTAAAGAAATATGCCATGACCACGCTCGTAAATCAATACACTTGTATCTCAAATCATGTTTCCCTATTCAAATGCATGGATATGTATAAATAATAATGTACTATAGTAACATATTTAGTAATACTTATGAAATGAAGGATTGCAGGATTGAATGATTTTTTTTAATCTGAAATGTCACAGCTGTAAATTACAATGCATGGTAAAATCCGTATTATGCAAGCATTCATAAGTCAAATTTAAAAAAATAAAAATATCTCAAAAACCTGATGTGCTAGAAAAAAAGGAATGTACTAAATCAGTATCAAAAACGCATGCAGGGACACTTAAAGCCATCCCTGATTAAAATTTGCTGTTGACCAGTGTAATAAAATGTGATATAAACGATATTTTTAAAAAAGCATGGTCTAACCTCATAAATCACATTTTAGTGAATTTCATATGTTTTCAAAATCTATTTTATTGTTGTTTATATGTTGTTTTTACACATTATTGAGCAATCTAAAGTGTTGAAGATGGCTTGCTCTTTTTCACGATGCAATGCTAAATGTTAAACAAACTTGCCATTTTTGGGGTCTATTGAAAAGTGACAATTTTGAAGGTAGAGGGTTTTTGGCCCGACGCCACTGACGTACGGTGTTAATGGTTCTTAAAATTGATGACAGCATTTGCTTTGTTAATGATCTCCACTGATTGGTCAATGGTTCTGCGCGCATTGTTAAAAACATCATTTGGGACAGTGCAACCTTTAAAAGTCATATGATACGACACAAATAAGTGGTACACGTTACATTATTTTAGATTTGGCCATGCAGCATTTAAAGATTAACAACAGGACGAGATATATTTCATTGTAGATTATCCACATGATAACAACACGTACACGCAACTAACCACCGTTGCCAACTCCTCAGCAAGGAAAGTCGGCGTGCTGAATGATTTAGGGTTGGGATTTGGGTGACACACTCAAACACACCCCCTGGAGCATTTTGACATAGGGCAATGTTGCCTAGCAACAAAATCCAGCCTCGATGGTGAGAGGTGCATGTTGAGAAAAGATGTCGGCTAGGGGACACAGCTCTGGATTAAGGATGACCCGCCCCAGAGTGATGATGCGGCACACTTCAAAAGCCAAGTTCATCAGGTTTGTGTGTGTACATATGTGTGCGTTTGTGTCCGTGCATGCCCGTGGGATTAAGGCCGTTCGTAGGTCGGCGAGATTATCAAAACTGAGAATTGACAGTCAGCACCATCTCCATCTTCATGTTGAAATCGTCATATTCTGCTATAAATAAATAAATGCATTCCGTTTAATCTCATGACCACAGTGGTGGATTACAAATCAGGCTGTGGCGAGATTTACTGTGAAGATGGATGAGCGCAAAGACGTTGAAGATCAGCCAAGGCGCGGCCAAGTGTTGTTGGAATGACATAAAAGTCATCTGGCTGTATGTGACACACGCTTGTGAATGAAGAGGTTGACGACACGCACGTACAATCACATCCGCAAATGTTGTCAGGACAAGGGATTTTACTGCAGCCTGTTTTACTGAATCGGGCCCACGTGTGCGCTGGATTACGTAACTCGTCATTCCCTCCTCTGACTCCTTGCCATTCAGCTGTGCGTGCGCCACCAATCACAATTTAGAACAGTTTGCACGTGCACAATACAGCAATCGGATCAGGCCTACATGAAAGTGAGCACCAAAACAAGCAAGCACATCCAAGCCAGTGTGATTCTCTTCTGGAAACGTCGACTTTTTTTTTTTTTTTCAATTCATGAGAGAAACACAAAGCCTTATGATCTTCACACTTTGTCAGTCAACATCACGATGGGTTTCAGACCTGCTTTTGCCAAATTTAAAATCTAGTCCAGTGATTCTCAACCAGTGTGCCGTGGCACATTAGTTTGCCGTTAGAGATCATCAGGTGTGCCCCGGGATATTATGTCATGTCATCTTCCAAACCGCTTATCCCGTAAAGGGTCGCGGAGAGTTGCTGGAGCCTATCCCAGCCGTCAATGGGCGAAGGCAGACTACACCCCGAACTGGTCGCCAGCCAGTCGCAGGGCACACATAGACACTGTCACTGAGCGGGAATCGATCCCACGCTGCCCGCACACAACTCAGGCGTGTGTACCACTACACTATCAGTGGACGCCGGGATATTATACAATGGCAATTATTTTGACAAAAGATATACTGTATATTTTCTCATTAAAAATCTGTTTTGTTAAATTATTTATGCCAGCCACATAGACAAAACAATACAATGTTCTTCCACTAGATGACAGAAGGTACATAATGACCCCGTCGCCACTTTTTGTCAAACATTTTGCTGCACATTCCCGAGAGGCGTAGCTTTGGTCAGGGAGGCAAGCATTGGGTGAGAGGCAGTGAAATGAGGCGACATTCAAATCTTGCTAGCGGCTTGAACATCGCCGACTGCAATCCTTTAACACGTGTCTACTTTTAGTAGCGTTTTGGTTTGGTAGCTTGAGTGAGACGATTTTGTGGCTTGGCTCAGTCAAGGTGGGGAAAAACGGCTCCCCACAACATCAGATCGCTCATCGCGAAGCACAAAAGTTGCAAAGTGGGACGTCAAGGAAGAGTCACTTCCCAAACTGCATGAGGGTTCACGCGAAGGACACCTTTGCAAGCCTGAAAATCGGTTACCATGGTAACAGCAGCCTCAAGTTTTGAAGGTGAGGGAGGGTATTTGGCAAAACAGGCGCTTGCTGAAAAAGGTGGTCATCAAACCTCTACACCTTGTTTCCATTCATAGGATTCCCTGTCTCTGTCTGTCAAACACATCTTCACGTGCGCGCACACACCCCCACACACACAAACACACACACGCGGTAATTAACACGCCGCTAATTGGAGTTGTAGGTTACTGGAGGCCAGTTAACAGCAGGGGCCTTCACAATGAGCAGCTGTGTTAGTGAGTACTTGTAGGCCAGCGATTGTCATGTGCCTGAGTTTTCCCAGGGCAATGCACACACACACACACACCCACACAGCCACGCACACACACGCACTCTTAAAGACACATGTCCCTCCAGATTCAGTAGACAATGGAAACAAGGTTCCCTTTGCAGTAGCAGAGAGGCAACAACGCGAGGGAGGAGGCAGGAGCAAAACATCGCTCAGGGGTCAGCAGATGGTTGCCAGCGGCGACCAGGCAATGTGACGGCTCTACTTCTCTCTTCACATCTGCCCTCCATGTGTTTGTGTGTAATTGACATGCGCATCTGCCGCAAAAGCCCTTTATACATTACGCGACTGATCTGAGCGCAAATGTCAGGGCCGCTAAGTTACTCTCAGTTGGCTGCATAGAGGTCAGCTGACTGAGGAACAATCTTGCAAAAAAGACATCAGTGGAACCTGCCTGGCATCCACCAAATCAAACTTCATCTTCATTTTCTTCGTCAACGTCATTTTCTTGCACTAATCCAGGGTCGGGTCGCAGGGAGGGCAGCGTCTTGAGCAGGGAAAGCCCTGACTTCCCTCTCCACAGCCACTTGGGCCAGCACTTCCAGTGGGATACCAAAGCATTCAATATTGTCTCCGGAGTTTCCAGGGTTGTCCGCGAGGCCTCCTCTCGGCGGGACGTGGCCGGAACAACTCACTGGGGAGGCGTCCACCAGGAGGCATGCTAACCAGGTGCCTGAGTCACCTCGTCACTGGAGCCCCTTCTGGGTGCTGAGCTTCTCATTTTGGCGGCTTGTATGCATCATCTTCTTCTTTCGGACAAGACCCACAGCTGGTGACCGTAGGTCAGGGTGCTCACGTAGATCCTTCCTGTAAATGGGCTTTCACTTGTCTGGTGCTTTTCCACCTACAGGGAACTGAAAGCGCTTCAACACTGACTCCTGAGTCATTCACATGACGCAGCATAAGGAGCAATTGGGGGTTCAGTATTTTGCTCAAAGACATGGTCACAAGCGCCGGGGATCTCAGAACGGTCACAAAAAATTATTCTTATTATCCATCCATTATCTAGACCGCTTCTCCTCACAAGGGTCGCGGGGCGTGCTGGAGCCTATCCCAGCTGTCTTTGGGCAGTAGGCGGGGGCCACCCCGAATTGGTTGCCAGTCGATCGCAGGGCACACAGAGACAAACATCCGCACTCACAATCACACCTAAGGGCAATTTAGAGAGTCCAATCAACTTACCATGCATGTTTTTGGAATGTGGGAGGAAACCGGAGTACCCGGAGAAACCCCACGCAGGCACGGGGAGAACACGCAAACTCCACACAGGGAGGCCGGAGCCGGGATCGAACCCACGACCTCTGAACTGTGAGGCGGACGTGCTAACCGGTCGACCACCGTGCCGCCATTATTCTTATTATGACGGAGTTATATACTACAATGTGATTTTATTTTTATGCACAATAATAACCTTTAAGTTTTACACATAAAGATGTTCCTGATATATTGATGCCATCCATTCATCCATTTTGTATACATCTTATCCTCATCAGGGTCGCTCACTTTGCAAGAGGCGAGGTACCCTCTGGACTGACCGCCAGGCCATAAAAAGACAAACAACTAATCAAACTCACATTCCACTTATATTATGGCCATTTTAGCATATTTATTTTAACAAACATGCTTGCTTTTGGAATGTGGGAAGAAGCCCGAATGCAAACTCCACACAGTAAGGCCGGAGCCCAGATTCCAACGCCCAACCTGAAACTGTGAGGGCAGATGGGCTAACGAATCACTCGTACACCATGCTGCCATTTTTAAAAGCATAAAAAAACCACCCCCAGTGTCTCTTGTTTTTCCCAGCATGCTTGCAGGTCTCATGAAGACGGGTTGGGGCCAACGGTCACCTGACAAAACCATTTGATCGATCTTTACATTGCTGTGAACACATGCTTCTAAACTTACTACACGCTGTGAGACTTTGGTTCATGACATACGGAGTCAAATAAATAGCTCTCTGCCGTCATCTAGTGGACAGAATATGTAACACATACTGAGTCGTTTGACAAACGCCTCCTCCGTCCTCTCCCATGAGGGGATTGCTACCACGTGGAGTCACTGGTAAGAAATAAACTACACTTGGCTGTTGACATCAGGCTGGATTGTCTGTTCTCAGACGAAGTTCAAGCAGCTTTTGATTCCTGGTACTGATCGTCATGCTAACAGCTGCTGGGATGAGCGCATGGAGGAGAATGTCAGTGACCTTCATCAGACATTGCTGTTCATTGAACAAATAATCTGCGCGCTTCTATGTGCATTAGTGGAGTGGCCACAAGAGATTAGCACAATATGACCAGCACTTAGTCATTATTTCAATGACCAAATACAACATACTATACAACTCTACTCAATTCAACTCAACTCAACTGTATTTGTAAAGCACTGTAAGAAAACCACCCGCTGTATACAAAGTGCTGTACTTGGAGCAAAAGTAATTCATACAACAACAAACAATAAAACAAATGAATAATGAAGACAGTGAAAAAAAAAAAAAAGCACGAGAACAGTAAAACCCAAAACCAAGCCTCATGCTGAGTCAAAAGCCAAAGAATAAAAATGAGTTTGAAGACGGCTCCGACCCCTCTGGAGACAATTTTTCCCCAAAAGAGACGAGGAAAAAATGACAACAGTGATCCTAATGTTAACAACATTCTTATTTCCTACAAGGTAGAGGGAAACGGGTCAAGAAAATTTGGCCTGAAAATATGGTATGGAAATCTTTACTTTCATTTCCTGTGGGGGAAGGGTGACCATCGGGAATTTCGAGAAACTATTTACATTTTCCCTAACGGCCGGTGTATTTCCGGGCCGGTCCGGGCCATCATGGCCGCGCCCCTTCTGTGAGGTTGAAGTCAGGGTAGGTGTTTCTGTCTCGGCCTCCTCGCTATCTTTAGTGGTGGTGGAGGGGATAACATTATCTGTCATGGAAGCGGATGGTATTTTTAGTGTTGGGAGTGGGGGTTGCAGCCAAGTGGGAGCAGCTGCAAAAGTCCTGACACCATCAGCGCCCTTCCTCCAAAATGCACCTCTCACTCCCAGGGATGCCGGACAATGTCGCTGTCTGACGCACACACTGCTCATTTTACTTTTCAAAGAACAGGGACGCAAGAAGGACAAAACAACTGACCACTGATTTAACGTCCTTATTGAGAGCTAAAAGCCTCCCCCCAAAAAATATCTCTCATCGCGAGGGAATCAATCATTTAAAGACGGACAACCAGGTCAGCAGAATTAAAAAGTCACCAGCTTGAGAAGGGGGGCATCTAAAGCAAGCGTCTGAAAGAAAGGTAAGTTTAGCTTGTGGTAGCTTGATGTCTAACAACACTCGAAAGTCACACTTTGACTGGCGTGTGCGCACACTTGCCATTCTGAACTTTCAAGCAGCACCGTAGCTCTCCGTTAGCCACGAAACAGTTTGCGTGGCACAGGGTCTGCTCACTAGTGGCTTTTTTTAGATGTACTATGTTTCCAATTCGCAGTGTGAACTGGAACTGGAAGATTTACTAAATGTCTAACATATATGAAATACAATATCATATAAACATGTTGAATTTGTGTGCCTTTGCCTTTAGATCCATTTGCCTCAACCAACAACCAAAGACTGACATCATGGACATTTTTGGGGGTGCGCCTCGCGTTTTGGGCTACCCGCGGCCTGTGGTGGTACAATGTGGGTCTGGCGCCACTCTCAGGTGCCAAATCGGCGGAGACCCTCGACCCGATGTGATCTGGGAGCACAAAAAGGCCCAGATCGTCACTGAAGGACGGTACAAGCTCTCAGAGGAGGGAACGTGCTACCTGTTGAGCATCAGTGGGGTGAGCGAGATGGATGCAGGCAAATACATCTGCAAAGCCAGAAACAATGTTGGGGAAACCTATGCTTCAGCCTCCCTCCTAGTGGAGGGAAATTACCAGCAACTGGAAGTGAATGGTGTCGAGCAGCACATGGCAGAAAATGGGCATATAAATGCAAGCAACACATTGCAGAATGGAGACCAAAGAGAAGAGAATGGCAACCGCAGGGAAGGGAATGGAGCACAAAAGCTTGACCAGGAAGGTGACTTCACGTCCGATGATAAACCTAGGTTCCTTATCAAGCCCCTATCATTGCGAGTGGACAGAGGAGAGGACGCTGCCTTCTCATGTAAGGTCTGGGGCATGCCTTTGCCGGAGGTAGTCTGGGAAAAAGATGGCAAGAAACTGAATGACATCTTTGAGAGCGCTCACTTCTGCAGCAGCGTCCAAGACGGAGGATGGTTCCAGCTTAAGATATGTAGAACACGCATGCCTGACAAGGGCGTCTACACCTGCAAGGCCATAAACTGCAATGGCGAGGCCCTGGCTGGTGCCGTCCTCCTTGTTGAACCTGTGCCAGAGCGAGAGGAGAGCAGAAAGTCCAGTCAGTGGTCACCGAAACACAAAGAGGCAAAACTCAATTTGTCAAGGCTCAGGGAGGAGCCACCAATCAGCACTTCGAAAGTCAAGAAGTTTGTCGTGGCAGAGGGGAAACACTCAAAGTTCCGCTGCTTTGTCACAGGGAAGCCAAAGCCAGAGATCATCTGGAGGAAGGACGGTGCGCCCCTTGAGCCAGGAAGGCGACACCTTATATTTGAGGACAGGGAAGGTTATTACACACTGAAGGTTCTCTACTGTAAAGTTCAGGACACTGGACTGTATGCGTGTGCAGCATCCAATGCTCTTGGAAACACTCTCAGTGCAGTGCATCTGTCGGTCAAAGGTAAGATACAACTGATTTAACACTAAGGAATTATTTCTATAATACACATTAGTGGTTGCAGCGCTTTTACTTCAGTGTCCGGATTTTCTATGCAAGCATTTTAGATTTCCCCGCTGCCTTTGGGTGAGAAGTGTGATACACACTAGAATGAGCAACAGACAGTTGGTCACACTCACAGTGGCATACATGGGCAATTTTATGTCTTTAAATGAACATGCATGAATACTCTGGACTGTCAGAACAAAAGAAGCGGGAGCAGTGAGAACTCATGTAAGCAGAGGAAAAGCATTCACACGTCACAGAACCCTACAAAGACAACTGTCTTGGGGCACATTTTCATCCATTTTTCCATTCGTTATTCAATTTAAGGTCAGCAGTGTCCACACAAGAGTGACGGTATATGTATATGCCTCCTGCTGGTATTCTCCTCCTCCCCCTCCTCGTGCGTGTATGGGTTTTCTCCAGATGCTCCTACTTCCTGCCACATTCTAAAAACCATTCCCGTTAGGTCAATAGAAAACTACAAATTGCTAATAGATATGAAAGTGAGTCTGATTGATTGGCAACCATGCAGCCCAGGGTGGACCCCACCTTTCGCCTAAAGTCAGCTGAGCTAGGGTAGGGAGATAGATAGGCCTCCTCAATGAGGAGAAAGGTAGCTTGATACATTTTATAGATCGATAGATTTTCCAAATGTGGCTTTGAGACTAAAACAAATGATGGCCCTCTCTTTGCTCTAAGGCACACATGTGCGATTTAAGCATCCGTTAAAAGATGTGGAAGCAAGGGAGAGGAATGTTGCTGTTCTGGAATGTGAGGTTCCCGATGGGTCAGTCTCAGCCACGTGGTACCGTGAGGATCAAAAGCTGATGCCCAACAGCAAATACGGGATTGAGCAGCAAGGCACCAGGCGAAGACTCACCATCCAAGATGTGGAAATGGACGATGATGGAGTTTATCTCTGCGAGATGCCAGATGGGGCAAAGAGCATAGCAGAGCTGTCGGTCAAAGGTATTCGCCACCAGGTCATTTTTTTAATCCTCGCGAATGTTATGAAGGTGAGCAACCGTATGAATATTCACTGTTGCACTGTTACACTCTCAGGTAAAATTGTACGTAAACTTCCACGCAAGGTGGAAGTGTTTGAGGGCGAGAATGCTGTATTTTGTGTGGAAGTGGACGACGAAGACATGGAGATCCATTGGTTCAAAAATGGGCTAGAGCTGCACGAGACACACCAGACAATCCTCAAGTCGTTTGGGAAAACGCACATTCTGGTCTTTGTCAACGTGGCCCACCAAGACTCGGGTGTGGTGACTTTTGTGACTGGAAGATCTAAGACCACGTCGCGTCTTAAAGTTAGAGGTATGCTATTATTACATGTTTCAAGGTTGTTTTTGTCGGTAATCTTTGTAGTAGGGGCAAAAATGTAACTTTTTTTTTCAACAAGAAAGTCATCAGTTGGATTTCTGACAATAATCCAATGTTTGCAAAGTGAGTTATGTTTTCATTTGAGTGGGTTCACCTGTTCTTTCATTTATTTTTTAACAGATTATTGACCTGAACTTTCTAAATATGTCTATATATATATATATATAATTCAATTGCCAATTCACACGCGCTTACATGAGATCATCATAATTATTGCACTACTGGTCACTTCATTTTGCCCTTAACCCTGCAACATTTTGCATAGCTGCTATAATACTAGAGTGGCTCACTACCGCAGTCAAATCCCTTGTCTGTTTTACATACTTGGCCAATAAAGATGATTCAGATTAAAGAACGAGCGCATTCCACATAAATCCCAAATGTTTATAAAAGGCAAATAGAGTCAAATCTTATCAAATTTGATTTCATTCTTGATGCGGCATCAGAAGCTGTCTGTAGTTGAACTAGGACCTGATTCAGATTGCTCATTTAGCAAATAAAATGTAACATAAAATACCATTGAACACATCCAGACACATATCTTCATGTTGCCCCACTGGGGAATGGAACTACATTGTGTTTGCTTAGCTCATGAGGAAATGTTGGTAGTCATTGACCTTGCAGGTCACATATTTTATAACAACGGCAGAGATCGTCAATGTTTGAGTGCTTTTGTATTATGATTGAAAGACAAGAGCTGAAACCATTTTCCTGGTACAATCACCAATGCTTTTCTTGAAGCCACAAGACACTGTCCACCAATCTGTCCGCTTGGAGTCAAAATGGATCTGGATGGCCCAAATGGCGCGCTGCTCTCCTGGGCTCCCGCACCAAACAACCAGACGACTCGCTCCATTTTTGTGGTGGAGAGACAGGAAGTGGGGTCGCAAGAGTGGCAGAAATGCTTTACCTCTGAGAGTGCCACCTCAACAGAGATCTGCAGTGACAGTGTACCACACGAGGGAGACTACCGCTTCAGAGTCTGCTGCATCAACAAGTATGGCCGCAGTGGCCATGTAGAGTTTCCAAAAGTTGTCCATATTGGTAAGTTATATTGTACACTGTGAAGAAAAGAACACAGCCACTGATAAAATAAGATGTGAAATCTGGATCCCAATAGTGAGGTTTCTTGCTTCATTTAGTTCCAGGAACAAAGATTTGCAGTCACCTTCAGGACCTGGAGGTCACAGAGGGAGAGGATGCTGTCTTTTCTATTGTGTTGTCGGCTTCAGTAGTTGGTACCTGGTTTTTGAACAGTGCTCAACTGCAAGACGGTGGCCGATACTCAATAAAACAGTCAAAAACACAGCATACATTGGTTATCCATGAAACTCTGACTGCAGAGGATATGGCAGAGATCACGTTTATCGCCAACGGGGTGCGAAATTCAGCAGTTCTCAAGGTTAAACGTAGGTGAAGAAGTCTCTTGTTTGTTGATGTCAAACTGCGGCTGACATGGTGATCATCATAATATTGATATTTGATGACTTGTGTCTTTGTAGCCGCAGTCATGAAATTCAATCCTTTACTGGAATCTGACAGTACCAAGAAGGTGGAGACTGGTGACATCATTGTGCTCTACTGCGAAGTATCCCACCCTTCAGCTAAAGTGTGTTGGTTCAAAGACGGTGAGGAGCTGCAGGTGAGCGATGCCCTGAACATCCAATCAGATGGGAACATGAGGAGAATTGTGATTCAATCAGCTGAGGAACATCACACTGGCGTTTATACATGTCAGACATCGGGGGATGTCATCACGTTCATGGTTGAAGTTGCAGGTAAAGTGCCTGAACAAATTATATTGTCCAGTATATTACGTATCCATAGTTGATATACTAGAGATTAATTAAAATGTTAAATGTGCAATTATTGTCATTGCTGGATAGGCGGTCATTACTGCTGCTGTTGTTCTACTTTGAGGAGTTTTCTCTGTTCTCTTTCTTCCCCTATGAAAGTAGATAATGTCCGATGGAATCCCCCCAAATCTTAATACAAACTTCAACTCTCTCCTGTTACACACAAAATCTGTTCTGGTATTATAAGACACACATCTCACGAAAACTTATTGATATTCGGCTTTTGGGTAAGATTCCAACAAAAATCTAAAATGAGCTGCGATCTTTCAGCCAAACTTATTTTGGCGTTCTCTAAATTTCTGCATGTTTAATATTTCAATATTTTGGCACAACATGCTGTACTCTAACAAGAAGCTGAATGGCAAAATTCACAACAGGTGTTTGATCCATGGCTCAACCAATAAAGGTTCCTGTTTACTTAGAATTGGAATGTAAACAGAGACCAAGACGACATCAAACAATTTGATGAATAGTAAGTACCCTGCCATTGCGAGACGTGAAAGAGGATGTTCCCTGTGGAAAATGGCCATTGACCTTTGAGAGTCACAGAGTTTTACCAGTAAGTTGCCTCAACCAGAGGTGGCAAATCCAGGTCCAGAAGGTAGCCACAGGTGCTTTGACTCTACCGGAAGGTAAACAAGCTCCCCGGGAGTCTGTTGAGTAGAAGCAGCTGCGACTAAAGGGTGCTTACTTTTTGGACCTGGACTTGTCACCTCTGGCAACAAAGATACAGAGAGACTGGAAGAGTCACAGAGAAACATACATGAAAGTGGATATCCTTTAAAATGTACTGCTCTATTCATGGGTCAACATGAGTTGAGAATTTTTTGGGAAAATCTTTGTTGAAGAACAGCAAGTATTGCAAAGATTTGTGAAACACTACGCAGGCAGATGTGCACTAAAAGGCCAAATTAAAATTAACCTGTAAAGGTTGTGGTGCATTTTAAATTAATCCTCAAGGATGAAATGTGCTGCTTTGCAACATCCGACAAACCTTAAAGCGACACTTGGATAAGCTTAACATTGGCACTTATATAAAATCAAAAATACCGTGGCGATCGTTTCTCCACTTACACAGGCTGACAAGAGCATGAATGCGCACACGAACCCCGACTGTTTATATTTCGGACATTTAGCGACGCTAAACTCGTGTCGACTCTCGGGAGGCAGACAGCGACTGGCAGTAGGCAAGTAATGAGGCAAGCATAGATCCTTTTGATATGTTGAAGTGGTCATTAGTAAGAATGCCCACAAAAGTTTTGGTGCCAATTGATCACCATTTTTGTACGTTATAAATGAAAGTACAATGATTTCCAATGGAGAGTTTGTAATCGGTTCCTCCAGTGGCTCCGACCGAACAAGGATAGAATGGTAGGGGGTGCAACTATTCTCCTCATTAACAAGAGGCGTTATTCATAGAGTCGCTTATTTCCTAATTTCTCCCAAATTTATTGATAAAATGACAACTCTTTTCATTTTCCTGATCAAAAAAAAAAAAAAAATAAACTTGTTAGTGAAAACATGGCCATCCCAGCCCAACCATCCCTTTAAACTCTCGTCCTTGCCTACAATGACCTTAGAGATAAAGTTGTCAGAGAATCAGTAAAACATCTCGCCACCTTTGTTTCAGGTCCTCCAGTGGAGTTTATTCCAGCCCCTGAGGAAGATCTTCATAAGTGCAGCATGGAGCTTGACCCTGTGGTGCTGCTCTGCCATGTCTCCAGAGAGGATGCTCAAGTTCTCTGGTAAGGAGTTCCTTCGGAGTAGACAAGAAGAATTAATCCGGTGCACCTTCATGCTATGTTTTCACTTTTCCTGCTTAATCAAGTTGGTAGTTTTAGATTTTTTTCACAAATCTGTATCTGGTATGATCTGATGCAGGTATAAGGATGGTTGTGAAATTGAACCCAATGACAACATCACTCTGCAGGCAGAGGGAACCCTGAGGAGGCTGATTATCCGCTCTGCCGAAACCTCTGATGCAGGCAACTATATCTGCCAAGCGGAAAACGACAGGATGGAGTTCACCGTCAATGTTAGAGGTGGCTTGCAGGGAGACAAGTTGTGCAACAGCAAAAGAAAAAGTTACTTTTTCAAACAACAGCATACCAAATTCCTGTAATTCCCCCGCAGAACCCCCGGTGATGATTGTGGACCCGAAAGATGATGTCATGATGGAACGTTACATTTCGGAGGACATTCACATGCAGTGCGAGTTGTCTCGCTCAGCCGGGAAGGTACAATGGTTCAAGAATGGTGAAGAGGTGGAGGAGGGTGGCAATATCAAGCTGACAAAAGAGGGTCCCTACAGACGGTTGACCATTCTCCACAGCACGGTGGAGGATGGGGGAGAGTATATCTGCGAGACAAACGGGGACTCGGTATTCTTTCAATTGATTGTCACAGGTAAAACTGAAATTTGACTTAACAATAAACACACATACTGCATGTTTCATATGTAGGCTACATGTTCTTTAATCGTATTTTCTTTATGCAACAGAGCCTTCTGTACGGATTATTTCCCCCACTGAGTCTGAGGTGAAACTCACTCACTTGGCTTCCACCAAGCTACAGCTCAGCTGTGAGATCTCACATTCTGACGCTCATGTCACATGGTACAAAGACAGTCTGGAGGTAGAGGAGGGTCCAAACCTCATACTGGAAGTGGAAGGAGCAAATCGTCGGCTGCTTATCCCTGTGGCCTCAGTGAAGGACGCAGGAGAGTATGTATGTGACACTGAACATGACTCTGTTGCATTCATGGTGACTATTACAGGTAAGAATTCATTTAGATGTTTCACATGAAGACACGCATGTAAAATGTGAAGTAATGTAGCGTTTTCATTCATTTAGAGCCACCAGTGGTGCTGTCCTGTCCTAAAAACACACCCAGGCAGCTAGAGAGTTTTGCAGGGAAGTCAATCATACTGGAGGTCAAGGCATCCCGCCTCAATGCAGAAGTGAAGTGGCTGCTAAATGGCCAAGAGATAGAGGGGAACAATTTTGTGACCATCACAGAAAATGGATTACTCCGTCGTCTTGAAATCCAGTCTCCTTCTTTATTAGATTCTGGTACATATAGCTGTGATGCTATAGATGACAGACTTGACTTTCAGGTTCAAATTTTAGGTAAGGCAGCTAACCAGCCACATATCTTTGGTGTTTTTTTTTTTTTATTTATGGACTTATTTATTGTTTCATGTGTAATCCTACAACCTCAGAGCCCCCTGTGAATATCCTAAGGAAAGCTGAGATCGACACAAATTTCAAAGTACTAAGTTCGGATGACATCGTGCTTGAATGTGAGCTCTCCAGAGGTGATGCCAAAACCAAATGGTACAAAGACGGCTGTCGTATTGAGTGTGACGGAAGATTCTGTGAAGAGGAGGAAGGCGCGTTTCGCTCACTTGTCATTCTCAACGCTGAGCTTGGAGACTCTGGAGAATACTTTCTAGATGCTGAAGATGATAACATCACCTTCCAGGTTACAGTGCAAGGTGGAGTTTACTGTACTGAAGCAAATCAATGAATCACATTTGGAAAACTAAACTCGCAACTTATTCTCTACCTCAGAGCCTCCAGTGACTATCGTGGGCAACTCTAAAGATTCCGACTTCCAGGAGATGGCAGCAGGCGATGACTTAATCCTGGCTTGTGAGGTGTCTCGTGTAAATGCTCCTGTCCAGTGGTACTGCAATGACAAGCTGCTTGTCGATGACTCCCGCACCCATATAGAATGCTACGGGACTCTGAGGAAAATCATAATTTCAAATGTTCAACCTTCGGATTCCGGAAAGTACATATGTAATGCGGTAGATGACAAGATGATCAGTATTGTTAGGATTCAAGGTACAGCCATCCCCTCAAGTACCATTCAAGACATACTGGGAACTAACTTCCAATCAACTTTTTTTCTGGTATTCTTAAAGAGCCTCCGGTGACATTCATGAATAAGGAAGATGGCATTGTTGTTACTGGTTACGAGGCAGAAAGTGTGACCTTGACAAGTTATGTGTCTAAGGAGACTGCTTTGGTGCGCTGGCTCAAAGACTGGACACCCATTGAAGGTGAGCGCTTCCAGGCACTAATGGAAGGCCATAGGCGTAACCTCACCATCACACCTTTAAGGCGTTCGGATGCTGGCGAGTACACTTGTGATGTCAACACTGACCAAATTCACTTCAGCCTGCTGGTAAAAGGTACAAAATATTTTGGTTATGACAGCTAATACTTAATGTAGAAGCCCAGCAGAATAACAAATCATTTCAATCTCTACATTGCAGTAATGAGAATAAAGTTTTTAAGGCCAATGCAAGACACCGTGGCCCATGCTGATGGGATGGTGACTCTCCGCTGTGAGGTTTGCAAGCCCAAGGCAGATGTGCAGTGGTTGAAGAACGGTGTGGAAGTGGTTCCGAACAGGAGGTTTACCATTCGAGCAGATGGAGTCGAGAGATGTTTGACCATACATCGTTTGACAAGAGAGGATTCTGGAGAGTATGCCTGCGAGTCCAAAGATGATCGTACAGTTGCAACACTTACAGTAAAGAGTAAGCAATCCTAGATGTTTCCATTGTACTCAAAATTTAGTACGTGATTCATACACATCATTCTGTCACTTCAGTGCCTCGAGTGGTTGAGTTCCTCACTGAGCTTCAGAACACCACTGTGCTGGAAGGAGAGGATGCTACCTTTAAGTGTGTGGTTTCTCCTGAGGATGTGCAGTTGGCTTGGTTCATGGACAATGAGTTGATAAATCCCAGTGACCGTGTCCAGGTTACACAGAATGGTCTGTGCCACACCTTAGTGCTGAAGAAGTGCCATATGTTGGACTGTTCCAAAATCACAGCTGAAGCTGAAGGTACCACAAGCAAAGCAAACCTCAGAGTCCAAGGTATGAGTATTGGAACCAAAACGTGGGTATAAACTACTTTTTATCCCAGAATATCAAAATTGTGCTCCATTACCTTGATGTCTCCTGGCTTCTTCATGTTTAGAGGCTCAGGTTATGTTTACAAAGAAAATGGAGGCTGTCATGGCAGACGAGTTTGGCGATGCCACCCTGGAGACGGAGATTAGCCTTGAGACGGGTGAAGTGCAATGGATGAGACAGGGGGTGGTCATCCTGGCTGGACCTCGATATTCACTCAACCAGAAAGGATGCAAACGCAGTCTGACCATCCACAATCTAAATCTATCGGACCGCGGAACCTATCGTTGTGAGACTCTGCACGACAGGACCCAGGTCAAGCTAAATGTAGAGCGTAAGTGGTCAAGCGATATGCTGTCAGGGATCAGGAGCGTTTAATACGAATATTTTTTTCTAAATCGACCTTCTCATCCAATGTAGCCCGTAAAATCTCCATCCGTAAAGGCCTGACTGACCAGGAAATCTTAGAGCATGAGACGGCATCTTTTGAGGTGGAGTTGTCTCACAATGACGTGGAGGGCAATTGGCAGAAGGATGGTATTCGGGTGAAGCCAAACAACCAGTTTAGGGTGAGCACCAATGGGCGAGTCCATGGCCTCACCCTTTCCAATCTCACCCTGGAGGACACAGGTACCTTCGTCTTCTCAGCCGAAGGGGTGCGCACGACTGCCAGGCTCACAGTCAAAGGTAAGAGGAGGATTTTTTTTTTGTTCCTTTCAACCGTTTCCAGTAATAACTGATTACAACTGATGACATTAACAGAGACTCCAGTTTCCACCCTAAAAGCTTTGTTTGATGTCCGTGTGGAAGAAGAATTCCCTGCAACTCTGGAGTGCGAATTCTCTCGACAAAACATTGAAGTCAGATGGTTCAAGGTAAAATCATTGGCATCTTGGATATAGAATAAAACTTAAAATGGACAAAACATAAGAAATACCTATGTCTATCTTCCACGATAAATCAGAATGGGAGTGAGCTGAAGCCAGGCAAGAACTGTCGGATTTATTCCATGGGGCGAAAGAAGTTCTGTCAGATCCTGCAGTGCTCTCTGGCGGACTCTGGCATCTACACCTGTGATGTGGGGGAAAGCAGCACCTCCTGTTCTTTGGAGGTTTATGGTGAGAGTCTGAAAACACAAACATTGCTTACTTATATCTACACTCTATATTCATTATGATCGTTTTCTCTGATTCAACCCTGTTTCCTAAACGTATAGAGCATGAGCTGACGATTCTTCAGGACTTGGAGGACCTTTACATCCGGGAGGACCAGAACGCAGTCTTCATGTGTGAGGTTTCACTAGACAATGTGAGCGGAGAGTGGTATAAGGATGGCCACAAGATCCGTCCCACCAGTACAATCAAGACTCGCACGGAAGGTCATTTTCATTGTCGTCTATAAAAATGATTATAATGCTTCCTTCCATTAATTTGACCTGTTTAATTCATAAAATAGACTGTTTTTAACATACATTTCTGTTGCTACTGATGTTGTTTTTGGTCCTGGTGCCAGGTCATCCTGATTGTTTGGTGTCTTATAATCCCACGCGGGCCGGGCCTACTATTGTATGCATGACACATCTCCCAGGAGACATATGGTGGGAGGTGGCTTACACCGTAAAGTGATCACCGGTCTACCACAGGACTGGAATAAAACACACTGTTCAGGGTTGCCTATTCCAGCTGATGATACTTCGATTTCGACTTACAGACTTTGACTGACTGGTAGAATGGCCAAATCACAATTGCTCAACTAGTGTCAATCGCTCTGTGTTTACAGTCGCTCTGTGAGTTTGAGCAGTTGTGACTGGTGTATTACGTGGGAATTTGTTACGTGCAAAAGTCTGATATATCAAGCTCTATAATACCACTTGACGCAATGGCATTGGCCTACATTCTTTCCTTTCAGGGACCAAACACTTCCTGCTAATGTGCAATGTCAAAGCTGAGGATGCTGGAGAAATCCGATTTGTTAGCAGAGATGTTGAATCTACGGCTTACCTCGAAGTAGAAGGTACAACTCCAGGGATAGTCCCGTGTGGGAGGTCAATATCTAAAAAATGTTTCATCTTGCTTCAGAACTCCCAGTGTCGATTGTCAAACCATTGCGGGACAGGACAGCATTGGAGAAACACCGTGTCATCCTTGAGTGCACTGTGTCCTCAGCTCGCTGCAGTGCTACATGGTACCGGGGCAAGGAGAGGCTTGTGCCCTCTGATCGAATGGATCTCCTAGTCGATGGTTGCTGCCATAAACTCGTGATCCAGCAGGTGGCAGTTGAGGATGAGGGCACATACAGTATTGAGGTTGGGGTGCATACCTCTCAAGCCAAACTCATGGTGGAAGGTAGGAACAGTTCACAAGTTAATTCCATTCGTTTTACCTCACATTTAGTTTTATATTTTTGTTGTTCAGTAATAACAAATAATGATATATTCAGCTCAGGAGCTTATGATGGTGCAAGAGCTAGAGGACGTGGATGTAACGGAGAATGAACCAGCGGTTTTCCAGTGCAAGGTCTCTGTGGCTATCAGCAGACCCCCAGTTTGGACACTGAACGGCGAGAACCTTCAGCCTGGCCCCTCGGTCCGCCTGGAGAACCATGGCACTGTGCACAAACTCACGCTGAAGCACACCAGCGTGGACATGAGTGGCGTGGTGAAGTTCAATGTCGGTAAAGCCAAGAGCAGCGCCATTCTCAATGTGAGAGAATGCAAATGATCTGAAACTGGAAGTCGAACCTAATTTTCTTTGATTGATCCTTTTTCATTGTGATACTCATTTAGCTGCTCAAGATTTACACTTCACACTATGAAACATAGGTGGAAGTTATTTACATATGAGCAATTTATAAATAAGTTTCAAGTCTTAACCTTCAAGTTTCAAGCTAGACCCAAGCTAAGTTCAGTCCCCACTAAACTTCAAAGAACTTGGGTCATGTCTGAACTTGGGTTAATATAGTCATACATTCTTGATCAGGCAGAACACATATTCACACATTAGCCATTTTGCACTCAGCTAGCTATAGGCCTATGAACCCATCTACAATACCAAACCAGTCTCTGTATTGTTTATTAGTTTGTCTTATCGATTAAACCCATACCTAAGAAGAAGCAATGAATAGATAGCTAACTGTTATTGTTTGACCAGCTCTGTGAGCTAATTGCCAAGTACACATACAGATAGCTTACCTGTCATTGTGGTGTTTTTCATGTCAGAGTTGATGTGTTCTTTTCTTTAAGTAGCAAACCTTGCATGTTGGCGTTCTCTTTCCCCCGCCCCCAATTTTGGTAAAAAAATAACCATTGAATTCAAATTAACTGAAGTTCACCTGTTTTCTGAGTTTGGGCATGTGACATTTGCAAGCTAAGCCATGATTGGTCGTTACCTGAGCAACTGTGAGGCCATTTTCAGTCGACAGCCAGTGGCAAAATGGCTGCCACGCGGACATGGATAAAAACGGGTGGGATTTCCCGCTTAAATCATATTCCACAAGCATAATATTAATCCGAATGTATTAGTATCAAACCTTCACATTTTAAACTGTACCCCAAAGTACTTTAGCTGTATTTCAAAAAGGTTGGTGGCACCTTATTTAGTCTTCAATGAACCTAACACCCGTGTACGCTTTCGAAATACGTCAACTAGCCTGATTCCCCGAAGAAATCCCAAGCATTCACGGGAAGAACAACCAAACTCCACACTGAGCTTACATTCAAACCTGCGACCCCTCCACCGTGAGACTGATGCTCAAATGATTAACTCTTAAAAATCCATCTAAATGAATGAATGCTAATGTATTTATTTCTTTTGACCCCCCAGGCGTATGTCACCCCTCACTCGACATATAAGCAAAACATATGACAACATTGATCATTTAGCGTTTATGGGAAAAAGGCTTTGTTACATACAGTTCATGTATAACATGGCATGATAAAACAGGTCAAAAATTAGATTACATCTATTAAATCATGAGTACAGTAACATGGATGTTCCATATATTAATGACATTTGTTTGCTTCCTTGCTGTGTGCAAAACGTGAACAAATCTACTGAACGTGTGAGGTACAGTGGCGGCCCTGTAGTGACACTGTAGTTTTAATGACAAAGCCCGATAAATAAAAGTCACCAGGTGTGAGCACATCAAACAAACATGTTACTGTTATGTGCCTAGAACAGTACGATTCGTTTTAGTCACTTGCTGGTGTTCCTTAGCCAAGTTTGGCTCCATGTTCAATATCACTTAAAAGGTTAAGTCGAATAGCCACCAGCCATAAATGGGATCACGAAATGCATCAGAGGACCCCTCATGGGCCAGGAACAAAAGGACTCTTTTTTTGTTGTTTTTTTTTTTAGAAAAAGAACATGTAGTTTGATTGACATAATCTTCAAAAGCATACAGAAATACCGTAAAATATGTCATCCCTGCTTTCTCGGTGGACCTGTACTGCAAAAAGCACATTCCAAAGTCATTCATCTGAGTCTGTGATTTTGTCATTTGCATATATGGGGGGTAAAAAAATAAGAATCCAAGAGGCTTGTTGGATGCTACAGAGCTCCTCTAAACTCACCTGACATCTCAAGTGACACCTGGTTGGTCTCTCACAACACCATCCTGAAACAACGCATTTAGATGACAAACCGAGAGATAATTGTAGCTGTGCTAACAGATCACAAAACAATCAGACAGTTAACAAAACTGACCAAGAAATCTTTCGGGGTGGATTGCTGCTTTAAATATAGACAACGTTGACATCAACACACTTTTTTAACCCACTGCATGAGATTGTTTCCAGCCTGTGTGTACCGTTTCGGAGTACAACGAAAAAAAAGACACTTTACTTAGACAAAATGAAACAAGCCATGCGGTCATATTCTGCTCTTCCAATGCTGCACCGAAAAGTACAAGTTTCACTTTCGAGAGGTGGAAGCAAGCCTGTCAAACATAAGTCAATTTACAGCAAATGTGACCTGGGTGACTTGGAAAAATCTACACCCATGAAATTTGTGGGCTGCGGCAGGTTTGTCTGTCTTTGTGGCAGGGCTAAAATAATGCAAAGTTTAAAAAGGCACCTTGGGGAGGCAAGCTAATGTTCAGTGAAAAGTGAACTGATGAAATCTCCAGTCCAGAGAGTTCAATGCAGTCAATAGAGGAAAGGGTCCTTAACTATTTGCTCATCCGTTGACACTCGATCGCCACTTCCTGAGGTGAGGAAGGGGAACGTTAATGTAGAGCGGTTTTCCGAATGACCACAGGGTGGCGGCCTCAACACTACCATTGACTCCCTCACTTGTTGTAGGTTGGGAAGAGTCCGAGTTTGGGTGGGCAGTGGAAGCTGCAGTCTCACTGGTGTATGTGTGTGTATTTGTGTGTGTGTTTGTTTGTTTTCGTGTGTGCAGGCACACGAGACTTTCTGCTCGCCGTTCTGTTCAAATTCTGTTAGCTTGTGGCCCCTCCTTGGTGCTTAAGGACAGCATAGACATTATCCACTTTGCTTAGCCTCTCAAAGAAGGGAATGAGGTCCAGAAGCTCCGTGTCAGACATGTCGTCGAACCAAGAGGCCACGGGCACCTGCGGGTGACCAAAAAAAAAAAACTGTAAATGTATGGAGCACCACTAAGAATGTCATTTTCGTTGAACATTAGGAAAAAAAAAAAAAATCAGCCTTATTATTAATTTGCCATTACCCATTTACTGAGCTGATGCCTCACAAACACTATTCCAAGCTGTTCATCCTTTTGTAAAATGTAATTAGAATTGTCAAGACTTCTTCTATCCTCAAAACATTCAGCACCCATTAGCACAACTCCATCCAGCTTTTGTTTTGTTTCTGTAATTGTCCCTTGTCTCATACTGATCTGTACTTGTGTAATCGTCATGTATTCAATCAAAGAAAAAAAAAAAAGACATTTAGAAAAAAATAACAAACTAACGGAACAACTGTTCTCCAACCAAAACTACTCACTGCGTTGTCGGGATGGAAGATGTAAGAGGCGGGAGAGTTGTCCACTATGATGACCTTGTTAAGGTCCCGGCCGAGGCGACTGAGATCCTTGACATAATTTCCTCTGTGGAAGACGCAGGACTCCCGAAAAAGGCGGCAGCGGAAGGCTCCCCACTTGTCCAGCAGGTCAGAGACGGGGTCGGCATACTATGTCGGCGATAGAGTTGATGAATAAAATGAACTGTGATTTTTTCTTCTTCTTTTTTTTAACCTGTCCCGTTCAGCTGCTTGATTACGCAGCAAAATGCATCTGTCTCTCTTTATACTGGAATATTTTTTCTGCGCATTTGGTAAAATCCCTGGTAGTTTTCATTGTGATCAGGGTTGGACAGAACAAGCTTTAAGAGGTGATTGACTGAGAGACAGAGAACTCCCCCCCCCCCAAAAAAAATTGCAGAATAAAACAGTAAGTGATGAATATAATGTTACGTAGGAATCGGTTTCTATCGACATTAAGTTGCAGAGTACGGACGGGACGGTACAGGGTAAGGGTAATGGGTCAGGTAGTGCAAATGGGATGTGGTAGGAGTGGCGATGCATGAATGGTGAAGAGCAAATAAACAGACATGGACAGACACCTCACCTTGGCTAAACTGGCAGTGAACAGGACACACTCGAACATTTCTCCCATCCTTTTCAGGAACTCGTCTACATGAGGCCGCTTCAGGACATACACCTGGAAAACATGGCCACTGTTAAACCTGAATGCATTTTAGAAACCGTCTTCTTGTAACCTTACAACGGCAACTTTTTATGCATCTAAAATCAGGAACACCAGTGGTGCAGCCAGGGGGCCACGGCCCGCCATTGTTTTTTTTTCCCCCCTCTCAATTTTGCCCCTAGCGACCAGCCCGCAATTTATAGAAAGCATCCCATTAATACATTTACAATATAGACAGCAAACTGAACAGATCAACATCAGTGCAGTAGCAGAGCCAACGTGTTAGCCATATTTAAATGCCAATTTTTGTAAGAATATGACTTCACGGAATACAATGTTTGTCAATTAATTCCATGATATCCACCCCAAAGCAAGCAAACAACATGGCTGAGAAGTCATTGTTTATCTTACCGTCCACAGTCATGGTTTAATGAGCTCAAATGCACACCCATCCACCACCTTGCTCAACATAATAATCATAAGACAAGCAGGAACAAACCAAAGGAGAAAGTAGTGTTTAGAGAATTGTTGTGTTATTGCACCGTTTAGATATGATTTGAACGAACGGGCCATTAATCGCAATATACAAAACAGTCAGCTCTGATTGGTTATTAGCTAGCAAATGCAAACCAGTGCATGAGATAGAAGTAGACCATGAGCAAAGCAAAGGCCAAAATATAATGTCATTATCTAGTGAATTAAGCTCAGCAAAATGTTGCTTTTTTTTCGGAGACGTGATCCTGCTTGTATAATGTGTTGAGCAAGGTTCTCGATATTGTCTGCATTTTATTTCATGAAAGCCTGACTGTGGATGGTATGAAAAATAATGACTTCTCAATTACAAATGTGGTTGCAGGCATGCGTACATGCATTTATACTTGCTCATGTGCAATGCCAGGGCCAAAGTCCAGCCCTGTTTCCTTCATTTCTGGTCCGCGTCAAGTTTTTTTTTTTTTTTTCTCTTTCTCTCTGTGGCGTTGGTGGCTAAGGGCCACGTTCCTGAAGCAAGTCATCCGGAATAGGTTGTGTTTGTCTGAACAAACCTATCCTGGATTACTTGAATCGGGCCCGGGCCACTGGCATGTCTTCTGTCCTCCAGCTGCTTTCTCCAGATCCAAGCCGGCCGCACACTGTGCACTCAAGAATTTAAATAATAATAGTGGAGTGGGGGTGTGGCGCTACCTGGTGTACAGTTCCATCTATTTCCACAGGAATGATGAAATCGGCATTGTTCACGGGCTGTATGAGGAAAGTAAAGAGCATTAGAGGAGGCTGGTATCAGGTGGAGACAAGAAAACTGGAGTGGCATGTGTGAAGAAGTTTGTTTATGGTAGTCCAGTGTTTCCCAACCTTTAGTGAGCCAAATAATCTCAGGCTACACCTCCAAACAACAATACGATTTATGTTGAAATAATGCTTACCGTCTCAATTTAGTCACAAATTTACATAGTGTGAAACGTGAACTATTAATCTGTGTAAAGATATTATTCTGTTGTATGAATACAGGTGAACACACAGGTTAAACGTAGCTTCTTGCCATCAAGTGGAAGAGCATTTAATTGTCCTGCTCGTCACTAGATGTCGCTAGCAAAGATAGATGAACAAAGATACAGTTTTTATTGAATAATAGATAAATAGTCATTTTCCGGCCACTAAGTAAAATTGGATCATTTTACCAATGTGCTGTCAAATAGCGGTTGGGAATCACTGACTACACTGCACTGACCAAAAAAAAAAAAAAAAACCCCAAAAAAGGCTTTTCACTTTAATCTAGTGGGTTATGTCTCCTAGGCTTGCTCATACCTCAATTTTGGCCGGAAGCATAAAGAAAAGTAAAAACTCCCAAGATGGAGGGCACTCATAAACTACTCTCTCACTGAACTTGCATTAAATGTATTAACGTTACCTAATGGAAATTTCCATGCAGAGTTTGAAAATTCACAGAATTTTGCAACCCTAATGCGATTAAACATATAATGCTATTGCCTAAAAGTGCTTGGCTTGTCCACTTTCTACCTTAAATGAGCTGTGAACGAGCGTCTCGTCCAAGTCGATAACCACGCAGACCTTTCCGGCGTCTTTGGACTTGGCGGGTGGCAGCAGCGGTTTCACCTGGATCTGAAAGGACCACAACACCGCTCATGAGAGGCGCCGGGCGTTTTGGGCCGAAAGGAAGGAGGAGGAGCTCGGACTCACCTTAGAGACGGTGCCGTTCTCCTCAACTAGCAGGGGGGCGTTGTTGTTGACCGGCGGGGGCTCAGGCTGGTCGCGGCACAGGCAGCAGGAGAAGATGGAAAATAAGCCGCCGCTTCGGGGCTTCTTGGTGGACAGCGAGGGCGTGGAACCTGCACAGGAAGAGAAGGTGCTCAGCGAATGACCCTGACCAAGCCTGAATGACGCAGGCCCAAAACACGAGCCGCGGTAAAGCAAAACCTGTCCCCAATGTTTGAGTTTGGACTTTCTTGATCACTTTCCCTCACTTATTTTTCTCGTCCTATTTGTGACCCCAAACAGCTCCAAACATGGCCAACTGTCTGTTGAGCGGGACGTGAGCGTGTTAGCAACAGACCAAACGCTTTCATTCCCTCCGCCTCTGCTTGTGCATTCAAAGGCCATGTGACCCTCTGCTGGCCTCTGCAGCACCGGACAAAACAGGAAGAGGAAGCAGGCGGGTATTGACGCAGGAAGCGGCTTGTTCGAGCACAGCTTGTAGTGGCCGTGAAGTAGTCCAGGCTGTTACTTCTTTACGCTCGGATACTTTTTAAAAAGATTACTATGGTTGTTATTAGCCTGAGGCACAATTTGCACTTTCCACTGAGGCAATTCATGAACTAGCCAAACAATGAGCTAGAGAGGGAAAAAAAGAACCAATCACATGCCATGCTAGTTTTCTAAAACGGTGGTGAGACTTGTTCTTGTGTGAATGATTTTTACATTCGAATCTACAAATCCCAGCACCTGTGACAGAATCATTTCATTTTTATTTTAAACGGTTAATAGCTAAAACTGTTACTTTATTGAATCGAGGAGGAACATATGCAATAATATTCATTAATTAATCCATGCATGCAACAATAGTGAGGAAAAAATGGTTCAGAAAAGGGATGAATGAATATAATTCACTGCCCAAGATTCGAATACAAATACCACGACTTTAGCCATCTATCATTCTGCTGCTCTCCTGTTTTAGGTGTTTGCCATGGTGTCATTTCAGCATTGGTATCGGGGTACTTTATGCAGATACAGAATCAAAGTGTTGAGACAACACTAGCGCAACTAGCTCGTCTCAGAAAATGATCATCAAACATTAGACAAAATAATTGTTTCAGTTAAGAATTTGGGTGACATCTTTCATGCTTCCTGAGTGCCGCCGTCAGTGGTAGGATGACCAATACACAGCAACAAAATGTTCCATCAGATAAACATTCTCTCATGCATCCACCCAGAGACACTTTTTTAAAAACCGTATCAGCGATCTGTACATCTATCATGTAAAACAATGATTGGCCACTTCACAAGATACAGTACCATGCACAAGTGTTAGGCTACATGAACGTTTCTTGTTAAAGCGGAAGTAAAGACAAGTGGATTAACACTTATTCCACAAACGCAATATTTATCAGAATGCTCTGTTTCAACTAGTGGGCTTCCATAGAACATATTCTTGAAAAAAAAATGTTTGCGTCGACTTCCCCTTTAAACAATTTCTCAAATTCCCACGTATAACCAAAATCCATCCATGCATGCATCCATTTTCCCAACTGCCTACAGAGTAAAAGGCAAAATACTAATAAAAATGTACTGTTGTATTTATTTGTTTGGCAAAGTTTTCATTAGTTAGCTGAGTACTTCCTGTTTCACAGAGGATAACAATGATGGCAGTTCCATTATGATTTTTGAGGGAACGTGGGTGAATGTGCTTTGCTAAATTTTTAGACCTCTTCCATCACCTTGGTCTTGTATTTAAAAATAAAAATAAATAAATAAATGCGTCCACACACACACACACACACACACACAGACACACAAAAGGTGTGATTTGGCCTTGATGCTCGGGCATGGATACTGAGTGATAGGCCACCTGATTACTCAGTAACCTGCATTGCCACTTTCTGCAATCGATTGCTGTGTACAGTGAACAGAGAGCCGACTGGTCTGATTTGCTCACTTCAGACCTAAACACACACTTTTGCTGACATCAGCAGTGTTTAACTTGTTTTTAGCGAGGGCCACATCGTAGTAAGGGTTTGATGCATGTATAATCACGCCAGGGTGTAACGCTCAGAAAAAGACCCATGTTTGGTACCTAGCTTGGTTTTAAGTTCAAGGTTTGGTCCACGTATGGTACAGCCAGAGAACAAAATGCAAAGCAGACTGTCTATATTTCGTGTAAACGGGGGCAGATTTAATGGCCTTTAAAATGAATAACAGCAGTTTGAGGCATTTCTTTTAAGGGGAGTGAAAAAAAATCAAAGTTTGTCTTTCTTTTTTTCTTTTTTTTTTTTAATTGACAGGGCTCTAGTCTGGCACCAATTTTGAGGGTTGGTGGAGGATGGTATTAGTGACTCTCTATACCGTTGTACCAACTATTCAAAATTTGCTTAAGTGCAATTTTTGTGAACAGAGCCAGAGTCTGTAAACCTTACATATATGTTATAATTTATCCAAGATATTTTTATTGTTCTACATTTCAATGCCAATTCACAATGTTCTCGAGGATTATGTTATTTGCTCTTAAAAAAGGATACTATACTGCATCTATCATAATATAGCAGCGTAAAAAACAATATCGTTGATCATGAGTCATACTGATTATTCCATCAATTGAGTAATTGGATAAAAACTAGCTCAGGCTAGCGTCGGGCTAACTTTTAGCTAGTCTGCATGTTGAGTATCTCGAGGCCGTGGCAGCTCACATTTATTTTGTTAACGTTTGTTCAATTAAATTGATGGAATGTGTCTATCCTTCACCACTAGCAGGCGCATTATGAACAGTAAACTCTAACTAGCGGTGGAATCTTAAATTAAATTAGCTATCATTAATATGTTGTGCAGGCGATCTTAGATGTGCTGCTTTGGTACGTTAGTAAATTCTACATTACAGTAGACACACTGCACTTTATCCTCTTTTTGAAGTGTGAAATGATCCCAAATGTTTGACATTCATAGTTTCTTACACATTCTTTCCTTCTGTCTTGCCACCATCCCATCACTTTATTTCCTACAAGGAGTGATGCATGATTTTGCTGTAACATTAATCTGTGTGGATTACGGCACAGTGTTACTGCAACGATCACTGCTATGATTCGAGGCAGAGATTTTGCTTTGACTTTTTTGGAATCGGTAGTAATTCGATTATTATGGATTATCATTGCTATATTATCAGAACACATACTGAGGAAACTATGGCTGAAAGATTTGGATATAATGTAATGTAATTGATCTTTTTTTTTTGCCCTTGGTGTTGCGATGTCGATTTCTCATGCGATTATTTTTTCAAAGTCCTCTTGCAAGTATTCTTTTAACAAACATAAACACTAAATTAATCTGTATTACAATACACAACATCAGATTTATTATACATAAATGTTTTGGTCTTCTATGTTAGGCTTAGGCAAAAATAAAGGCAATTGAACCAGGAATAAATATGCAGTTTATTTATATACTTGAATTAGTGTGACTTACAGTTTTTTAAACGTTCATTACAACTACAAATTCTACCAATCAAGTGAGGAATAAACATCCATCCATCCATCCATTATCCAATCCGCTTATCCTCACAAGGGTCACGGGAGGAATGAACGTAATTCAGTAAATTATAAATAAGATTACAACAATAACAGAAACAAATCTTTGGCTTTACCATTTCAACTCTTCATGCTTCTTGAAACAATGATATGAAAACATGTGGACTGCACTTCTTAAGCACTCAACTTGTCTGGACAAAATATATAAGGCCTATCAACTGACCAGAACGAAGGAGTTCTTTGTTTATTTTTCCTCAAATTGCAGCCTCTGCGATTTGAAAATTGCATTCTACTACATCCCTGGTGGAAAACCTTATATTACAACCCATCATATTAGATCATTGTTTCCCTGCGTTTGGCTATTAAAATGTGTTGGTTTTGATGATTAACATTTGTATGGCTTGTTTTGAACAGAAGTCAGGGACACGAAAACTTGGTGACAGGCTGGCAGCTCATCTGAAAGAGCTTGGCCTTTTGAGTCGAAGGCTTACCGTTCAAGTCCTGCTGGGGGAAAAACAAACAAACGAAAACTGCTGTAGTTGTTGGACAAATTCCAGTCTGAAGTCTGGCTACTATTGAGGTTCCTTGAGCAAGGCACTACTTGCACTTTCACTTTTAACTCTCCCCGCATGCGCATGATTGCCTCTCTGTGAGATGTGTAGTTTGTTTCCGATTGTATGGAGAACCAAAGAATCTTTACGGTGGTGTCTTCTCTCCACTTTTTGTTTACTCCGAACTTGTGAGACTCGGCGGCTGTGTCGTCACTTCCGCTGCACAAACTCAAGGCCTGCAGCCACGAACAGAAAGATGCGTCAAAGTGACACTTTCACCTCTTGCAACTCGCTCAATGCTGGTCAAACACCGTTCTAACTATCCCGTACAATCGAGGCTCATTCGTTAGGTGTTGTGGTTGATGGTGGAATGCAATCCTTAAACTTTCCAAAAGCAATATTTTCGGAAGAAATTAAAGCACTCACCCGTGTCCCCTCTGTCTGCGGCTTTATTTCCCTCTTCATCGCGGCTGACCTGCGTGATGACCGAGGACGGGTTGTCCATAACGTCCGAAAGTGCTCACGCGTCAAACTTGAGGTTTTGTGCGCCGACAGTGCGCCGCATTCACTACCAGCGAAGCCGAGCGGAGGTTGGCCACTGGCCGCCTACAGCTCCTCCATTCCACGCTTACAGGCCGGCCGCTGGTGTCGCTGCTTGGAAAGGCCCAACTTGCAGCACATTTGACACAAAGTTGGCAACTTTGATTCAATATGGTGCTCAGGCGCCCCTCGCAGTTTCAAGATCCAAACACGGAGGTTTCAAGGCGTCCCATTCCACTTAAAGTGGCGCAGGAAAAAGTAGGGGAATGTCGGAGCGAGCCACGGCTTCTACTGCCTTGCACAACTTTGTCGACGATCCCTTAAAAGTAGCTCGCACCAAACTTGCTCA
Source organism: Filicampus tigris (assembly GCF_054856515.1). Lineage (NCBI taxonomy): Eukaryota > Metazoa > Chordata > Actinopteri > Syngnathiformes > Syngnathidae > Filicampus > Filicampus tigris. Next base: position 39,401,022 of record NC_141217.1, on the reverse strand, counting down.
AAACTTTGCCGAGTCCATTTTCGTGAATATGAAGCATATTCCCATGGCTAACTCAGTGCCCTTCTCTGGGTAGATGTCTGGAAAATAGGCAAGCAACAAGGAAACTAACGTTGACATAGATCGGGTGCTTCCGTGCGAGAAGTTATTCAAAAGTCTTCGACGACAACGTGGGAGAATCTCAGCTGTGGTTTGTGCTCATGGAGTGGATTCCTGTTCCCGGTGATAAATTCGGTAGCGGCCGAAGGATGCAGGTAGGACGGACCGACAGACAGACACTGGCTTCTTTTCGTGGGAGTTGCCGTTCAGAAACGCCCCAGTTCGGGTCCCCTTGAAACTGCCTAGGTTCCGACAAGGGAGCGTCGTAAAAGTACTTGTTTTGGATGGGGCGACTCGAAAAAAGTTTGATGGATTCAAAAAAAAAAAAAAAAATCTTCTCGTCTGTAAAACGTGGTTAAGACGCGTTATTATTACTTTTTATTACTATTTAATCCGTTCGTCCGAAGTAAAGAACTGAAGATATAAAACTGGATGTTACAAAAACTATTCTAACATACTGCTTTGAATAAATGTATTTGTGGAGCGCTTTCAGTCACAGTGAACACTGTACTCTTTTCTGTCCTGTGCTCTGGGCAATTTTGTTCATTTTTGTCATGTTTACAAAGTTCTCTAGAGTAACATCAATAAATGTGCCCCTCCCCCACAGTGAGCAACCAGTACACCAATCAGCAGGGAGTATTTGGTATAATTGAGCAATTATTTAAATGCATCTGTTACCTGTTGCATGTTCAGGGTTAGATGTCAAATATCTGCAGCTTCCCATTTGAAAGGAATTTATTCAACCGCAGACGATTTTATTAAAGATTGAGCAACATATTTCTTTTCTCTCTTTATTTTAACGTTCAGTTGTATGATAGTTCATCAAGACGTTTCATTCCTTGCATTAGCCACTGGCAATGAGGTGCATTAAGTGCACTGGTATTTGTATTTGCATTACATTTAGGATTGAGAAAAACGAGGACGGACGGGGTCGGAGATGATCATTTTTATGAATAATGACGGAGGGACGAGGACGGAAGGGTACCCGGGTCGCGGACAAACACGATCACAACTTTCACTTTGCAGACCTTTGTTGCAACATTTCTGCATCAGTTTTCCATTACTGTAGTGAGAGACTTTATTTACAGTATATTTAAAACATCCATCTATAATACATATTTTAAGGGAGTGTGTACTTGTGGTGAAAAGGCCCAACCCCCACTCTGATGTATGTATAAACAGCATCTAGAAAAATAGACTACATTCAAATTAGTGGGACGCTCACACAAAATAGGCAAATTGTACTTTATTACATAGTGTGTCTGAAAAACAACATATCCCACATATTAACACAGCAAGTTGGCACATTTACAACTCTTCAACCATCCAAATTCATAGAAAGGTAGTGTTGAGAGAGTAACACACACGGCTATTCGATGCTATCGTCAGTCTGACTTGTAAAATTGCAACAGCGCAGTGCTAAATGTTTGTCCAACGAATTCATCACATGTGAATTAGAACCAGAAGACACATAAAAAGAAATATATTTTGGATTTGACTCCAATCTAGGCACTGACTGGGCAAACGTGATTTCAGCGCAGGGGCGGAGCCATGGGCCCACCCAGTTTGACAGACTGCCCACCCAGTGAGATTCATGAAAAAAAAACATACTTTGAAATTTTTAGTCAATTATTAAATTATTTTTTTATATTTGTGTTTCGTTATGTTTTTTTTATTTTATTTTATTGAATATTAAGAATGGCATAACTGTGGTTGTCTAAGGAAGATCTGAATATACATATTATTCCGTTTGTCATTTTGAATATACGATGTGTTGGGACAGGAGGATTGTGCTGAGTGAGAGAAATATTCAGGCCCACCCTGATTTTTCCAGGCCCACCCATTAGCCACATTCTGGCTCCGCCCCTGTTTGAGCGAGCTAAGTGTAATACTGAGGAACCACAGCAAGTAACCAGTGTACGTCCTACCTGTAATACATGTTCAACAACAGATGCAGACATTTGCTTCGGGATCCTTAACCAAGCAACCACAAAGACACACCTTTTTTTCATCTTAGTGAGCCAGAAAGTGATTCAGAGATGCTTACACTTGCACACGCATGCAAATAAATTAACATGAAAAAAGTAAACAATTTTAAGGAAAGTTTTGGGGGGGTTTTGAGATCTAAAGTGTAAGTAAGAAGTATAAGTAAATGCGAACATAATTTAGCAGCTCAAAGTATGGTATACATTCGCCTGGGTGGTGCGTTATATAAAAAAAGGTTGCTGATGTTTGCTGCTGAAAGTGTAGTTTTAGAATTTCTTTCACTGAAAATGGGGGAGGTTGATGGAAAAGTGCAGTCAACCAAATAACATCAACAGATGTTTTATTCCTAGTTGAGACTGTCGATGCTGGAGTCTTTGCACTGAGAGACAGAGCAGTAAGTGATGCGTCATATGAGACTCTTCCAAATGCAACCCACACACATGACTCCGTCCTCATGAATTTCACTTGGAGTCGGGAACGTGCGACCCAGGCCCCGATGATGGGCGCTTGGGTGTGCTCTGGTAGCTGCGCAGAAGCACCTTGTGCTTGGTTGTGCTCTCTGCACGATGGCACTGCTGCGCCACTAAGAACTCTTTGAGTCTGCCCGTGGTGAAAGTGAGAGTCTGCCTCTTCAGCTTCATCATGTAAGAGTCCTGAAGCCAGGCTTGCGTGAAGCAGTCGCGTGTGGTCGGACGGGCCCTGAACACACACACACGCATGAACACATTACATACATGGCATCATTTGTGAGCTGTGTTTTAAATGGTGTTCAACTAATTTAACATTTTTTTAATTACAGGAGCATTACTGTTTTAAATAATCCATCCATCCAATCAAATCGCTTATCCTCACAAGGGTCGTGGGGGTGCTGGAGACTATCCCAGCGGACTTCGGGCAATATGCAGGGTACACCCTGAATTGGTGGCCAGCAAGGCGTGTGCATCCCTCCACAAAAGACGATTCTATATGTTAGGTGAGAAACGATTCAAGGACGGTTCGATTTGAAAGTGGAACGATTCGGTTTGGTTTGATTCAGTGAGATTACGATTCGATTCGATGTAGTATGGCTCATTTCGAAAGTATATGATGCAATTACTATGTTTTTGTCATTTTACACACATTCGAATGAATTTGTCAAATACTGGAAATGTGCCATTTCCTTCTAAGATATATCTCCAATAAAAGATGATTCGATAGTCCCTCAACACATTTCAAAGTGGAATGATTCCATTCTGTTGGATTCGATGCACTGGCACCTATTAAATCCCAAAACGTTTTTCTGGTTCAAGTTACACCCCTATTGCCAGCCAATTGCAGGGCACACAGACACAAACTAACATTCGCACTCACAATCTAGGGGCAATTTAGAGCATCCAGTCAATTTACCATGCATGTTTTGGGAATGTGGGAGGAAACTGGAGTACCCAGAGGAAACCCATGCAGGCACGGGGAAAACATGCAAACTCCACACAGGAATGCGGGGGCTGGATTCAAACCCACAACCTCTGCAATATGAGGCAAACGTGCTAAACAGTCGTCCACCGTGCCGCCCTGTCTTAAATGTCTATAATTAATATTCTGAGCCCCCTTTAACTTCATAGCCACTCGTCGCACTTGTATGCGGTGCAGCGGGGTTCCTGGCCAACTAACTTGTAGTGAACAAGGAATGATAGTGCACAATACACAACACGCAGTGTTGCCTCATTCCATGAAAACAACTTTTTAACGGCAGGAAAATCACCAATACATTAATTCGAGATAAAAAATTATATTTGGCAAAGATAAGAAACTTAAAAAAAAGATGGCCTAAGCACAGACGGAAGTGGATTTTTGTCCGTCTGTGTAATCATAACTAACCTGGTCAAATCTGAACGGACCTCACAGTCCATTATTTACGGCCGCCCGTTTTGCTGAACAAAGACGGAAACGTGAGTTGCTTTGACTACAAAGACAGTTTTACAGTGAAGTTCTTGTGAGTTAAGATTTCTATTTCTATTTTTATTTTTTGTAAGAGTGGGGTTAGGCGGTTGTGAAACGGTATTTTGCCGTCACCACACTCGATTTCAGAAGGTGGCAGTAATGTACCAAACGTTGTAGAAGTTGTAGACGGAAACGCAAAAGGAAGCCCGTTTTCAAATAATAAACGGACCGGCCTATAAGCGATTAGTATTTGTTCTGGCCGGACAAAAAGGTGGATAGACGGATTGCGGAACAGTACCCCGGCTGCAGGCAGAAGGTAATAAATGGACTGGGAAATTTTAGTAAAATGCCCAGCTCTGGATGGATGGATGGATGGACTTTTCATCCATTGGACCTTTTTTTCCCGTATTGACGATAGACGGACTGGCGGACCTTTGATGTTTACTGACAGAAGCGCGGTTAAAATAACGTGACGGACTGACCGACAGACGATTACAGTTTGGTTCGGCTTGAAAAATAGACGGATTGACGGATGACGGACGGGGATACCCACGCTGCTGAGGGATGACAAATGACATACCGACAAACTTCAGAAAAATGCCCACCTCTGGTCCTCCATTATCGAGAATATTTTTTCAAATGTAACATATTTCTCACCAAGCGTAACTGCTCAGCATCTTCTTGACAAAAGCCAAGGCACTTTGAGAGACGTTGGGGTAAAGTCTCGTTGGATCAAACTTCGCCGTCAGGATCTTGGATTTCACACACTGATGATCTTTGTCTTCAAAGGGCAGCTGGCCGCTGAGCCTTCCCGTGCATAGAAAAAAATTTGGTGTTGATTGTTAATGTGCTGTATGAGAATCCAAGTGAGTTTTACATTCAGATATTGGACTCACATGATGTAAGTCACAACCCCAATTGTCCAAACATCTGCGGGAGGACCCACTACTTCGCCTTTCACGATCTCAGGAGCTTCAAGCACATTTGTCAGAAGGGTGAAACCTCATAATATAGGAATTGATATTCTCGGTGAATGATTGTCCTCACCCATGTATTCCAGTGATATTTCACTCAACTCCTGCTTCCGAAGACTAAGAGGGTTGAAGCTTTGAGCGCTTCCAAAGTCCACAATCTTGATGGTGTTGAGGTTTGTCACCATGATGTTGTCGGGCTTCAGGTCCAAGTGGAGGACCCGGCGGTTGTGGAGGTACTCGACTCCCTGGAGAATCTGGACCAAGTAATTGACCACATCATCCTCAGAGTAGCGGAACCTACAGTATCGTGGAGGGTTGAGAAAAAAGAATTTGAATGATGGTGAACTCATGTACGTGCCATTTACAGACTGTTTGTGACCTGCCTACCTGTCTATGAGGCTGTGCAGCAGCTCTTTGCCGGTGCAGTACTCTGCCACTAGCACAACGTAGCGTGGCGTGACATAGGCTTCATGCAGAGCCATGATTTTTTCATTGTGCAGAGATTTCAAGATCTCATACTCTTTCAGAACTTCCCTTTTGTTCTCTTGGCTGTAGGGAATGATTTTGGCCATGTATATTTTGCCTGTGGCGTTCTCACGGCACTCACGGATGACTCCAAAGCGACCTCTGGCAAAGAAGAGTTGGATTATGTACTGCATATAGGATCATGTGAAATTTAATGTTAAATTCTATACATTCAACTATTTTCTCTCACCTGGATTTCTCCTCCAGAAAGGTGTAAGGTTTCTGTGGAACCCCTTGGCGCAGAGTCGTGGAGGGTGTAGTGCGGCCAGCTGGTGTGCTTCTGGTGGGGGTACAGGCCCCTTCACCAATGGGGCTCAGGCTGGATGTTTGGAGCACTTTAGGGGAGAAGGACATTGGAGATGGGGCTATAGAGGCTGTGGTGGTGGGGATGTAAATGGGCGCTGAGGCCGGTTTGGTGGGACTTGAAGGAGGAGTTACAAGAGTGGTTGGGGTCTGGGTCATAGGAGACACAATGTTGACTGGACTCTGGAGCTTGGCCGCTATAAATGGTGCAGATGGAAGTTTAGAGGTTGTTTTTGGAGCATCCTGCGTATTTGTGATTGCAGATGCAGATGACAAGGTCTCTATGGATCTTGAAGCCCCACATAATGATGGCAGTACTGCAGGAGGGAGGGATGTCGCTGGTGCAGATACATTTTCAGGACCTGTCATCGTGGAGGTTGCACTAGTCATTGTGGATGTGAATGGGGGGAAACTTGAGGGGGATGTCAGAGGTCCAGGTATGGCAGCGGTCTTCACAACAGCCAACACAGGTGAACCCTCTTCAGCTGACCGCAACGAAACACAACAACTTAGGGATGCTCCGATCGATCGGGCACCGATCATGATCGGCCGATTTTCGGGAAAAATTACGCGATCGGAATATTCGATCAAAGCCTTTCATTGCCGATCAAAACATCCGATCACCCGCAGCTCATGCTTGGCTGCCGCGAGACGAAATGGCAAAAAAGTTGATTTGTTTAATATGTAAGGACATCCCTCCATCCAAAAGCATCACTTGCGTCGCCCTGCACACAACCGCGCCCGCCTGGACGAGCTACATTGACTCCAATTGATACGCGCCGCCAGAAAGGCTCCCTTATGCAGCCGCGGCTCCGCTGCGAGTGGAGGGGAGGGACGCAACACAAGGCTGCGAAGCATGAGCAGCAGGTGATCGGATGTTTTGATCGGCAATAAAAGGCTTTGGAATATTCCGACCACCACAGTTGGTGTGAACATAGCATTGTCTGCTGTGGGTGTGAAGTTTGCGTCTAGTAATACTGTATATGCCATGAAAAGGTAACTCGCGCGGGGAGCATGTCCAAAAGTTTCAACACAACCAACTTAATCCGACATTTGAAGAACAAGCAATTGGGAGACTATGGTGAGTTTACGAGCCTCACTGCATTGAATAAAGTCAAGGCGGACACAGCGCAGTATAAGTGGCATTATTGCCACAGGGAGATTAAAAGATTAACAGTGGCTTTTTTTCTCGTTGACAAATGCACAAGATAGTTTGTCTATGCACAAGGCAATAAAGTTCCTGAGTCGTTTCAATTTAGGAACTCATTGAATAGTTTATTCAAGTGAAGCCTGCATGTGACTATTTTTTCTACTTTGATTATATTCTGAACCATGCAATGTTTAGGTGGCATGTTATCTATTTGACTTTTTGCATAATTAAGTCTTTTGAGACTGCTGATTGTTTTGATCTGTTAAAAACTGTGTTACTAAAAGCTGGTAAATTTAAGTTTTTTTTGTGACTGAGTAATTGTTGTATTGTACCAGCAACGGTTTTGTATTTCTTCATGCTTTTGAAAATATATATAGATTTTTGTCAAAATTACGGCAATAATATGGCTGGTTTTTTTTCAGATAATACTGCATAATATTAGTCACCATAAATGAATGGAAAAATATACAGATATTCCATGTGATCGGAATCGGTATCGGCCGATCTCACTCATGCATGATCGGAATCGGTGTCATAAAACCTGATTGGAACATCCCTAACAACAACACAATGTATTCAAACAAATATTTGACAGCTTCTGCATCTTCAGCCTGACATTCCAGTCATACCTGCTGAATCCAAATTGACTGGTGCTGAACAGTTGCTATGTGGCCCCTGTCCTGCCTTATTCACACAGAACACGCGAAACCGGAACACATGACCTTGCGGTAGGTCAGTCACGTTGTAGTAGCAGTCAACCACTCCGGTGGCAACAGTTTGCCACGATGAATCTCCTGAAGTAACAATGCAATACATGTTATTTCTGAAAAATGTTACATCATAAATTAGGTTTATGATAGATGAAATAAAAACAAAGGTTCAGACTAAATACAGAATATCGCCGCTGTCATGTGAAAAACTTCTCAATTTTTTTTTCATTTTCTTATTTTTTCATGAATCGTGTTTCCGCGTTACAGACATCGCATTAAAGTGAAAATTTAAAAAGATTACAAAATTGGAGATGTGTTTTTCACAGGACAGCGAGGATATACAGTATTTGAGTTGCACAGCAAATATATATACTGACTTCTGCATGGACAAACTAGTTAAGCCAAAGTTTCATATCTTTTATTGGTACACTAAATTTAGGAGGTTATTTTTCACCTTCCGTCTTTCTTTCCAGTGTGTAGCTGCATGGAGGCTTGGTGTCGGATGGCTTCCACAGCACCAGGGCAGTGTTGTTATACGTCTGAGGGACTTCAGGTGTCCCAGGTCGCTTGGGAACATCTTGAAGTGTTGTGCAAAAGGGGAAAGAGCACCAAATGAAGTGATGGTTTGTTGATAGAATATTGTTGATAGAATATTTAGCTAATTGTGTTTCAAGATGTAGATTCTGAAAGAGTTTTTTCATATTATTAATAATACAGAATGAGAATGCCAAAGAAACTCCAGCTTATCAACACACTCAAGAAGAGACAAAGGTCAAAGTTGAATAAAAAGTAACAGAAAAAAAACAAACCCCTCAAAAGTAATGATTGAAGCTTACATGTCTCACCATCTGAGACACACGTGATTACTGTTGCAGCAGTGAGGGAGCGTTGGATCTTTCGATGGGGCTTTCGGCTTGCCAGGGGTTGCCAAAGCGAGCCACTCGCATGATTTTGTTTGGCACAGCTTTTACGGCAGGTGCCCTTCCCGACACAACCCACCCATTTAGCCCCAAAATATTATGTGGGGAATCTATCATTGTGTGGTCAATAGTCTCACAATAAAGATCATTACTACTGTATTGATTCCATCACCTCTCCCATCAAAACTTAAACTTGTTCAATTGCGTTATAGGGATGATGCGGTATGTGAAAAATGACGAGAGAGTTGCGTTGAGTTGAGCTGCTTGGGTGACACAAGCCACTTACAAGCTATCGTCAGTGTACAAGAAGTGGTGATGGCAGCGAGGGAGTTGGTAGCTACACACTCGTACACCCCAGCATCTCTTTGGCTGCACTTCAGGATGGTAAGAAGCTGTCTGCCATCCGGATGGGAGAGGAGACTGATTCGATCATCCGCATCCAGAGTTTTACGATCTATAAGACAGAAAAAATGCAGACAACACAGAATCGGAAATGAAATGTGAAATGTGTGAGTTTTGGCACAGCATTTTTAATGCTATCAGCATTAGGATGGGAGCACGAGACCTTTCATCCACGCGATGTCAGGATGCGGACTTCCAGCAGGGAGACAACTGAGGGTTACCTGCTCTCCCTCAAGCAGGATTTGGTCTTTGAGTTTGATATGGAACACAGGTGGGAAATCCGAAGCGGAACGACAAAACTTCTGTGTGTGGGAAGTCTGTTCCTCTTTTGGGGTGGGTAAAATGAGGTCAGTCTGAGAAGGTGTTTTGTCTTTTTTGCTCTTGGTCAGACCCCACCTGTCCCATCTAGACCGCCGGTCGTTCTCTTTCTCAGATTGAACACTGGAAGTAGATTCGATCGACTCCTTTGACGCGCCCACGCCTGCCTGTTTTGCAAGCTGATTCTCAGGCACGCCCATTCCTTTCAGTCCTCGGCCCTCAGAGTGTGAGTGGCGATGGCGAGAAAACAGGGGCGTCTTCTTTTCCTCTGTGTTCTCTTGTCTTTGGTCCGAACGACTGCGGATTTTTGTGGAATTTCCTGCGACTTTATTCTCAAAATGTTGTCGCATTGCAAGGATTGGAGAATCTGTGAGCTTCCTCAGTTGCTGATCTTTCTGACTTCCCTCAGCAATCTTATCCTTTCTGTCCTCGGAGTGGCTCCTTAATTTGGCAGAGATTCCGGCCACTTTTGACTCGAACATGCGCCTCATAGAAGAAACTGCAGACTCATCAGCTTTAGTTCGTGCTCGTTCCTCCTGCTCATTTGTGTCCAAAGATTTACTTCGACCAATTGCCCAAGTAACCCTCTTAGGGGCTGCACTTTCCTGAATAGCCTGAGTCTTTCTTTCTTTTGACTTCTCATCTTTTTTTTCAACGGATGTTGATCTCTTTCCCCGCATCGACCACCTCCCCATAAGGCTTAGGCCTGGTTCTTTTTCCTTCTCTTCCTGTAGGTCTTGAACTGATTTGGACTTCTCTTGTAGCCCTTTGGAGACCATTTCAAGGGGGGCTCCTCTCTGCCCCGGCCTGTAAACCTCATCATCGCCACCACTGATCTTACGGCTCAGAGTAGGTGATTTTTCCTCTGATTTGTTTCTGGTTAGCTTTCTGAGGCTGCGTGTCAAAGATGACTCCCGCTTCTTAAATCTGGCTTCAAAGACCTCCTCCGAGTCGATGTCTTTGATATCTGTTCTGAATAGTGGTTGACGCGGCATGCTAGGAATTTCTGGGTTCGAAGATGAGGAAGTGGAAGCAGAGGACCGATCGGCAGTTGCCACTTTGGCAAACACAGCCGGGTGTTGAGGTGAAGGAGCGATGTCTTTCGGCTCGTGTCCTTTCAACTTGCCACACACTTGGTCAGATGTTCCAGATGACCTGGCAACAGCTACTGAGATGTTTTCATATGCAGACGATGCTTTTGTGTCTTGCGATGTTTCTTTATCTTTATTAATACGTAGATCTTTCCTATTGTTCTCTTCCTCTTCATCCTCTTCTATCACAATTATCGGAGGAACAAGTGAGGATGATCTTGGCTCACATTCTACTTTATTTACCTTTCCTTTATTGGTCCTTTTCTCTTGATTGTACTGTTTGTGCTGTTGGTCCACTTCTACTGCTGTAGGGTAAATAAATGAGTTGCGCTCCGTGGGTGACTCCATCATCGTTTGTTCTGTTAGTGCAGACATGGATGTTGCCTCCTGAAGCTTCTTCCCCTCAGTGCTGCCAGTGCTTATAGATGGGATTTCTAAGGGAGCTCCATACCTGCGATGAAGGGGCATGGGTTCAGAATCTTGAGAGAAGGAAGCGCTTTTCTGAAAAACTTTGGTCTTTGGTGTGTCTTGTCCAGGACTCTCAGAAGATGCAGCTCGCATGAGTGTGGATGGCCCCGCTCTGGATCTTCTCAGATTGCGATCGAGGGATCCTGTCTGTCTCTCGTCTTCCATGCCAAGTGTTTCAAATAAGGGCCCTCGCAGGCCGCTCATCTTTTTATCCATGCTGCCTCCCCTGAGCAGCCGTTGTCGCATGAGCTCCAGTTTCAAGGCGTAATCCTCTTGGCTTATCTTTGTGATTCCAGGGCTTGGGCTACGGTTGGGCAGTTCAAGAGAAACTGTCTTCTTCAGGCTATTGCTGTTCATTTCTGTAGCCTCATTGATATCACCCTGTTCTAGGTCCATGTGAAGAAGCAACGCAGAGTCAGCAGAACTGCCTCTCCTCATTGTAGATCTTCTTGCTTTTGTCTGAGACTCATCCATCTCTGTACTTGATCCTTTTTTCAGTGGAGCTCTTTTTGTCTGTTGAATTATCTCCTCGTCTGGGTTGTCATCTTTAGGTCTCCCACTTTCATCCGGTTCTCCTTTCATACCAGCTGTGACCAGGCTGTTCTTAGCTCTATCAGCAATCTCATTAGGCACCCCTGTGATGTGTTCATCCCCGGGCATCTCATTCAGGGAGACTCTGGAACCGGAGAAGAACATAGATAGCGGCATAGGAACGAAGGGAAGCTCATCTACGTCTGCTTCTGAGTCGGAGGACGATGAAGTTGGTGGGGAGCCTTCTTTTAAATGCCGTGCCACAGCAATGGACACATGGCTAGATGCGTCGTTAAGTAGCTCTGGGATTGTTCGCATCACCATCTTTGATTTGTAACTGATTAAGGAGCGCTGAGGGGCAAACATCAGGATAGAAGTGAACTACGTTTTGAATGCAGATAATGTTTAGGCAATCAACTGACACTTCATTTGGCAGACCTGAACAATCTAATGTGATCATAATGAAGATGATCATATTTGTTATTATACCCTTACAACAATACAAAGCTCAGTTTTTATTAATGAGTTTTTCTTTGAAAAAAATAAGGTTTGTTCACATAGTATTTTCAGATCACGTACAGGCATGGACCCGCGCGGATGGCTCAGTTGTGCTTTTTTACAAGTCATTTCAAATCACAGAAATTGTTCGTATTTGTGATCTCACTGCAGAATTAAGTTTGGTGAAATAATCTTTTAATTTGCTGTTCTGCAAAACAGAGAGGCAATAAAGGCAGCCAATGTGGCCCAAGAAATGACTGTTTCAACAAAGTGCTTGCTGGTGATAGCGTGAGCGCGGCAATTGACTGATTTCTTTTCAACTTCATACCAATAAAAATAAGGTAAATTTAAGTTTGTTCATGGGCTGGAAGAGATAAATTCCATTTCTATTCATGTTAATGGTAAGAGTTATCAAAGTCTGCGAGCAGAGTCATGGAGTGGATTAAGTTTTTGAACCAAAGTACCACTGTATTGTTGAAATAATAACCATGACTGCATCAAACTGATGATTATGGTTCATGGATTGGAGGATGCAAATAATTGCCTGAATCACATTAGATTGTGTAGGTGCATTGAATTTTGGGGTCAGCCAATAAATATTGAAATTATGTGTTGTACCTGCCATCGCCTTCTAGACAAAACCTGCTTTAGCCTTGCTGTGCAGATGCTCTTGTTACTTTCTGACTGCAAGATAAAATGTCATTAATATGTCATGAAGAGCTATAATTTTAATTAGAAATGAAACACAAGTCTGGCAGCTACCTTGAACCAAGGATGACGAAGGCACTCAGTGGCACTTGCCCTCCTGAGAGAACAAACACAAATATGCCAGAGTTTAGTGCCATATATACCACACACAGATGCATACTGTACATAAATCCATCTGAGAGCACTTACAGTCGGTCCACCACCAAGAGCTTGACAACAAACCCCTTCGCTTCTTTGCAGAGGTCAGAGAACATGGTCTCGTCGAAGGCCACGTTGTAGTTGCGAATATTTAACACAGTGGCTCTGTCGTTTTCACCGGTGAATGGTGACACTCCTGTCAGACTGGAAAAGTGATTTGTTCATGACATGAGCCAACTGCATGTTAAATTTGTGCGCTTGCTGTATGACCTACCAGAGATATGCAATGACTGCGACTGGCCTGTAAGAAGCAGCATAGATACGTAAAACAGAGGTGACGAGATTGTGCTTCGCTGCAAGTCGTGTACACAGCAGGCCGGCTCACCATATGTCAGTGGCTCTGGAGACAGGGGTTTGGTTCACAATCTCTGGTGCCACATATTCCGGTGTGCCATACTTGCAGTAATGCTCCTCGCATGACTCCAGCCTGATGGCGTTGCCAAAGTCGCAAATACGGATCTGGTCACTGCCGGCAGCTGCCATCAAAATGTTTTCTGGCTAAAACCCGATGCACACAAGAGTAATCAGTTCTTGTAATTGAACACTCGACAGATATGTTGTATGAAAACTAACAGTTACCTTTATGTCAAGATGGGCAATGTCTTTCTCATGAAGGTAGCAAAGGCCTTCCAACACCTGCTGAACACTTCGACGGATCTGTGGGGATGCACAAATGATGACGTGACGATGTGTAAGTCATGTGTCGGGAGTCCATTGGGGAAAGCAGAACCCAACCCACTTCCAGCTCTGTCACTGTAGTTCTTCTGGACATTCGTTCTAACATCTCCTCGTGACACCTTCAAGCCAGAGCTGAGGAAAAAAACGACTGCGCAATACCGCAGATAAGCACTCCAACACATACTTTTTGTTTGTTTGCTTGTTAATTCCACTCAACAATGAGTCAAAGGGAAAATGCAAGATTGTAGATGAAGACATTAGAATCAATGTATTGGATCATTTGTGTCCTTAAGATGCATTTAAGTACTCTGTCAACTCACTGTGAAGTACATGAAGAACAGTACAAGATATAAATGTCTCTGCTCATACAAAGCTGCATATACAAAGGATACAACTCCGTTATCAGCACCACCAAGTTCTTTTTCTCAAAGGCGTCATGGAAGAAGATGATCCGCTCGTGGTCCAGCTCGGACAGCAGTTCCATCTCTCGCAGGGCCAAGGCTTTCCTTTTTCCACGAGCAGATGTGAACTTGGCAGCAAATTCCTTCTTTCCCTTCTTCTGAGTTACTCGTTTCACGTAGGAAAAAGTCCCCCTGTGGTACACATCGTGTACATTTGACTGCATTTTATGGTACTTCTGCCAACACCTTTATGTTTCAATCGCTGTTTTGATTGTTACTTCATAGGCTAATGTAATCACTACCACATACTCCTAATGACGGGACTCTGCATTTGATGGGCATCTTTGAAGGAGTTCAACTTGTTCCAAATCTGGAAAATATCTGCCATGTGAAAATGTGGGGAAAAGCCATTCATTGACACCTTGACACAGCATCGTTCTTGAAAGAGGCTCAAGGCTGTTGTCTGCACAAAGAGCTGCTGGCCACATTGTGCTTTAGAAAAGTGAATAATGTACAAATCCGACACTTTTTTTCCCACTTGAGTTAAAAGTTCCCCCCTTGGGTCTGTGCTGCACTGAGAACTAGTCTATCTGTTCTACAGTCAATGGCTTAGTCATTATTAAGAATAAGAATAAGAATGCCTTTATTGATCCCACAGTGGGGAAATTTTCATTGTTACAGTAGCAAAGATATAGGTCACACAGGGGCGGCGGCATAATGTGGCCATTAATGTATAACATTGACGGCAAACATTTAGAATCAAACCTATGTAGATATACGCAGTAACATGTGTATATACACATGTGTATACACACCAACCTACATCTACATAAAAAACATATTGTGCCTTCAGTTCAGAAACGGTGCAGCTTACTTGGCCTTATCCCTCACAAATATGGACACACGCATACCTGCCTATCTCCTTGTGGAGGTCAAAGTAGTCTGTCAAGCGTCGCATCTTCCTGAGAATGGTGCCCTCATCTTCCATTGGCTCGACAGTCTCTTTTTGCTCTGTAGACAGCACATCTTTACATAAGTCTGTTTGACTGCAGGATAAATCAAAATGTAAAACTTGCTACGTCTGGAACATGTTGTTAATTCCCATGCTTAGTACAGACCTGTGCGGACTGTGAGTTCAGCTTTGCAGGAGTTGGACGCAGCCAGGTTCTTCGCCGTGCACGTGTACACGCCAGAGTGCTCGGCGCGGGCGTTGAGAATCACAAGCGAGTACTCTGGGTCATCGTACACAAAGGTGAAGTGGCTGCTCTCTGAGAGAAGTAGATCATCCTGTGAAAGATTTGAACCAAACGCCTCATCAAATATTTAGCGATGACTTTTCGGGGCGCAACTGTTGCAATAATTACCTTGTACCACAGAATATCTGGATCTGGTTTCCCTTCGACCACAACAGCGAGACGCGACGTTTCCCCAGCATGGACATCCACATCCTCCATGATGGTCTCAAACTTTGGTGCCACTGTGGAATGGGTAAAAAAATAAAATAAAATAAATTCTTGCTACTTTGGACCAAGGAAACCCACTCTGCCATGGTCCAACCTGCCATGACCAGCTGCAGTGTGCAGAGGTCGCTGCCAAACTGGTTGCTGGCCATCACCACCAGCTGGCCAAGGTCCAAGGCTCTGACACGCTGGAGCATCAGGGAGTGTTGATCATCGTCCGGCATGCTCATCTCGCACACCCCCGGTTTGTTGACCAGCGCCACGCCCCTCCTGGTGAACACAGAAGCAACATCTCGCAGCACATTTGCTTAAGTGGCTGCCGAGAGGGAAAGTAACTAATTACCTTTTCCAAGTGACAGTGGCGTGCACGTGGTTCAGGGTGATGGTGATGCTTACAGGTTGATTCCCAACCACGTACACAATGTCAGGTTTGTCTACGATGACTGGTGCTTTCCTCAAATAAGGTCCTATACAAAGATGTGCTGTGTGTGAATGCTGATAAACAAGCATTCATTATAATGCCATAACGTGCTAAGAAATGTCATTTTTCCTTTCCTATTCCTATAATTATTCCACCTGTTCTGTCTACCTACAGCAACACTGATCAGCAAATTCAAACTGAAACAAAGAATGAACATACTCTTTTGGGGTGGGTGTGTTTTATTTTTTTTCAGTCGATTATTGCATGTGAAAAAGACTAAAGGAGGGACTTTTGAAAAAATATGGAAATATGTGCATTGTACCAACCAGTCCTATCTGTCTAAGGCGAAAAACAAAAACCTTAATTTGTGCACAATTTCTGAGCAAACTATTAGAACTCAAAGGTGATTTTGGACCAGCAAATGTGGCACCCTTCATACCTCTGTCCTGGAGCTGAACCAAATCTGTGGATGGTGAAGGCTTGCTAAGAGTCTTGCCGGTGGACGTGAGGATCCGGAAAGCGTAGCGGACCCCCTTGGAAAGGCTGCTAACGGTGTATCTGGTTTCCCTCAAGTTGGATGCCACAGTGGACCACTGGATGGAGCCCAGAGGTTGCTGCTGGAGCACGTACGACAAGGAGCCAGAATCTGCAATGAAGCAAGAGAAGCATGAAACCCACAGAGCACCTAAGAGATCAAATAAGTTTTGCCAAGGCATTTTATGAGTGAATGGCGACAATCTAAGAGCTCAGTAGCTGGATTTAACAACTGGAACAAGATAGAAGCACAACAAATGACATTAACTGACAAACTCACGGTTTAAAACAACCTTTCACAGACTTTTACAGAGACTCCGAAAGACATACGCTACCATAGGATGGATTTGATCTCTTTGATTTGTTCCAGCTGAGGCTTATAGATTTCCCTGTGATGGCCTCTATGACCGGGGGCCCATCGGGTGGATCTGGAACAATATCTGTTCAGAAAGCACAAAAAGATGTTTTCATATTTTGTAAAAGGAAGAAAAACTCCATGAACTCGATGGGACCTCAGGCTACCTGAAACATATAAATGTGCGTAGCAGGCTGCTTTGCCCATTTTGTTGGCGATCACAGCCTTGTAGACTCCACCATCAACATGACTCGCAGTCGCAATGACCAGACTGTGGACATCCCTGCCTGAGGGAGACACACACAGTTCTTATTTGGCACCCTGCAACTCAAACAGCTCATCATCACCTGCTGCGTTTTGTCTTACTCTGGGTCATTTTGAGCTCCTCGCTGCTCTCAATGCGCTTTCCGTTGTGGTACCAGGTGATGGCCGGATAAGGCAGGCCCATCACCTTGCAGTTCAGCACCGCCTCTTTGCCTTCAATCACCTCCAGATCAGCCAGAGGTTTGACAAAGTCTGGCATGCTTCTCTTCACCACTTCACTCTCCAGCTGCTCTGGCTCCTCTGGGATGGATGGCATCTTCTCAAGTTTGGACCTATAAAGGAAGAGATCAGACAGTGTGCAAAAGTTCCGCTTGTTCCTAAGTTCCTAAGCCCGAGAAAGTTGACCTAACCAACTGACCAACAACCCACAGACAAAATAACTAAAACTAGCAAGCCACCGGTAGGTCGACCGGGTGTCATCCCAAAGCATTTAGGAATTTAGAACTTAATATAGTACACATATCGAGGGTCTTGATATTGATAGTCGCCCATCTGCTGACTTGATTATGTTGTCAGCCTCCTGCTTCTTGACGTATCTGCCGCATTCCATACAGTTGACCACAGCCATTTTGGCTTCCTGTTTAGTTAAATCATATCTGAAAGGTATTCGTTGCCAGAATCAATGATTTTGAATCCTCATCCGACACTTTGTTATGTGTGATGCCGCAGGGCTCAATTTTGAGGCATCTGCTATTTTCGTTTTATTTGCTGTTTCCCACCGTCAGGGGGAAGACAGTCAGATACCTCCCCCCAAATGATGAAAAAAGAAGCCTATACAATCAATAACACATCTGATTTAGTAGATGTGGATAACAGTATTACCTTCTCGGGACCTACGTTATGGTATTCATTGCCTTGTATATAAAAGAGCCCTTTTCCCTTTCCACTTTAAATTCCCTTCTTAGAACTTACCTGTATGACTTGGCATTCATCACAGTTTGATATGTTTCGTTTTATTTTCTTGGTTAGTATCTGTTTTATTATGTTTTGTATTCTCTTGACTTACCTTAATGTTTTGATATTTCATTTTTCTGGTCATGCCCGATGTCCTTTTACATTTCCTATCCATATTCTATAGTCTGCTTGT
Source organism: Filicampus tigris (assembly GCF_054856515.1). Classification (NCBI taxonomy): domain Eukaryota; kingdom Metazoa; phylum Chordata; class Actinopteri; order Syngnathiformes; family Syngnathidae; genus Filicampus; species Filicampus tigris. Next base: position 39,382,964 of record NC_141217.1, on the reverse strand, counting down.
TTTACAATTAGTGCATTTGAAATGTTCAGCGTTTTGGCCTATGTGGAGGTGCTATAAATATAAAGTTGGTATGTTATGGTACAGTGACGGTGGGTTGGAATGTCATTTGGGATTTCAATTATTTATTTGAGCCATTGTTTTTCCAAAACAATTAAATGCTCTTCCACTAGAGGGCAGAAGGTCCAAATGTGGGGGGGCCGACCATTTTAGCCCGACATTGTTTTTTACATGGAACAACAATAAATCCAAACACATTTTTGCAAACCAGTCTTTAAATTTCAAGGTTAAAAACATGTCTTTTGGTTCATTTGAAACATGACATATCACTGGTAATTAAATGTTCTCTGTACTTTTTAATTCAATAACAGGGAAATGTTGAAAATAATTGTTCACTGAACTTTTAGATTTAAAAACAGGGAAATAAGTAGCAGCCTCCTTGCAAATGAGGCAGACGGCGTAAGTTTGTATTTCAGTGAAAAAAATAGTCCAATTTCCACCTTTCCTTAAATTGTCTGCCCTTTCCTTTTTTTATTCAATGTCGCCATTTTAGAAACTGTCCGGAAAGCGTCACACAGGGTTATGGAGTTGCGGCCCTCTTGTGTGTAAATCTGAAATTGCATTTAGAGTGTACAGTATTTTTTTATGCTTGTCAACAGGACTATGGGACAGACGTTATTCATTTTTGACGGAGGCTGTGGGCCAGATAAAGTTTGACTGCAGGCTGCATTTAGCCCCCGGGCCGGACTTTGGACATACCTGACCTATTGTCATTTATCTGACAGAATTATAGCTTTGTGTTCAACAAAACAGTCCGCTTTTCACACTGAGGAAGTAAATGTGGTGGACGTTTCTGTTTGGTGGTTGTGCTGTGAGATTTTTCTAATGTAAAATGCATCACGGAGAAAGGCGGTGTGGAAATTTGTTTGAATATTTGTACTGCATGTCTCGGTATCATCATGTAACATAAAGTACTTGAACCTGGCGTCTTACATGGGAGAGGAGACTGCAGCCCTGTGCTCTTGTATGTAAAGCTCAGCAGTGCATTCAGACTTCCCGTGAATGTTCTGAGCCACGGCCGTATAGAAGCCCTCTGTGTCACTGCTGACGCTGGCTATGACAAGCGAGTGGCGGCCCCCCTCGCTGAGAATGCACACATTGTCGCTCTCCTCCACTCTGGACTCTGAAAGCACAGAGAGGAGTCACACGGCATTCCTTTGAAGAACACGAGCGAAGGTTTGGGAGAAAACCGCAGCAAGTCAGTTGAGCGTCCCTACCAAAGTGCATCCAGGTGACTTGTGGCGCCGGTGACCCGCTCACCTTGCAGTCCAAGCGGGCGGTGCGACCTGCGATGACCTCGAGGACGTCCAGCTTACGGGTGAACAACGGCTCCTTGGAGGGAGTCACTTTCAGGTTTGCACTGGAGGTCACCTCATCTAAGTATGAAATGAATTGCTTTCATTTTCTCATCATCAATGTCATGAATCCAATCCAATTGGGTCTGCCGTTCACCTTTAGCTGTGCTCAATTTGCAAGTGTACGTCCCGCTGTCATCCTCGTGCACTGAGTTCAGCAGCAGGCGGCACCTGAAAGAAAACAGAACGTAAAGTACAAAAACAGTCGTGTAACGTCGTACAAATACTTCATTACTATATCTAAGTAGAATTTTCACTTATTGGCACTTCACTTATTCTATCAAATTTCCCTTTTACTGCACTACACTTCATAAATAAATTGTATAGTTTTACTCTGATACTGTATACAGTGTTTCCCCTAACCATCTTCGTTTCTGCAAAATAAAATCACAAGTACTTGTTGGTTGACAAAATTCCAGACCCGCGAAGCACAAAGAGAAAGAAGAGTGCTGCCTGTCCAGAGCGAGGCGCACAATTTACATGCGTGGAGTACTGACGAGATGAAAGCACGTGCTGCCGACTCTGCTGCTCACATAACAGCAGTTGAAAATGAAAACAACAACACTGATGAACTCTGTGGTGGTCATATCAAGGATTACGTTACACACAATTTTACAGGAATGCTTTTCGTGTTCCTCTTATGGCTATACCTAAAGTGAAAGAAATGTTGGCAATCAAAAGTCCCCGTCCAAGCTGAGGAAGGATTAATTTATATTAATCAAGTGAAGTCAAAATGTCTTTGTTCTTCTAATCATCATGAACTTGTTTTGGCATATGGTAAACAAACGTGATGACCGGGCTAACAAGTGCTAGCTAACTTCACCCACTAGCCAGCACAAAGCTTTTTAGCTGCTGCGCAACACTCGAGTAAACGCTGCTTACTTTAAAAAAAAAAAACTTTGCTTTTTACTTCCAATATTTGAGTACATTTAATATCAGAAAATGACTTTAGATATGTTCAGTTCAACAAATGCCAAAATACTTTAAGACTCTTACTCAATCAATAAATAATCTACAAGGTGACACTTATGTCAATAAAAGTAATTATTTTGGTGTTAAGACACGTGGACTAAAAGTGCAGAACAACGACTAAAGTATCTAGTACTGAATGTCCTTTATACAAGGCTGATGAGATTTTAAGTGGGGAAAAAAAAACCTGAAGAATGAACTGACCTCCGGCCATCAAAGTGCATCTTGCAGTTCAGCAGTGCCGGCTGGATCAGCTTCCCATTGGACAGCCAATCCACGTCCACATCTGGAGGTCCTGTGATGTGACATTCAAACATGGCCGACTCGCCGGCCTCCACCATCAGACCTTTGACCTCTCGGATAATTTTCAGGTGCGTCTCTGCTGCAGCTGATGATCAAGTACATATTTTAATTCAATATTCTATCTATATGTCTATGATGATGTAGTACAACATACAGTACAGTAAATAATGGTTTATATGTTAAAATTTAAATCATGTGCCGTTTTGCCTCCATTCCAAACTCTCATTCACTTGCCATACATTTGCAGTGGCAACAACAACAACATTCATGTGACCACCATCAGGGACACAGCCAACGGAAACAAAAATAGGAAGACTCCACAGCTAAAAGTTAGAACAGAAGAAGCCTTTTCAACCTAGGGTGAAATGTCTTCAACACCCAAGAAGAGTAAAGCTGCCTCAGTTCACTTTTTAGGGGGATCACTATGACCAGAATGACTGAGAAACAACACAGACAAATTGGTCACATCGCCATTGAAAGAGATTTTGGATCACCCACCTTTGACCTCAACTCTGCACTCCTCCTGCTTTGTTCCGCTCTCGTTGACGAGCTTGCAGACATAGAGCCCTGCATCCGACCTCTGTGCTGAGATGATGCTGATCTCGTTGGTCCCGTCCTCCGTCTCCCTCAAGGAGCGGCGCCCCGCTGTCTTCAACGAGACCTCGTCCTTCAGCCTGGGTCAGGGAAACATGGAGACGCGGTCTGTAGCAGAGAATTCAACTGAGGCGTGAGGTAATGTCTGCTGGCTGTGTTGACGAAATATATCACCAGTAAACCATCGGTGTGGGCTGCCCAGTGACTTTTACTGAGATGACAACATCTTGGCCCTCCATCACTGCTTGGTCACATGGCCCCACCTTTTCACAACATGTCATTTAGAGCGTTACAAATTTGCTGGCTGATTATTGCAGCCCTGAGAGGCCTCTACCTGGAAAGAGGGAGGCTCCTTGAAATGGACACTTCTAGTCGCAGCGGAAGCACATCCATGGAGTCCCGTCAGCCCGGCCTGTGGACTCAAGTATTTCTCATCTTGTCTCCCACTTTGCTCTGCAAGAATACGGGATGCCTCATTTGAATTTCAAGCATTTGGTTCTTCTCAAATTGAAAGAGCCACATTTGGTCAATTTGATCCATTATTTGCTATTCCGTTAGTAAATACGGCAGCACCTGCAAGGCAAACTTCTGGATTGGAACAGTATGTGTACTTTACTTTGCCCAAATTAAGCTCTTGTAGCAAAGGCAGCAGAGTGATGCGCACAGTGCGTACAGCAGATAATGAATGCATCCCTTAATGTCTGACTCATTAACTGGCTTATTCCCAGTGCTCCGGAGCAGACGCTCTGTCTGGACCTTTGCGTCAGAATGAATTGACGACTAGATGGAGCAACACTGGTACCCTCACTAAATTTCTCATGCATTGTTGAAGAATAAAACAGAGGGGCTTCATTAACATGGTTTTACAAGAAATTTTGTAAAACCCCAATGCGGAATTTGTGCCGTGTTCAGATTTTTCGGGGTCATGTATTTGCACCCACTTATCAGATTGTGGTTCTTAACATATGAAATGATCATCATGCCAGGTAAAATGTTGCACGTTGGTACATAATCAGAAGTGATGAAACCAGGCAGTGGCAACACGTAAAGTAAAGCAGCATTACACTAAACATTACATAGCATTTATTCTGACTGACTTGGGTTCGATTCCCACTAAGCAACTGCGTGAATATGAGTATGAATGATTGTTTGGTTAAACAGCATGTTGTCCGTCATTTACCTGAGGTCAGCTGGGATGGGCTCCTGCTTTCCTGTGACCTTGAACAGGATAAGCGGTGTGGAAAATGGATGGCCCCTATCAGCTTTTGCTAGACTGCAGGCACATCGTGGGGCTTACGTTTCACACAGTTAATCCGTTTATTTATCATTAAATGGCTCGCAATTACATGATATATTTGATCTGTCATCTTACACTGCAGTTGTATTGGCAGAAATGTTATCAACATAAACATTCAAAATTTGATCAACGTGTGATTGGAGCCTGATTCGGAATTGAAAATATCTGACTCTGGTGGGCAATATGGAAGAAGGAGAAAAATGGAGATTTTGACTCTTGAGTCATCCATCCATTTCCTATACTGCTTATCCTCACTGGCGTTGCAAGTGCGCCTGAGCTAAACCCAGCTGACTTCGGGCGAGAGAGGTGGGCCGCACCCTGGACTGGTCACATTGCACATTTAGACTGAGAAAAGCAACCATTCACATTCACACCGAAGGATGATTTCGAGTCCTCAAATGAACCTGCATGCATTTGGAATGTAGGAGGAAATCGGGGTATCCCAGCAGGAAAACCCACGCTAGCACAAGGAGAACATACAAACCCCCAACCTCACTAACGCAGTTTACAGTTTAAAAATAAAGTAGACCACTGCACAATTATGGTTATTGGAGCGGAATCCAGAAAGAACAATTGAAATCCGGATCGAAACGCATCATCCTACCAAGAGTCAACTCTTCGAGTCACATTTGCAGGGGATAAGTACTCCTCGGGGTGCTTACGTAACCCTGCCGACTCTTACAAAGCCGCCGCACACATCTGATCTTTCCTCCCGTAAATAAAACATGGGACGTTCCTGGCATCCTGACACCCCCCACTGCCACTGACCTTCGTACAAATGATATTGATCGCGGATCACCCAGCGGATGACAAGAGATGCCTCAATTGTACGCTCCCGTGACGTTGTGTGCGGGAGCTTAGAGGAAAAAAAAAAAGGTGCTGAGCCGTGTTGCTTCCTGCAAACCATTTTAGCTCACGCTGCCTGGAGAACATCAAGCAAGATAAAGAGCTCAAACAGGGACACAAGGCAGAGCACATTTACACTGAAGAAGAAGTGGGTGGCTAAAAATACCCCAGCAAGGTGGACTCGCTGGCCTAATATGGCAACACAGGCCCAAGCTGCTGGCGAAAACCGTTTGCATGTGCAGACAAAGCTGCGTCATGCACAAGCAGAGAGGATGCACAACATAAACACATTTGGTGAACGGTTCTCTCACGATTGAAAGTTTCTCAGTCAGGCTTGGCCTCCAATTTGGAACTATGAATGGGTTGCCGTGGTGACCACCACTGCAACGAGGGGTGGCTGGGCTGCCTGTCACCAAAGTCAGACAATGGAGGGTCTGCTCCTCGTATGTGCTGTAGCACAATTTCCTCATGTGAACGCTCCCTCATCATCATCATCAGCCGGGAGCGAGTTATATTGATCTTTTTCTATTGTTTTTTTTTTTATTTGTAACGACTAGACCTGCATGTGTACAGTATGTCCACATTTACCCTGCTATGTAAATGAATTTTAATCTCAATAATCGTACATGATCACACCAATGGTCACAAAATCGACCTTTACCTTCCGCAGAGCCACTTTTCATTTGATTGATCCTCATCTGGCCTGCATCAGATTGGGTTTCATCTTCCACCAGGATGGCAGGAATGGCCGCGTTCTCTGCCTTCCTCCTCTTCAGAAGCGGGCTGACGGAAGGTGTGGGCGACGGGCTGAGCCGAGGAGGCTTTGTTGGATACTGTGACTGGCTTTTCCCCGTAGGACTGGGGGATCTGTCCTTTTCCTTACTCGAAGGAGATTGGCGCTGTGCTGCGGTGACAACCAGAGTGGTTGGAGATTTCGGTGTGCTTTTCCTGCATTTAAAGACAAAAAAGGTAGAGTCATTTGATCGTTTTAGCCTTCCCTTTAAGGCATTCATCAGTAGAGATGATTCCCTCCAAACCTGGTGTGTGTGGTCTTTGTGGCTGTTGGCAACGGTTGCCCTGGCAACTGGTGAACTAGTGCTGTCTCCATGGTAACTCTATTATTCCCCGTTCTTCCTTGTGACGAGGAATGCTCTGGGTGTGTCTTTGAGCTCGGCTCAGCTTTTTCAGGAACTTGAGTTAAGGCTCCTGGTCTACCAGCCTCCCACACCTGTGCACCCTTCATTGCTCGCTCCCTTGCCTCCAGCTTTTCAGCCACTTGTGGCGCAATGGGCTCGAGCTTGCCCGGCACCAGCTGCTCAGTGGAACATGCCTTTCTTGTGCTTACCCGCCCAACGAGCTTTTTGATCCTTTCCAGTTCTTCACTGAACTTGTTCTGGTAGCCCTGAACCCGCTGTGAGTAGCTCATCTTGTCCTCCCAAGAGGAGGCTCTTTGCTTGAAGGCCGCTCGCTTTTGTGTGGCGTCATCGCACTTTCCGTCGTAATTCAACTCCGGAACGGAGCCAACTGCTGGCAGATCCGCACTCGGCCTTCGCTCTTGAAAAGCCTTGATCTTGTCAGAGCACTTGGGCCCCGCACGGGCCAGTTTGGTCGCCACCTTGTTATTAAGAGCGGATACCTGCTCTGTCTCAGGCTGAGAGCGCCGATCTCGAGGTCTGTGTCGATCCCGCCCTTGATTTGAGCCTTCCGTGTGGTTTGTGTATGGGATGGAAGGCGGCTGAAGATATCTTAAGGGTGCAGTGGGGAGAACCCCATGTGATTCTTCATCATTCTGAATCCTGGAGGGACGAGGATTGAAGGGTAATGAGGTGTGAAGTTAGAGCCCTGTAGATTTTCCAGAAGCTTTGGAAGGAACAAATGTCTGTCCGTGTCATTTTGTCTTAATATGCCGTTTTTATGCTCCAGGACACAGCAAAGAAGTGCAGATGGCACAATAATGAAATCAGAAGTTGCCACATGTAGGCCTTTACATTTAAACCTTATTGTAGTGCGGTGACGGATAAAGATGTTGTTGCAACGGCATCAGTGACAACGGCAAAAGAAAGAAAGAAAACATGAAAGAAAACGCCATGCGTAGAAGGGAGACTATCGGAAATGTGTGTTCATGCTAATATTAAACTGGATCCAGGCCAGCATTTGACGCATGCCACTGCAAGTGTAAAAAGTGTGAGACTCCAGAAAACGTGCAGCAGGTACACTCACAGTGCAACCAAATATGTCAGTGCCTTTGCAACAGGTCAGAGTTAGATGCTCCCACAGCAAGATCAAGTCAAAGGAAAGTGTGGCACCAAAACAAAGAGTCAATGAAAGAAAATAATCCACAGTAAATGCTTTGGTGGAGATTGATTTATGACGTCTTGGCTTGAGCGTCTTTTTAAATTTGGGGTTGCAGATAGTTTGGACTCTTCTACAAGGGCATGGAGAATGTTCTCCCCCGGTAGAGGCTGAACATACTGCCGTAGTAGTCGCTGCCGACAGAAACACTTTCCTCTGACCCCTGAACGGGCCGCGCCAGGTTAGCGTGAGACGCCCGGATCAGCGGCTCGACACCCAGGTGACGGACAGGCAGGGGGCCCTCCGCAGGACCGCTGCCAAGAGCTTGCCTGGATGAGTTTGTGGGGTCCATGTTGGGCCCCGCAGGACGGGAGCCCAGCGTCCGGAGCTCTCGTTCCACCACGGGGTCATAGGAGCCCGGAAGGGTCGCTCGCCGATCAGAAGCATCGGGGTTATATTCCATCATCCGATCCCCCTCACCTAGATGGATCAAAAGGGGAGGTGCAGGTGCATCATTTGAATGTTGGATTCATCTTATATTGATAATGACCGGTATTTTCACAAATATACACTTCCAACGACAAGGTCTATTACTTTGTTTTTGATGTATACTCAAGACATTTGGCTTTCGGTTCAAAAGATGAAGATCAGACAAAAGTTCGGAATTCCAGCTATCGTGTCATGTTATTGACATCCAGATGTGTTAAACAACGCAGGACAGAGCACCTTTTTGTTCTAAGCCAGCCACTTTTCCAGTGAACAAAAGATTTGGAATGGACATTATTCAATGAACTTCAAGTGAATAATATTGAATCTTTGATGGCATAACCCTTATTTGCAAGAACTGCATCAAACCTGTGACCCACTGACTTCACCAAACTATTGCGGTCCACATTTCAAATCCTTTTCCAGGCCATTACAGCAGCCTCTCTCCGTTCTTGTTTGTTTCTGGGGCTTTCTCGAAGTTTGTCAAAGTTGGTAGTCGGAAACCCTAACGGAGGTTTAAAATTATAAGCGGACCGCCCTATAGGTTACTATTAGGTTCGGCCGGACAAAATGCCGGCGAGACGGACGGTGGAACGGTAACCCGGCTGTAGGTGGAAGGCGATTAACGGACCGTGAATTTTTCGTCAAATATCCAGCTCTGCATTTTTCCGTAAATTGCCAGACGAAATGGTTTAGCAGACTTCAGAATTCATTCTGCTGCAAGCATCTACATCTAAATGTAATGACCATGAAATAAAGGCTGGAATTCCAAACCTTTGTCTCATATTCATCTTTAGATCTGGAAGCCAAATAAATGTCTTCAGTATACAACAAAAACAAAGGAATTGAAATTGAACTTGCCATTGCAATACTTTTGGCGGGGACTGCATTAATGGACTTGATGTTATGTAAACCCAGTTTGTTTTAAACCCATTCTTAAGGCTGGCCTTTTAGATTGCGATCAATTTCAAAGTTTGTTGGTCATTGCTAAGTTGCACAGTTTGCTCTTGATCCATACCGCAGTAGAAAATGATGAATGAATGGGATTATTGAACCATCATTAACTGCTTCTCTACTTGAATGTTAATATCATTTCACTCGCGATTCACAGCCACCCCGTCATACAAAATCTATTTTTCTCTAAACAAGCACTTCTTGCGTTCATACTGTGTGCTGTGGAGGCGCCTGCAAGCTACTCCTTGAAGAGAACAAATAATGGATCACCTCCTCCCACCCTCGCTGCATAGATTCTCTTTCTATTCTTCCACTTTTGGTTTCTCTTGGGGATGTGTGGGGTGCAGATCCGCCAACGCAGAAGCTCAGAAAGCAGCAACACACAGTGCAAGTGAGGGAAGTGTCCTTGTGGTGGAGGAGGAGAAGGGCGTCAATATTTGGGATCTAAATTCAGACATGCTGTTGCTGGGTTTGGACGAATGTGAGAGCGGGCAGCTTCGATTCAATCTTACATTGAGTGATTTGCGTTCAACATTAGAGCCTGAGAAAGTTACTGCTGCTCAATGGACACATTTCCTTGCTGCATGCAATGAAAGTTTGGTTAAGGTGGCCTGTCCAAAACTGGGGCAGTGTGTTACATGATGGGAGTTATGCAGACAGAGAACAGCTGTCGTTCAACAGAAATAGATGAAAAGATTGCTAAAAGGTTCCGGTGTTGGCAGCACAGTTTGACTCCAAGGTACAGTAACTTCAATGACAAAGCATCAATGAACTACAAGTTTGAAATAAATGATGGAACGAATGACGAACATAGACCTGTTTTTACTTCATAATTTTATGACGACAATGGTATTTTGTTTGCACAACACAAAAAGCGAAGTTGTGGTGGATAAACTGTTGTACAAAAGCAAAAGCGGGGTTGTTTATTTCTGTTTGGTTATTTTTCTGTTTTTCATTTTCACTTCATTTTCATGTAAAAAAAAAAGAAAAAAAAAGAAATTGTAACAAGTCATTGCTAGCCATCAACTATTTTCGAACAAAGGGGATTGCATATTGTGAGTGCATAATTCATAATCCATTTAATGTGGCCTTTTTGGTGGTTTTCCTTCGATTTCCCCTTGCCTCTTATATACATTTAGATTTTGATTATTTATTGATTGATTGCATGTTTGACTTTTTCTTAATACAGTGTATGAAACAAAATAGGACAATTTTATCCTCAAAGCGCCTTTGACTTTTTCTGTCTACAGCGTGTTAGTGTTTATTACAACCAGTCACGTTTACTGTAAACGTCAACATAAATACCTAAAGGTCCTCCCCGGGCGGTTTTGTCTTGGTGTCTCCCCAGCCCTCCTTTGGGTTCCATCTGGGGCTCGGTGGTCTCATCCTCTGTGGTCTCAGAGTCTGGAGTGAAAATAAGAAAAATGCATAATTGATGGGTGAGGCAAGAAGAAGAGGAAGACTACTAGCCAAGGGAGTTTTTAATGGATTGAAGCCAGGGTGTGATGAGAAGCCATGGAAAGAAGAGGAACATGTGAATCCATGGATCTTTTTTTTTTTTTTTTTTTTACCAAAATGATCACTTTAGACTACCATGTCAACAAAAAACAATCTGAGAGGCACACAAGATTTGGGATGTTGTGAAGGAAACCACAACCAAATGACACGAAAGGGAACAGCAAAAGATATACGACAGCCACCTGAAACCACATCTGTGGGTGAAATCATATCTCCACGGCAATGAGATGAAACCGCGAAGGAAGGAAATGAAATAAAAAAAACAGGCGAGCGCTGAATGAAAAGAGGCAGATTTACCGTAGCTTTGCTTTCGGCAGGAGCGGAAAACTTCGCTTCCGTAGTGGCAGCAAGAGAGGGCAGACGGGAGAGCACCGTTACTATGGAAACCAGCATCCCTCTCACCCACACGACCAATCCTCTTCGTACCCATTCGAGGTTTAAAATCGGCGGTTGGCCCGACACAAATGTTTAGCGGTCACAGCGCGTGGCCGCACCTCATTGCGCTGCGCGCCATCAAGCCAGATCCTGATTAGATAATTCCAGCGAGTCGGCCTAATGGTAGGAAAGCCGTTGCAAGATCAACAATCAGCATCAAAGTAATCACTACATTCACTGTCTTTTTTTTTTTTTTTTTTTCTTTTTCCTTAGTAGCAATATGTAGATCCACTCAGCTGCATCAAATTAGGTTTAAAGAGCTTAAATCCCATAAGCATGTCATCAGTACTTGGAGTGAAGCAAGAGCAACTGAACCAAAGTCAGCACACAATATCCTAAAGGGGCCAGACACTGTTCACGTGAGGGTTTTATGCACAAGCTAAATTGCAATGTTATTGCATCGTGGGGGTGGATGTACCGGTACACTCATGTGAGCCACTCTTGTTGATGGCCACTTAAAGGCAGACGCAGACATTCTTCAGCAGCAAAAGTCATTACTGGGAGGATTCCAAGGCTGGTAGAGGCATTTCGATAACGCTAAAGAACAGAATGTGAGGAAAGCTCATAATGACAACACACCATGCGTGAATCTGCCAAATGTCCGTGTGGAATGGCCGCTTCTCTGCAACAAGACAGACAACAAGTGTTATTCACGTTATGCTGCTTGGTACAGACCATCTCAGAATGATTTTAATGTAAACAATAGGCAGCGGCATACTTCTGGGAAGCAGGAAAATAAGTGACTACCTGAATTACGACAAAAACATGATTGTTTTTTTTTTTTTCAATAAAATGATTCCATCAAGACTGCGAAGTCGCCGCATTTGAAGGGACAGACTGGGAACCTAGCTATCTTTGAATTTATCTGGCTGAAACTTGGTTCTAATCATTTTCATCTAAGTATTTTCGATGATTTTATTGTGATTTTTGTCATTTCTTAAGATTTAGTCTATTTGTATTTATTGCTTTTAATGTTTTATGAAAAGCACTTTACATGCTACAATGCTATACATAGAAACATGCCTTGCCTCAAACCACCATCATCAAGTTTATGGAAGGCATTTAAGGAATTTTCTCACAGCTATGTATTAAATGTTGGATTGGATTGTCTCTGAAAAATTTTGCAAAAAATAATATCTTGCCAGGCCTTTTTTTGTTTACCTTTTGCATTTACTTTCATTGGGGGGGGGAAAAATGACCATTTTCTTAATTTGAGGTATTTGGGGGCTCTTTTTACTCTTTGTTTGCGTTAACCATTTGAGATTTTTTTAACTCTCTCTTTTTAAAACAATTTACCTTTTGAAATGCCTCCCCTTGTAGCAATTTATTTCACTTAAGAGCTTTATTTCGCCTGGCACTTTGCACGCTCAAACTATGAACTATGACACAGGAGGGCTTGTAGTGGCATGAAAAATCACAAAGGCTTTTACCACGCGGATGAACACATCCCATCTTGGTGACATGTCCTATAAGCGTAGTACTCCACATATTTCATGTTTCATGCTCGTCTGTATCCCAGCCACTCTACGGCACACTTTGGCAATTCAACCATCTAATTCAAGTGCTATGTCAGAAGGTGTGAATTTTCAAGAATAACAATGTGAGTATTGATTGACACTAATAATCCAACAATATTTACTGTGCTTGTAGTTTGCATTTGTGTAGCCCTAAACTTCACCAGCTCTCTTTTTCCAGCTCTGAGTGAGATGAAGCACACTTTTGCCCCACTGCAAACCACAATGATAAACCATTGTTTGTGAAGGAGAGTTTTCATTTTTAGTGTGTGCGTGAGCAGGCCACAATCTGTCAATCAGAACCATGGAGAGCAACCCACCATGACTCACTGGAATGGATGGAAAGTAACAAAAGCAGCCCCCCTCCCCTCCCAAAATAAGACCAATTCCCTCTCCACATTTCTTTGGTGCTCCCATAGGCTGCGTTCTTTTTTTTTTTGTTTTTTTTTTGGCGTGCGGCAACTGTTGCCTGGCATCTTGTGGTGATCGTCAGATGGGCAGGAAGCAGGTGCGTTTATCTGTGTTTCTAGAACCAGAACGCCACTGTACCAAAGAATAGACAAACAAAGAGTCTTGAAAGCAACACCGCATCTCGGCTTTGCCACGAGCGGCTATTGTGCCATGAGCGTATAGCCTACTGACACACTTTTCGCCTCTTATAGTAATTCCTTATTATTTAGTACGTCACAACTGTCATCGCAACATTCCTGATGTGCTGGCTCAGGGCACATCTGAAATTCAATCTTGCCTTGGACAATGACAAAAACGAATACACCTCCGTGTACTTGTTTTCTGAAAGTAACCCACAAGGTATGGCGCATATAAACTCAATTGTGTCCCGTTATTAGGTGAGGGGTGTGGCAAGACATCTCAAAGGGTACAAAAAAATAATAATAATCTCACCAAGATCAGTGCAACAAGTAAAACATTCTTTTCATTTTGATTGCAGACTTACCTGAAATCTCTTCTTTGACCAGATTTTCTTCATCCCGCTTCCTGTCTGATGGACAAGAATACCTGTAGCATCCACACGCTTGCACCAAGCCTGAGCGCCAAGGGTGTGGCGTGGAACGTGCAACACACAAAATGGGATTCAGCCGTGTTTAGGCTTCCGTGTAATGGTGGGTAGGGGAGGGGAGGAAAGAACCAGAGGGAACCAGACTGAGGCGTCTTTGTGTTTGAGCGGATCCGAACGCCGATGTGAGCAGCAGCCCGCTCTGACTGCGCACCCTCCCAACCTCGACGCCTTGGCGACAAGTGCAGAAATGCAAGAGGAGGAGGGAGGCAAGCAAGCAGATGAGCACCGGAGGAGGAGGGAAGACGAGAAGCAAAAGCGCTGGCTTTAGGGCAGGCAGAGAAAACAAAAGGGGAGAGAAAGAGGAAGGGGCAGCGAGGGATTGATGAAGGAGAAGAAATTCAGGGAGATGACGGCATGCCAGGATGGAAAGAGCAAAACATAAAAGAGGGTAGAAGGTTGAGGCGAACACAGGTCACAAATGGGAATGGAAAAGGTCAGGATTGCAATTTACGCTGTCTTTGTTTTATTTGCCGGCTGCCTCGCAGCGCATTGGATATGTTTCATTCTATTAGCTGCAGCAGACGGCTTCAAGAACCAAAATGCTCAATTTCCAAACAATCAAAATTCTGGAGAATTCCTTATCATCATTCCCACTCCTGCGTTCCTCCATTTTTCATTTTATCACTTTTTCTCTACCCTGTTATCGTCACTGAAAGACCCTTGTAATGTATATTCTGAGATTTGTTTCGAAATACATTACACATGTTTGAAGATGATTGCTCCAAAACATGTGCAAATCCTGAGAATTAGTACTTAAATGTGGAACTATAGCATTAAATTGTCATCATTTTGGTTGTCCTTTTTTTAAGAGCATGGCAAAAACGCATGAGTCAGCCCTCCCACACTGTCTAAGAACTTCAGTGCCTTCGTTCGCATCAGTTGCTATCCAGTGCAATTGCGAGTTATTTCATAATTAGTTGGCCCATTTCTACCATGACAGTCTGCAGTTGGCCAGCTAACTATGCCTACCCTTCGAAACTGCATCTGTTCTGGAGGCCACGATTTCCACAACAGCTTTTGGTTGACTTTCCCCGGAAGGTCTTTCTCATCTGGTCCGACATAACGCCAAGCATGGAGACGACGCTGTGGAGGAGTGAGCTTCCGGACGCCCGTTAGCACGCAAGCTAGCTGTTGGCTATCGCCACTCGTCGGGGCATGGAAAGGCCCATGACAACTCTGTGGGAAATTTCCCAGCCACAGGAGGCTTAAATCAGATACATTTTTGCAGTTCAAACATGGAGGGATGTGTAGGCATAAGAAAGCCCGAAGACACGGTTGTACTTGATTGACAGTCATTGACAATCCTTCACATTTGCCAGTGTCATTACAACTCTTCTCTGTGGTGTTTCAAATTTACAAGACATTGTTGTTTTACCTTTATAAGGACATAAATCTTCCTGGCCACCCTCCCTCTTACACCAAAGCAACACTTCAACTTTGCCTACAAACCTCTTTCCATCTTTCCGTCCATCCTACACTCTAAAAAGAGTTGGGTTGAAAATAACACAATTTGGGGTCAAGAATGGACTGATCCACTACTTGGGTCAAGTTGACCAAGCTTTCTGGGTTGTTTTTGCAGTAAACAACCCCCAAAATGGGTAGCTTTGAACAAAACAATCCAAAAATTGGACAGTTTTGTACAAAACAACCCAAGAAAGTGGGTCAAATTCACCCAAATAGTGGATCGGCGTTTGTGTTATATTTAAGCCAACTCTTTTTAGAGTTTACCATCCCAAAACTCCTTTCCACCTTTATTACATCTTTCTCATATATCCTTGCCTCCCACCTCCCCCATATGTTCTTCCCTCCACGCCCCCCTTTCACACCCAGACTTAATTGTCCTTTCAGACACATCTGTGCTTTCCACACCTCCTCATCAAATGAGTCTAAAAATAATCTCTAGCCACGTAGGCTCCTCTATTGCGGGGCGGTGGGCTTTCCAACGCTGTCAAGTGCGCGTTGTTGCTGTTTGGAGCCATATTCAAATACAATCAATGCATGAGATTTACTCTCCCCGTGAATCCGGAGTCACTCAACCGATGTGGTCCTTTGACCCCCACAATATGACGTGTGTCCCTCAAAAAGTGTCTGCTCTCGATGAATTCCGTGAGCATGAGAGTGGTCTTGGATTTTACACCCCCCCCCCCCCCACACACACACACACACCGCTCTCCCCCTCGAGCCATCAGTGCTGGGAGGTGGTGGAGAGAGCAGCAATCGATGAGAGTGCTTTATGCGTGATACAGGCTACACCCCCAAGAAACAGCTCAAATGCTCTCGGATCAATACATCCATCATCGTACCGGCTCGTTGTGCTCCAGTTCAATGAGAGGCTTGCTACAGTCACATTGTGGATATTGTTTCTCCTAGTAAGGCCTAAAAGCAACAAACTCTCCTGTGACTTGGAGTTACAGACGGAAACATTCATTGCAGGTGAAGTTTGATGTTTGATTATCTTAAAATAACAAGACTTCACGGAAGGCTAATCAATGAGGTGACGGATGCAGTTTTCACTGACAGACAACGGGCGGCCATTCCGCTTTATCAGCAGCAGAACCGAATCTCCTTTTGCTTCTGTGACAATCACTATTATAATAATAATGTTGCAATTCCCAACTCTTCAAAACAGAACAACTACTATTTAAACCTGGTCAAATATAACGGTTTTATTGCAGAAACCAACACGTGCCATACTCACTTTGCTACAACTGTCTGGCATCATCTCCATTGAAGCCAATCACAAGCTATTTATGTTGCCACAAACCTTTCACGTGTCCTCAAACATATCTGCGTTGTTTAGTTCTCATTAACTCGCTTCTGTTATAGCTTCAAATGTGCTTGAAAGTGAGCATAGGGATATTCTTCTATTGATACGGCTTGGTGGCAGCCGGACTTCGTACCCATAAGCCTCATTTTTGGAGCGAAAGAAGAGTTTTACGACATAGTAATTTTGATTGGCCATTAGACATACATCTGCAATGTTGCAAGGCCATTCACCTATGATTCAAATTTCAAATTGCAGTAAAACTAGTAGCAGACGGTCGGCCACATCTGAAAACGTGTTGCCGGACACTGCGCGGCAGTCCCATTGCAGAAAAATGGTTGAGCGCTGTGCAACGATCCAGCTGAGCCACTATGAGGAATGTATGTTGAATGATCTGACCTTTGTGGTCAGCTTCTTTGGGTTATTCAAAATCAATCGAACATTGCTTTGCCATGGTGCACTAATGCCAGACTTGGTAAAAATAAAAAAATACATTAAAAATGTATTGGAAATTTGCATCAAGCACAGGATGACATTGGAGCGCAGCAACCACAAACAACCCAGATCAAACAATAGTCATAAACTGCAGTGATTCTGGTCCGACATTGAATAATAATTCCAATAATTCTGAAGAAAATTGGCAGAGTAAAAAGAAGACTGAGTTGAGCAAGGAGGAAGATGAAAAGAGTTGACCTTGTGTAAGACATCATTCTTGTGTCACCTGATTCTGTTCGCACAAAGCCGACTGTGAGGAGACTCATTTCAGCAGCGGCATGTCAATTTGTGTCACGTGGCCGGCCACCCGATCCTACCATCTAATCCTGACTAAATCTCAGCGGGTCCGTGTTCGCCGCCGGGGACAGGACACAAAGCCAGTGACACGCCGTAGGGAACGTCACCCACAGATGTTGCCTCAGCTGCCTCGTCACAAGAGGGAGGCCAATTAATGGCACGGTAATCCACTTGCACGTAACATTTGGAGAATGTCAAGCGGCAAGCGGCCTGCATTACACAAGGGAACCGGGCTGGTCACCAGACATGTGAAAAAAAACGATACGCTTTAACATACAGTATTAGATGATCTGGCACTTCAAAGCTTGCCACACCGCTCCTTTGACCTCTGTTCAAAACTAGTCCGAAAAATGTTACGGCGGCCTAAATTTGGTATTATGATTTGAAGGGTTACCACAGCGAACATATCATGTAAGCGGCAAGAAGGGTAACTGCCGCACTCTTGAAAAACCACAAGCTTAGTCCGTAAACAAACACCGTGTAGCCTAGCCTCTTGCTAGCAGATGTTATGGCTGGCCATATGTTCAAAAGAATAAAAGAAACATAGACAGAAACAAAACCAAGATACATAATGAACAATGAACATATTTGTAGACATACATGAGAAGTTCCACTGAGTATTGGGCCAAAACGAGAACGGGACCAAACAACAACTTACATTGGTGCCTCTTGGTCCTTGGTCCACTGGCACAGTCGCTCACACTCCTCAATGCCTTGCGAGTGTCAAGCAGTTCCCTCCTCAGCATTCCCCCCCACCAACATATACAAAGTGTGAAGCCCACTCCAACTTCCCGCTGAGTCCACAACGACCAAAAGAGTGCCAACCACTCGTCAGCCCATGGCCCGCTCTCCTCCTGTGCTCTCCTGGTCCACCCAAACTTTGATTCCAGTTGTCTGCAGTTGCACTGGACTTTCCCTCTGCACCCCCAATGGCACAGAACCAACACCCTCCCACCCAAGCAAGACTTCAGTCACACTGCGTCCTCTGATGGCTCATTCTGTTTGCGCCAGGATGGTGAGGGCTCTGAAACCCGAGCACGTAGAATTTGCTGATGACTCACTACAATGGTGAACGCCATGGCGGCGATAACGAGGATAGCGTTACACACCCGTGGGCGTTTTTACACGAATGGTCTTCATACACTGGAGTGAAAGATTCTTCTGACTGGAAGAGCGTGCCCTCCTATGCATACCCGAAAGTGACAGAGTGAAATGTTGGCGTGAGAAAAAAAACTCCCTATCCAACCTGGGAATCATAATGGAAATGTATCGAAACATGCTTGACATTCATATGACAACTTGTTCAACCATGTCTAAAGACTTACGCAACGTGCATTTGTTCAACTTGTTCAAAGAAATGGGAAACTGCTTTTTTTATGTGCACAAGTGACTCAATGAAGATTGAACGGGTCGTTTTGAGAATTTCAATTCTGATCTAAGAAATGTTCCAAAGCCACTGAGAAAAAACTGTAAAATGAATGGTCTATAGTGTTCTTTGGTCCAAGAGTCACCCCGCACAAATCTCAAAGAATTCAATTAGGATCTCATTATAACACTGACTGGGGAGGTGCTGCCTCGTGCAAATGAAGCACATCTCACCCCACCCACTTGTTGTATGGGGAAAGTGGATTTTCGTTACCAAGACGAAGGATGCCGTAACGTGGCGTGCAACTGCCGGTTGTCAAACCGACCTCAAGTCCGAAGAGAAAAGCCAGATGGCCCTTCACCGCAAGTGGCCGAATTGAAGTTTTAACGTCAGTTAGTGCGTGGAAGTCGACACGTTCGCCGCACGTTCAAATATGTGCCGGTTATCAAATCCTAATGCTTTTATCTAAGGCTAATCTAAGTTATCACTGCAGCTTTACCTTTTAACTTTGACTCGATTGTGTTGCCCCGTAGTCTGGCAGCCGGATCATTGCTTGGAAATTTAACCACCAAGTCGTGGCTGTGTGGGGGAGATTATTATGTAAACCAAATTCAACGTTTCACCCACAGACTTCATGATATCAAGAGGCTGCTGACAAAAGATTGACTTGGTTCTTTAAGAACAAACTTGCAGGTACCCCAGAGACCCACTTATTAATACGTAATTCAAAAGTACGCATTCCATAATATGTCCACGGTAATGCATACTTTTTCTGTGACCAAAGCGTTAGCTCATTCTTCGGTCTTTCAGTGTCTCAGAAGCAATGAGCATGATCCTAAACCTACTCTCTATATTAGTCAAGACAACTCTTGTTGTGAATTGACACTTTGTAAACGAAACGATTTAAATGTGACACGCTCGACTTGAGCGCACTTGATGGGTCAGAGCTACTTCAGACAGCCAGGCTGCATATGACACCACGTGTGACGTCAGAATGTTCAGATCGACCCCATTCAATGTTCCGCTCTTGTTTAAGATCAGAGGTGGCAAAAGTACTCACACTCCGTACTTAAGTAGATGTACAGATACTGTATGTTAAACGTAGTAACAATTCAACTCCAACAAGATTACAACAAGGATCAAAAGGAAAACCAAACAAACACTAGGACAGTACTGGAGTTGACTTTGACAACAGAAAAATGACAACAAACTGACTAGGACTGAAGGAGAGCGGGGAACTAAATACAGACAAGTTGGCAATACAACGAGGAACATGTGGACAAGACACAGAGGGGAGGAGGTCGCTGCTTGGCTACCACAAGGGACCGGGATGACAAGCAAAGGTGGACTTAATAACTTAACGAGAGACAGACAAAGAAACAAGGAAAAACATGAAACAAGGAAAAACATGAAACATGAAGTCAAAAAACAAACTCAAAAGACAGACTATGACACTGAAATGTACTTAAGTACAAAACTTAGTAAAACTCAGTTATTGCTGTCTATATTCAGTAGCTGCTTTGATAACCCATTTTGAGAAGTTCTTTTTTTTTTTTTTTAACCAAAAGCGAGCTAACATTGTCTTTTATGCGATCTAAACAACATGTTCCCATAGCCTTGCTAATGTTGTGGACTGACAACAAAAATGTAGGTTGAATTAGCTGGAGGAAAAAATAAACTTCACCTGTAATGTGTTGTTTTTTTCCAGACAATTTTTGAATGGCAGATGGCAAATTGTGTTTTTTAGGGCGGGCGCAAAAAACTATATATATATATATATATATATATATATATATATATATATATATATATATATATATATATATATGTGTCATGTTATGAAAAAGTAACGAGAATATTTTGACAGAGTAAGGAATAAATAAGATCTGTATTCCAACATAAGGAATAAAGTATATGGTTCAGACATTTGTACATTGTTACTTCATACCACTGTTTAAGATTCAAAGGCCACAAACAAGCTGGTCTGCTCCGATAGCAGCTATTAAAATTTGCCACGCACACGGCAGGCTCGCCCGAGAATGCACATTTAGAGGCCCTTTGCTGTGCTTTCACGGCGCTGAACGTGATTGAGAGTGACAGCATCACTCCTTGACCGCAGTGGTGCTATAATTATCTATGATGTCGGCTGGTGCAATCGGAGACGCACGCACGCATCGGAGCTCTGAGCCCCCCCAAAGTCAGCGAGGCACATACCGTGCCGGAAATAACTATGCAGAGTGGAGGGGCGCTGGAGAAATGTGACAGATACTGGGGGACCCAAAACGTAGGACCTGAATGAAACACCACTGGGTTTTCACCGAATGACTTTTAAAAGCAAATGCCACGTTCAAATGCCATCATTTAATCTCAACATGGAGCACTGAGATTTTTGGCTAACCGGTAAACAGACTAATCGGGGAGCACATGCGCAGGATCATTTAGCGTGTGAATTCTCACCAACTATTTTTGGTGATGCAACTAGGCCATAGCTGCTTTGGGAAAAGCACAAAAACAAAAAAAACGTACAGACTCAATCCTTGATGCTTTCATTGTCCACGTCACAGAAACACTTTCAAAGGTTCAAGACCGATTGATTAACACACACCTGCCACCAGTTCAAGTGCTCCTAATTATCCCCAAATACATTTCAGGTGTTCTCGTAGGCTTTGCCTGACATCAGTTTTGCTTCCTATCAGAAGCTTAAAGAGTGCTGTGCTAACATTGAATGGTATTTTGAACAGTTCATAATTCCCATCTCCACCTTGTCTAAGGCCGCAGTTCCAGCTGAAGACAAACAGCCCCAAACATAGCTTCTGGAATTATGGCCAAAAAATTCCCTCTCAGTTTCATCGGACCTTAACTCATTTTCCCACGTGTCAGGAAGGTTTTGTTATGGTCCAGTAAACCAAGGCTTAACTTTTTAACCATAATTCCAGTTTGTGCATTTGATGTATTGTTTTATTTCTTTCCTATTTATTCAGACAAAATATATATTTTTGCATAGTTTCCTACTTTTTTAATATCAAACAAATGTAAACATCAGACAGTGATAACCCAAGTAAATATAATACGCAGTTTTTAATGGTGATTTTATTTATCAAGGGAAAGAAAATTCAATATTATTACATATGTGTTTGTAATCCTTTCTACGTAGAAGAATCATAGATGTAAATGATCTTATTTCCTACCTGTTCCTGAAATTCTTTGGATTGTGGCATTTTGTCACAGATATTTTTTTTCATCTTTTGGCCGACTTTGTTTTGTCAGACAGGTTCTATTTATTTTGATTGAACAGGTCTGGCGGTAATCAGGCTTGGGTGTGGTCACTGAAAATGAACTCAGCTTTCCAACAAAATGTGATTAGCCACAGTTACAATCATTTGTGACTTAACTAGGGGGCAAATAGTTCATTCACACAGGGCCAGGTAGCTTTGAATAAGCTTTTGAACTTGGTGATTTTATTTAAGGAAAAATCATCAAACGGCACTTTATGCTTACTAACTTTGTCTAATATTTACATTTGTTTGATGAGCCTAAACGTGGTAACCATGCCCAAAAAATAATGGCAATTTCAGATAAGTTTCTGTTACCTTCTCCGAGATCCATAATGGCGAGGATGGCGCTGCAGCTGGCCTCCCCCAGCTCATTGGCAGCCACGCAAGTGTACAAGCCAGCATCCCGCGTACGGCAGTCCCGTATCCACAACCCTCCTGAGTCCTGGAATTCCGTGGGAGGCAGGAGTGTGTCGTTGTGGTACCAGGTGAGCGACGGTCTTGGAAAAGCTGCCACTGACACCCTCAGGCGGATATCACAGCCCGTTCCCACCGCAGCCTTACGGAGCTTACGGATGAAAACTGGTGGCGTGGACTCCTGGTCGCGGACGAGCTGGTCTTTCGGTCTGGCAGCTTTGGTTATGTTGGGAGGGCTGATGAGACTGCTACCGGATGCTGCACCTTCAGACATCTTGGATTCCATATGAACTCTGTATCGGGAAGAATGTTATATCTGGATGGCACTTGTTGCAGGGCTGACGCTAAATACTCCTTCAGCTTTCACACCTTTGGACACGCCGGGCACGTTGATGATGAGCCGGCAGGAAACTGAAACATATAAGTACAATCCAGTTTGACCTCCCTAGAAGGTTCTCTTTTGTAAGTGAACTACTCGGCCGCCATCTTGGTTACATGGGTGTATGTCAGCCTCACGATTAAATGAACAGTATTCTGACCTTTCAAGGGCAAGCACAAGCACTTTCAAAATTCATTTTAAACTGCACATTTCCACATGGCAACGTGTGTGTGTGCTGGGGGGTGGGGGGTTGTTTACGCATATTTGCACATACTGTCCTAAATTATATTGATGCATGTACTGTATTGTTTTATTTCTCCATCTATCAAGAAACTATTCAGTTAGCAATTATTTCAATCCCTTTTCAATATACGCAAATATACACTTAAGTTTGACATGAAAAATAATTTCTTTGACTTTGAAGGAACAGGGAGTGAAGCATTTTGCATCCACTCGAAAAACAGTTGGGTTAAAGATAACACCATTTTGGATCAAAAATGGACCCATCCACAAATTGGGTCAATTTGGCTCACCTTCTTGCATCGTTTTGAACAAAACAGCTCAGTATTTGTGGGTTTTTTGTACAAAACTACCCATTTTGATCAAATTGACCCAAGTAGTGGGTCGGTCCTTTTTTGACCCCAAATTGTGTTATTTTTAACCCAACTGTTTTTAGAGTGTCTGATGACTCCCCCCTTCCCCAAGCTGAGACTTGTTTGATAAAACTTACTCACAATTTAACTCGTGTCTAAAATAGCCACAAACCACAACTCAACAGACCTGACTTTGCCTTGAAAGCCAACAGGAATTCTTTTGGACATCCCCGCAAAGCCTGGGTTAAAGTAACAAGATCCATGGAGGGAAATAGTACATCTCTGCGTGTCCTTCTGCAGGTGTAAGTCCAGCCTGGATCACGGAGCATTAGCAACCGTCACCATGTCCCTTTTTCAGGTCTTTGACTCCCCCCTCTGTCGGGTGACAGAGAGGGAGAGAACGAGATCCGACATGGAGTGTCCAAGCGCCGCAACCTCCTGGTCTTTGTGAAAATGTCTCCTTTAAAAACTCTTCAGAACTTTTCAGCAATTATGTTGTCCCCCTTCTCTCGCCGCCACGTCTAAATGCCTCCGCTTTAGAGCGACAGCTGCACGGCCACTGATAGGTCGCATTTCTCAGCCCGCCACTTTTGACCTGCACACGCACGAACACTCGCACTCACACACATGCACACCCACACTCACACGCGCACACAAGCACACACACTAAGGTAACGAGTCACAATACTACATGCACTTAAAGGGACGGTGGGCCATGTTTTCACTGACAAGTTCATTTTATATATTTTTTGATCAGGAAAATGAAAAAGAGTTGCCATTTTCTATTTTATCCATTAATTTTGGAGAAATTAGGAAATAAGTGACTCCGTGAATAACGCCTCTCGTTAATTAGGCCAATGGCAGCGCCCCCTACCGTTCTATCCTTGTTTGGCCGGAGTCACGGGAGTAACCGATTCCAAACTCTCCATTGGAAATCATTGTACTTCCATTGCTTATAACGTCCAAAAACGATCAATTGGCACCAAAATTTATGTGGACACCTTTACTAATGCCCACTTCAACATATCCAAAGGATTAACCTCTCCGTGGCTGATTTATATGAGAATGAGGACTTATGGAAGTGAGCAGGGCTACAAAGATTTAGGCTGGGACCAGCGCACACTGCTTCTTTGCTTAAAAAAAAGACTTCTTTGCTGATCACGGTTAGGACGGGCGAGGCATTAAACACCAGTCAGGATATTTACAGAGACTAAAGTGGGAATGAGTAGACGTGCACATTTATTTGAATGAGGAATGGCCACAGTTTTTTGACAACACGTCCGATTTGGAACGTCAACAGCCGGAAAGGTACGTTCCAATACGGCCACACTCGGTTGTGGAGTCAGCCTCGCTGGAACTTTTTGTTCGCTGAACATTGACGCTTGTTCGATGAGGGCTTACTTCACTCTCTTGTTGCTATTAGCCGTCCCAATCCTACCTTTAGCCGGGGGGAGGGAAGCCGGGGGCTCCAATGTGCCTGCTGCTGCTGCAAGCCGCCGTCTCTCTCCCTCCTGAGACATGAGTTTAGCGTCGCTAAATGTCTGAAATATAACCAGTCGGGTTTCTTGTGCGCATTCATGCTCTTGTCCGCTTCAGCCTGTGAAAGTGGAGGAGCAATCGCCACGGTATTTTTGATTTTGTGGAGGTGATCATGATGAGATCACGTTTTATGTCAATAAATCCAAACTATTGTGCAGAACACTTTTATACTTTCACAGGTTGAAGTGGTTAATGTGCTTTTGTATTTTGGTGGCGATCGGTCGCCATTTTAGGCAACAGAACTGACAAAGCGAGCAATATTACCACCTTGCCTCCCTCCCGTGACGTAGACCGCTGAGACCGAAAACATAACATAAACCATGTCCCAAAAGGGGGCGGGGCAATTTGTCAAAAATCGAATCACCAAAAAAGACCTTAAATCACTACAGAGTCTTTTGGGGGGAGGAGGGGGGCACTTTAGTACTAATGTCATTTTTACATGCAAACCTATTATATAGGTGCCAATGTTAAGCTCACCCAAGTGTCCCTTTAAGTTGTTTCTGGAAAATTATTTACAACCACATCTTAAACATTTAGAAGGTACCCCTAGCTTGTCTCAACACCCCTTTCACACAGACGCACACACACACACACACACACACAACACAGCCCTTTAGATAATGCTATCAAGTCAAACGTGTGTATCAACTGCTATAAATAGACAGTCCAAGAATACAGATGGCCGTTTGTAGTGCAACTTCTAGTGCGGGTGAGCCACGACATAAAGGAAGTAGAACAGTGTAGTAACTACAGTGGGAACATTTGCATTTCTTTAAACTGCGTATCCTGCTGATGCATTTTGGTGGAATAAAACACAACATGGAGGTGCCAAGAAATCTCAGATATGTGTATGGAAAGTGTATAAAAGAAGGATTCATGCGGCCTTGCAGTTTGCAGCAGCGATAAAAGCATTGGTGAGAATCGCACTTGTGGATTGCAGTGGCCTCTAGTGGCCAATGCACTACAACCACTTGATCGGCCGCCACTCCACAGCCAAGTCGTCATCACGCAGTATACGCAGAAGGGAAAAAAAGTTTCTCCCTATTTGGAATGCAAAACAAAATCCGCCGCCACACCAATGGCATTGTACAACAATACATCACTCTGTCCATTTGTAATGGATGGCACACATAGGTGGAATATGACTTTTAAAGCAAGAGATTGTGCCCTTCAATCTTGGCTGCGCTTTTCCCCCATAATTCAGTTTCTTATAGAACTCAAAGAAAGTGAAAGTCATCAGGCGAGGACACGGCCATTTTGTTAAGGATCATCGAAGTTTACTCTCCTGGGGAACGAGCCTGTTCCCGCTCTCAGGAATTAATGCAGACCGAATCGGATACCGGTTGTACAGCAACTGTACACTATGCCCTCCAAAGGAAAACAAATTAAATATGCTATTTAACATGTTCAAATACAGTAAAAAAAAATATTTGTGCTTATCCCAACTTCTTACGTTTTTGCCTGATCACCACTTTCATTTTCAAGACCATCAAATAAATGTAAATTGTGGTCAAAAGAGAACCCAAACAAACCGTGAATTAATGAATGAATAAATACATGTAGGAAAAAATACATTGCAGGCAACCTGGTCCTGTGTGAAAATTAAAAGTACTTGCCTCTTTGTTAAAACATTAATTAACTGTGGCTAATCACTTTTTTTTAAGCTGAGTCCATTTTCACTGATTACACCCACGTCTAATTGTCTAAAGACCACCAGAAATCACATTAAATTGAACCTATCTGAGAAAATTAACTCAGCTAAAATTTCACAAAAAAGTCTACTGGAGGTGTGGGTCGCTGATGGCGCAGTGGTACACTCGCCTGAGTTGTGCGCGGGCAGCGTGGGATCGGTTCCCACTCAGTGACTGTGTCTGTGTGTATGCCCTGCGACTGGCTGGCGACCAGTTCAGGGTGTAATTCGCCTTTTGCCCATAGTCAACTGGGCTAGGCTGTTTTCGCGATTGATTTGCGATAACTGCTCAAAGTCAGGTCAGACTCTATCAGTACTCCAAGATTTCAGACTTGTTCTCTGGTTTTTCGAGACTCCAAGGACTGACCCTTGAGGGAGCCCACGTCATAGCCATGCGATCGAATTCAAAGACTCCTGTGAAAAGCGCTGAGAGGCATTATGGAGAAAACATGGAACAGTAGTGAACTTTCCTAGTAGCGGCCGACCTCCGGAAATTACCCCGGTGATGACCCATCCTGGAGGTCACAAAGGAACCCAGGACAACATTTAAAGAAGTGCAGGCCTCCTACACCTTAGCTAAGTTAAGCATCGTTCCAAGGGGGAAACCACTGATGACGTTAAAAGAGCATAAGTGATCGTCTTAATTGAGCAAAAAGAAATAAATAAAAACATCTGACTAATTCCCAAGACTTTTGGCAAAATATTCTATGGCCTGATGAGTTGAATGTAGAGCTTTTTGGAAGGTATGTGTCTCATTACCTCTGCCGTGAATGTAACAATAAAAAAAAAATAAAAAAAATCACTCTTCTTTTTTTTTTTTTTTTCATTTTCCATCACTTTTAGTTTCATGCTATGTTTTAGTTTTAATTGTAGTTCCTGTTAACTTTGTAGTTTGTTATTTTCTATTTTTGTTTTTTTTTTTCTCTTGAGCCCTTGGGATAAGTCAATATTGACACATAATCTTCCAAAATACATAGCAGTATGATAACTTGATATAAGTGAAAGCCACCTAGGGGCATGCACTTCTATTAATCCATTTGTTAAAATGAATCCCTATAAAATTTGACAAAGTGGGGGGGTTTTTTCAATTTTTTTTTTTTTTTTGGTGGGGGGTCGTGTATAAAAAGAACTAATTGTACATTGCAACTTTTTAATTGTGCACCTAAAGTACAAAAGAAACACATCCAAACATGGGGTTGAATTTCCCAGACCTTCACTCTGGCCAAATGTCTGCAACTTCGACCAGTATCTGCCTGGCCACGGTGTCATTTCCTGTCCTGGCTTCTCAATTCCATTTCTCTGATTCTGAATCTAGGGTTCCATCCCTATGCACTTTTCCTATTGACATAGAAGTGCAAAATGAATAACAGTTGATAGTAGAATTGCGCTGCAAGTTACTGTATGTGAAATGTCTTCCTGACACAGGCAAAGCTGTTTGGTGGCCTGATGGAAAGTCCATTCACAACTGCATAAATCAGAACACATGCAGAAAAAAATGTCACTGTTTAATCAATTTTCCCTATATCTAGTGCAGTGTTTGTAGTCAAATTGTGTAAACTACAGTGGATTACAAAATCAAATATACTTTCCGAAAATAAATTCTCTATTCTGTTTTAGGAATACTTCAGTGGTGAGACTTTAAGCAGGTAAACATGTGATGGGTGAAGGTGGAATAACATTCACTATTCAATACGAATCATTTTCGAATGATTTGGTCGGCTTATTCTTGTGAACGGGTCAATTTGACCCTGAACAGAAGAAGTGAATCATCTCCAATGGTCATTTTATGCCGCAAAGTCTGATTATTCAACATGACAATAAATACAGTTTTATCTTGACCCAGATCATCCAAACTTCTCGAAATGTTTCATATTTGATGATAGCCAAGGGCTGAAGACATCTACGAACTTATTTTTCATCGTAGTCGTAGCGCCACCTAGTGGTTGTAGGAAATACATGTTTATTTCTTTGATGTTTTTATCCTAGCAGGTTAACCGGGTCCACCTCATCTTTGCTCGGAACAGTGTTTACGACTTCCTAATATAAAAATACAAAATTTGTGATTTTTCGCAAAAAGCTGTTGCCATGGCAACACGCAGTTCACCCAAAAAAACAACGCTCATTTTGAGGGTCTGAACATGCTCGAAATCTCACGAAACTTTGCACATACATCAGGCCTGGCGAAATCATCAAGCTTTTTAATTTTTTTTGTGCAATTTGTAAAAAATGGCTCACTAGCGCCCCCTAGAAATTTTTTAACAATTCAGCCCCGGTTGACGTTTCTTTGAGATCTACAAAAAATTGGTGGTCTATGTAACAGTTCAAGGCCTACAAAAAAAGTCTCTCGGAGCCATATGCTAAACCAAACAGGAAGTCGGCCATTTTGAATTAAGTTTAAAGTATGAATTTGCTCTGATTACAATAGCTGCTGGAACTTGACCCACATGATAATTTCTTCTGAAAAACTACTGACATTTGATAGAAGTTAAATCTTATTTTTCATCATAGTGGTAGCGCCACTTACTGGCTAAAGGAAGTACATGTTTATTTCTTTGATGTTTTTATCCTAGCAGGTTAACCGGGTCCACCTCATCTTTGCTCGGAACAGTGTTTACGACTTCCTAATATAAAAATACAAAATTTGTGATTTTTCGCAAAAAGCTGTTGCCATGGCAACACGCAGTTCACCCAAAAAAACAACGCTCATTTTGAGGGTCTGAACATGCTCGAAATCTCACGAAACTTTGCACATACATCAGGCCTGGCGAAATCATCAAGCTTTTTAATTTTTTTTGTGCAATTTGTAAAAAATGGCTCACTAGCGCCCCCTAGAAATTTTTTAACAATTCAGCCCCGGTTGACGTTTCTTTGAGATCTACAAAAAATTGGTGGTCTATGTAACAGTTCAAGGCCTACAAAAAAAGTCTCTCGGAGCCATATGCTAAACCAAACAGGAAGTCGGCCATTTTGAATTAAGTTTAAAGTATGAATTTGCTCTGATTACAATAGCTGCTGGAACTTGACCCACATGATAATTTCTTCTGAAAAACTACTGACATTTGATAGAAGTTAAATCTTATTTTTCATCATAGTGGTAGCGCCACTTACTGGCTAAAGGAAGTACATGTTTATTTCTTTGATGTTTTTATCCTAGCAGGTTAACCGGGTCCACCTCATCTTTGCTCGGAACAGTGTTTACGACTTCCTAATATAAAAATACAAAATTTGTGATTTTTCGCAAAAAGCTGTTGCCATGGCAACACGCAGTTCACCCAAAAAAACAACGCTCATTTTGAGGGTCTGAACATGCTCGAAATCTCACGAAACTTTGCACATACATCAGGCCTGGCGAAATCATCAAGCTTTTTAATTTTTTTTGTGCAATTTGTAAAAAATGGCTCACTAGCGCCCCCTAGAAATTTTTTAACAATTCAGCCCCGGTTGACGTTTCTTTGAGATCTACAAAAAATTGGTGGTCTATGTAACAGTTCAAGGCCTACAAAAAAAGTCTCTCGGAGCCATATGCTAAACCAAACAGGAAGTCGGCCATTTTGAATTAAGTTTAAAGTATGAATTTGCTCTGATTACAATAGCTGCTGGAACTTGACCCACATGATAATTTCTTCTGAAAAACTACTGACATTTGATAGAAGTTAAATCTTATTTTTCATCATAGTGGTAGCGCCACTTACTGGCTAAAGGAAGTACATGTTTATTTCTTTGATGTTTTTATCCTAGCAGGTTAACCGGGTCCACCTCATCTTTGCTCGGAACAGTGTTTACGACTTCCTAATATAAAAATACAAAATTTGTGATTTTTCGCAAAAAGCTGTTGCCATGGCAACACGCAGTTCACCCAAAAAAACAACGCTCATTTTGAGGGTCTGAACATGCTCGAAATCTCACGAAACTTTGCACATACATCAGGCCTGGCGAAATCATCAAGCTTTTTAATTTTTTTTGTGCAATTTGTAAAAAATGGCTCACTAGCGCCCCCTAGAAATTTTTTAACAATTCAGCCCCGGTTGACGTTTCTTTGAGATCTACAAAAAATTGGTGGTCTATGTAACAGTTCAAGGCCTACAAAAAAAGTCTCTCGGAGCCATATGCTAAACCAAACAGGAAGTCGGCCATTTTGAATTAAGTTTAAAGTATGAATTTGCTCTGATTACAATAGCTGCTGGAACTTGACCCACATGATAATTTCTTCTGAAAAACTACTGACATTTGATAGAAGTTAAATCTTATTTTTCATCATAGTGGTAGCGCCACTTACTGGCTAAAGGAAGTACATGTTTATTTCTTTGATGTTTTTATCCTAGCAGGTTAACCGGGTCCACCTCATCTTTGCTCGGAACAGTGTTTACGACTTCCTAATATAAAAATACAAAATTTGTGATTTTTCGCAAAAAGCTGTTGCCATGGCAACACGCAGTTCACCCAAAAAAACAACGCTCATTTTGAGGGTCTGAACATGCTCGAAATCTCACGAAACTTTGCACATACATCAGGCCTGGCGAAATCATCAAGCTTTTTAATTTTTTTTGTGCAATTTGTAAAAAATGGCTCACTAGCGCCCCCTAGAAATTTTTTAACAATTCAGCCCCGGTTGACGTTTCTTTGAGATCTACAAAAAATTGGTGGTCTATGTAACAGTTCAAGGCCTACAAAAAAAGTCTCTCGGAGCCATATGCTAAACCAAACAGGAAGTCGGCCATTTTGAATTAAGTTTAAAGTATGAATTTGCTCTGATTACAATAGCTGCTGGAACTTGACCCACATGATAATTTCTTCTGAAAAACTACTGACATTTGATAGAAGTTAAATCTTATTTTTCATCATAGTGGTAGCGCCACTTACTGGCTAAAGGAAGTACATGTTTTATTCTTTGATCTTTTTCTCCTCGCAGGTTAACTAGGTCGACCTCAGAATTGCTCGGAGGACTCTGTAGACCTTCCTGATGATAAAATACGATATTTGTAATTTTTCGTTGAAAGCTGTCACCATGGCAACGGGCAATTCGCAAATAAAACTACGCTGATTTTGACGGTCTAAACATGCATCAAATCTCACGAAACTTTGCATACACATTGGGCCTGGTGAAATCATCTTTTTTTTTTGTTGTTTTACGTTGCAAATCTTTTTAAAAAATGTCTCGCTAGCTCCCCCTAGAATTAAAAAAAAAAAATCAGCCCTAGTGGTATGTTTCACCTATGTCTACGAAAAGTTTGTGATATATCTAACAGGTCAAGACCTACAAAAAAGTCTCTTGGAGCCATGTGCAAAACCTAACAGGAAGTCTGCCATTTTGAATTGACTTTACAAATCGGCATCACATTGACTTTAAAAGCAGCTGTAATGTGATCCACATGATCATATCAAAATTTCACACATTTGATGAGAGTCTATACCTGAAGACATCTGCGAACTAACTTTTCATCGTAGTGGGAGCGCCACCTACTGGCTAAATGAAGTACATGTTTTATTCTTTCATGTTTTTCTCCTGGCAGGTTAGCCAGATATTTGCTCAGAAGAGTGTTTACACCCTTTATGATGTTAAAACACGAAGTTTGAGATTTTTTGCAAAAATCTGTTGCCATGGTAACGCCCAGTTTGCCAATAACACAATGCTGATTTGGAGAATGTAAACATGCACGAAAACTCATGAAACATTGCACACATAGAAGGCCTGGTAAATGAATCAATAATCAATTATTCAATTGTGCAATCTTTAAAAGATGGCTTTCTACCGCCCCCTCGAATATTCTTTAAAAGTGGCCCCGGTTGTACGCTTCACCTACATCTACGAAAATTTGGTAGTATATGAAACAGGAAGAGACCTCCAAAAAAACCTCTTGCAGCCATATGCTAAACCTAAAAGGAAGTCCGCCATTTTGAATTTAGTTTAAAGTTTGGACTCACCTTGACTACAAAAGATGCTGTAACTTAATTCACATGATAATTTCGATTATTCAGTTCCGATGTGCGAGCATCCCGACGTGTCGATACCCCAACGTTGCCAGGGCTGCGAGGGCCCTTTATAGCTGCTTGCTGCTCTAGTTTGAATTGTTTCTGTCTGCTACAGGGTCTGAGATTAATTAATGAATTAAAGATTCATTATTTTGTAGGTGTTGAATTTCTGGGAAAACTTCAGGTTTTCAATGGTTATTCCAAAGACGACCTTTGGTTTTGGGGAGCTGTCCAGCCAGGCGCTTGAGGCTTTAATGGGTTAAAATCCAGGTTGAATCGAAGTCATTTTATGAAAGAAAGTAATTTTTAATTTTAAGAAGTCATTTGTCTCTTAGGGGTCTGCTCAAAATGGACTGAATGCTCCTCACTATGAGGGAAATTTTGGCTACACGTTTTTGCATAAAACTGAAAACGTGGATTTTCCTAAATCAACAATGACACCCTTTTTTGTGCGAGAGGTAAGTTCAATATTTGCCGTTCAAGTTTTTACATTATTTGCGTTCCACCTTTTCTGTCTACGACTTTGAACACGCTTGCATATGGTAAATAGGAGATAGCATATAAATATGCAGCCAGTCAAAGTAGTCGAGCCAACTCTCACTTCAACCGGCAAGATGTTCTTCACCAAGTTGACTGCCGTTTCTTGTGAGTACTCTGGCAAGCGCAGGCAAGCCATATTCCATGTCCTTCAAATGTCAATGCATGTATTTCCCCTATCCTGTAGTTGTGGTTGCTGCATGGTGTCACACAGCGGTCGCAGGTAACGCTTTGCACAGAAACCTCAACAATGACATAACATCCTGCATCTAACTCAAGTGTCCATTCAGCAGAGCTTTTGTTCGACGTGGCGTGCCCAGGAGTCAACCCTGTGCTCAAGTGTCGTACGTAGCCGGCGCTCACACTGCCGGTGCCGCTCGGCGCTCCGGCAATTTGTCTGTTGAGATGTGTCCTTTGTGGCTTTCAGCGGATGGATTCAGAATCGCAGTCTCGGATGTAGACCACGGTTTGAAGGAGAATGCGGACTGCTCTGCTCGCCACCGGCCTGGCCGAGTCTCGAGTCAGGACGGCTTTCATCCACTCATCTATGGTTGGGTGAAGTCTATGTGAGTCATTTTGGTCTATTTGGGGAAACACAAACGAACCTTTGCTGCAAAAGGCTTCAACTGATAATGACACCTACTCCTACAGCTGTGATGGCGAACAGCGGTGCCGCCTGCCAAAGCCAGACGTCAATATGTTCATAAATAATTGGTCACCTGACACCTTCATCCAAGTCAGCTACACTTGTGAACCAGAAGTTGAAGGTACAAGTCTTTCGCTGCCTATAGAGAGCTGCCGCTGCTAGGAAGCAAGGTCACAAACTATGCACATTGTGGCCCTGTCGTCCGTTTTGGAGCGACTCGCAGCGTATTCTGAAGTCATTCATTATACAATACAAGACACTTTTACTTCGACGGCGCCTTTGACAACAGCTGCAGCAAAGCACTTTACATCTAACGTAAAATGACAAGAATTCAAAAACAAACACTGTGAAAGCAGTCAATTAAAATACAAATTGATGATACCAACACATGTACAGCAAAACAGCAGAAAACAACACAACAATGTCAGTCTCAAGTTGGGTCGAAAGCCAAAGAATAGAAATGTGTCTTCAAACGAGGTTTAAAAATGGACAGGGAGGGGACTTGCCTAACATTTAACGGAAGGTCATTCCAGAGGTTAGGACCGGCAACGGAAAAGGCGCCATCCCCTCAAAGGCCCCACTTGGTCCTTGGCACCTCCAGTAGCATCTGCTCCACTGACCCGAGGCACGGCCAGGTGCGTAGGGTTGGAGGAGCTCAGAGAGGTAAACCGGAAAGAGGCCCTTGAAATATTTGAAAACAAATAGAAGTATCTTAAAACGAACTCTACAATGTACTGGGAGCCAGTGAGGGGAGGCCACAATTGGCGCTATATGCTCCGTCTTCCGAGCTCCAGTTAAGAGGCGAGCAGCAGCGCTTTGGACCAGCTGGAGAGGCTTGAGGGAGGACTGGCTGACTCCAAAATGAAGTGTGTTGAAGTAATCCAGCTGAGACGTAACGAAGGCATGGATTGCCGTTTCTAAATGCTGTTGAGAAAGGAGGGGCTGCCTGTGAGGAAAAACGCTGGATTTAACAACAGCATTGATTGATAGTCAGTGTCCAAATTAAAACCCAAGTTTGAGACTATTGGATGTAGCTAAGACGTCAGGGGGCCCAGGTCAAAGAAGGGCCACTGGGACCAAACACCATTACCTTCTGTTTTCCTTTTGTTGAAATTTAAGAAACTCACTGACATCCAAGCTTTCATTTCCTCTAGACAGGACAAAAGTGGTCTTAAGGAGAAGGCATCCTTCTGACTGTCACCCGCGTAGCAGTGGAAGGAAATACCATGTTTTTGTAGGATGGAACTCTAGGGGCAGCAAATACAATATGAACACAAAATAGAACCCTGCGGAACACCATGCGACAGGCTAGCAGAAATGAAAAGTAAAGAGTAATCAATGTGGCACTTGCATCCTTCAGTTTTTCTGTCGGCGGCCGTCGAAAGAAAAAATCTGGACAGCCCTGCTGATAAGTCTCATTAAAACTGGCAAATGCTTCCACAGGCGTGATGACAAAGGTCTTGTGCGAAGAACAAACCGACACCATCACATGTGGTGAGTGAGAGCATTGTTTTTGTCACTTGCCCTCGGAAAGCCAAAGGTTTTTGTTTGAAATGCGGAAGCTGCTGCTGTGTTATGTCCAGCTTGAGCTTTCCATGTCCTCCTCAGAGAGCGGATTCCTGACGATCCTGCGTGCAACGTATGGCCGGCGAGATGAGAATATCTGCACGGCAACGCCCTCAATCATGACTTTCTGTGACAGCGCCTCGGCTTTCGGAAGAGTGGAGCATCTGTAAGTGTCCTCCCGTACAAACGGCGTCAAAGGCTTGCAATTCTTTCGTTTGAACCGCGATTGAAATGCCTTCACAGGTGTTACCAAGATGGGCCGACTGTCTCGTGCACCCTGACGGCAAACAATGAAAACCTGGGAGAGGCAACTCCGTGCGATACACTTCCAAAGTATCTCACCGTGGATTATGCTTGCGTCGAGATAGTAAGCGGATTGACGATTCCGCTTGCACGCCTGTGCCAGTTGGCGTCTCTAATTTGCCATTTTTCTTTGATAGATTGTGTAGGCACCCACCAGAGGTCAGAGTGGAGCGGCGGCCAATCGACGACTCGACCAGCAAACAAAAATAGATGTAGAAGGTTAATAAATGGATTGCTCAGCTGATGAGTGCGGGGTTGTCTTTTTGAGAAAATCAATAATGCGCCGCCGTTGTTACGTGGCCAACGTGCACAGAAAGGTGCCTGCAGACCATCCCTGTAAAGCCAGCAATGACGAGCAGGGGGCAACTCGGAACAACCGCACACCGCTGAGTTGATAAAACCGCGTAGAGCTTCTTCCCTGAATTAGGAGTCGATTAGTGAGTCATTAGGAGATGGCTTAAAGAGGGACGCAAGGGAGTGCAGACCACGTACTGTCTGTCCATCCTGGAAGACAACCGAGGACAACTCCAAACGCGATGATATGTGCCGATTTTTTACGATTTCAGGTCTCTCCGCGTTTTTTAAAGATGTGAAAAATCGTATGATTGTTGTCAGTCCACTTTGGCAAACATCTGGCCTGCCCGCTGAGCCAGCCAAGTAGTCACAATGTTTGTGCAGAAATGCGTCAAGGCCACGTGGAGGCAAACGTGACGACTCCCAGTGGCTAAATGTGTGTTGTGGGAGACAATACTGGCGTGGTGACATCAAAGCGTCCAAAACCAACAAGTTCTGCAGGACGCACTGATAAGCATGCATCTATGGGCGTTTGCATGTGTGTTAACGCAGTCATTTGCCACGGTCAAAGCTCATGGCAGCACATCGCGCATTTATACACTCCGCATGTGGGAGATGCTCTGTCCAAGAGAAACCCGGATGGATGGACAACTTACGTCCTGGACCTGAAGCCGTTGTCCCGTGCCTTTCAAGGCCCTTTCCTGCTCCGAGTGCACTGTACAAACTGTCAGCGTCACAATGAGGAAGCAGATAAGATTTCTTTTCTTCACCTGCACGCTCAACCAGGGCCGGCCCGCTCACCACACGGTCCACGCCCCATCCCATGGTCCCCTTTGGCCATCCACTCGCTTCAACGGCCCTGGCGGGAGAGACCGCAGCACGAAGACGGCGGCCGAGCTGAAATCCAGGTCAGCTTCCAAGAACTGGGCTGGGAGAATTGGGTCATTCACTCCAAGGTGCTGACTTTGTACTGCTGCCATGGGAACTGCTTGGTCTCGAATCAAACGAGCAGCATTCTTGGGATCACGCGGTGTTGCGCTCCTCTTCCCGGAAGCATGAGGTCACTGCGCGTCATCACCACATCTGATGGCGGCTACTCCTTTAAGCATGACATTTTGCCCGATATCATTCCGGAAGAATGTACATTTTTGCACGTTTAAACGGGCAAGTTACCCATAGCATGTTACTGTAGATAGCCTCCTGGGCTGGCAACCGTATTTACACTCGGTACTAGGTCTGCTCGATTAAGCGATTTTGAACCGAGACCGAATTTTTACTGGATAAAACGATGTTAAAAACGTTCAAATCGGCACGCTCGATTTTTTTTTATTTTT
Source organism: Filicampus tigris (assembly GCF_054856515.1). Lineage (NCBI taxonomy): Eukaryota > Metazoa > Chordata > Actinopteri > Syngnathiformes > Syngnathidae > Filicampus > Filicampus tigris. The sequence continues at coordinate 39,345,804 of NC_141217.1, read as the reverse complement.
AGTGTATCTAAGCCACCGTAGTTTCCTCTGCATTTCCGCTTCCGCCGAGCGCGCAGTCCGGTAAAACTACAACAACACCCCGGCGATACCGGCGATTCTGCTATTTGCTCGGGCAAGTGAGCGTTTGGTTAATAAATCGGGCAAAAATAAATCTGTAGTGTAGTGTGTGCCCCGCATGTACAATACAACCCGTGAGCAAGTAACTCAACGTCTTTTTTTTCTCCTCTACAACGGACCTCTGGTCCAGCCGGACTATGCATCCGTACTTAGGCTTGACAGTGCATTGTGTTATTGAGTGACAGTTTTGCACTAATCATTGATTTATGTTGAAGTAAGACCAGGGAGAAAGGTGAAAGGCTAGTCGCTAGCTGGTTGGCAAAATGACTTGCTGACAGACTGTTTGGTTTACAGACTTGACTGTCTACCTTCTCTCATGTTGATGATTTCGTTTCAGATGGGATATGCACTTTCTTCTTTCATTATTGGTTTAATTAAGAACAGATCTGAAATCTACTGTGTAAGTAAAATGCTGTTAATCCTTGTTCTGTGAGTATTAAGTTAAATTGACTGGCATTTTGAATTCAAAGAAAGAAAAAAAATTAAGTTTAAAAATAAAAGACATTCAAAATACTTCATTTTTCATTATTTTTTATTTTACAAAGAAATCATAATCGTAAAATCGGGTTTGAGAGAAAATAATCGGGTTTTTCTTGTTAGGCAAAATCGATCAGCCCTACTCAGTACTGTATACAACACACATACAGCCGTATGCACGCGCACACGCAGCATATCACATGTAGTTTCGGCAAACATCCACAGCATTTAATGCCTTTCTTTTTTTAAAGCTTTCTCAGACGCAGCAGTTGTGACAAGCTGCGCACAGTATAATTTGTTATGTTAGTTCTTGAAAGATAACTTCATATGTTGCACACATGGGTTTAATTAACAAGGGAGTCAAAATGGTTTTTGTCGTGGGCCACATGTAGTTACGGTTTTCCTTGGAGGGCCGTTATGACTGTGAAACAACATAAATATTTCATTATACAGTATACACAAAAAAATTGATGCATATGTCATTTTAAAGTCAGATGTCAAGACTAATGGTTCTGTTAACTGTAAAAAGGGGTTTGGTTAAAAGAAAAAAAAAAAGGCTGCAATATATGACCATTTTTATTTATGACCTATGACAATTTGAAGTTTTTGGTAGCTTTTATTAAGAATCATGTCATTCGATGGGCAACATTTGCAACAATGTGGCTGGCTAGTTCGGACGCCCAGGCCAGAGTTTGACATCTGTGGTTTGGTACATGTTTTTTTTCTTACTGTTGTGCTTCTATTCCTTTTTGTAAATTGTAAATACTGTAATAATTTCTGTTATGCTAAATCAATGTGGCACCACCCTCCATTAGTGATTTACAGTTCGTCATCGTTTTTAACATTGTCTTTAATTTATGTTTTTGTATTTTTTTTTTTCCTTTAAATTAGGTTGTCGTTTAAAATAGCAAAATGAAAAATCTTACAGATTTATGTTATGAGTGGTGCCTCTGACCAATCAGCTTTGAATCAGATATCCCCCCGACCTTCTTCCTGTACGTTAGTCTTTCTTTCCTTCATTTTGTTTTTTTGTTTGCATTTTTGTGTAGTTTTTTTGTTGTTGTTGATTTGCTTAGGTATTTTTTGTTTTTTAATATGCTTTTTTGTCTTCATTTGCTTTTAGGTTTTTGATGTTTTGTTTAGCTATTTGTTTTTGCTCTTTCATTTTCTGTTGTGGTAGGTTTTTCAATTTTGTTTTCATTTTTTAGTTTTTGCGTTCTTCAATTTGCTGTTGTGTTTAGCTGTTGTTGCCACATCAAATGTGGAGGACACAGCAGCAAGTCAAACCCGCTCCAGGTGGCATCTACAGTACTCACACATTCACAAGAGCAGCTCTTTTAATGCTGCAGCTTCCACTTTCTCCTCTGACTTAAATGCATAACTGGCATTTTGTTTAAACTTTGACCAGCTTGCTGACATAGCTTACCTGTTTTAATGGGTTTCATCGTGATGGTTGGATGAAATTAGAGTGGCCATTGTGGTTGTTGCGACATCGCCTGCCGTTGAATTGCAAGCCTTGTGCGCTGCCTTTATCTTTTCCCTGATTTCAACATAAAAAGAACCCTTGAACCCAAATGTAATCATCTTTGATGTTTTTTTTTCCCCCCCCATGATACTCACTTCATTAACAGGCCTCACAGCATTCATTGTTTTATGCCAACCTGAAGGCCATTTGCTCTGGTCCCATGATCACTGGAAGAAACATTATGCCACTACGAAGGTCCTCAATGATTGAATGCTGATCGGCAAAAGTAAATAGTGTTATGGTAATAGTGGACAAAATACATTTTAATGACTGGCTTTCATTCACTGCCAGACATGTTCAGACCCTCTTTTACCTTAACGTTAGAAAAAATTAAAAAATGTATATAAATACATTTCTGAGATTGAATGGCTGGACTGTGAATAGAGAAGTAAATGTGTCAGTGGCAGTGAATGAATTAAAAACAATCGCTCCACTTCACAGGTACGGACCCATGAAAGCATTCATGGACTCCAATGTTCATGAGTCTAAACTATTTGTTTGGCTATTCTTACATGACTCTAGTAATGAAAGTTCTAATAAAACATCTTGTGAATAGTCTTTAGACTGTTGAGATTGCTTTAATTTATGGTGATAAAATCGAAAATGTCAATTTTGGAAGTGTGAAAAGATTTTTTTTTTTTTTTAACATGCAGATTTGCTCAGTCATCACTTCAGTTTCTGTTCCAATTGATTCAATGCAATAGTTTTTTTTTTTTTTTTTTGTGTCATTTAGCTTTTGCAAGTGAGCCACGACTGTGATTGAACCATTTGGGTAAGGTTCTTTTCTACGAGTGACCAAGGTCCATGAAAGCACGTTGGTTTAGGACACTGTCAAATAACTGACTACACCCTGACCTCAACCCTATTTAACTCTTAGTGTTATAGCAAATGTTCAGTTCCATTTGTCAACAGTAGATGGCATTGAAACTCATGTTATGGAGATTTTTTTTTTTTTTTTTTCCTTTTGTAAGCCCACAATAAAAACAGAACAACTTTCTGTTCAAATATATTTACTCTCAGGAAAAATATATATCTACAACTAGAAAAGAAACAAAACATTGTTTGAAACTGTTTTTGGAATGTACCGTGAAACAGAACAAACACTTGGAATGAGATGCAACATTTTGTAGGCGCCATCTTTTCGAGCCAGACGCACACAAAAAAAAAAAGCAAAGGAGAAGCTCTAAGAACATGTTGACCTGCACAGGACTCCAAATCAAAGTGACTCCAGCGTGAGGTTGGGAGGGTAAGCATCCGTGTTGGAGCATGAACACGGGCCGCGTGTGTCAGGGATGGAAAAGTATGTCTCACCCAAAAGGAATGTATTTCAGCAGGATGGAGTTGGCGCCGCTCATCACCACACAGCACTCAATGAGGTTTAGCCAATAAGCAAAAAAAAAAAAAACATTAAAAAAAAAACACAGGCACTGTTTTCCGAACCGTCTGCAATGACGAATGTGAATCATTTGTACCATTCCGGGAAGAAAAACTCAATGAAGAAAAAAAAGTTATGGTAAATAAAAATATGGATGAAATGTATTGAGAACAGTTTTTGGTGCAGAAAGAATTCAAGCATTTTCCAGTTCAACATCTAGGCCCAGTGAAAGAAATACCGGTATATGATAAATCTTGGAAAAACAACAACACTGAGCACTGCATGGTCCAGAAAAAAAAAAAAAAAAAAAACTACTCAAGCTAGCCTCAACAAACCTTACAAAAGACTACATTTGTGAGAAGGAGAAAAAGAACCAGGTCAGCCGAGGTGGCAGAAATGGACAGGGATTTCAGGGCCAAATAAGTGAGCTTGCGAGAGCGATAGGCTGCCTTGGGCTTTTGGTTCAAAATGAACTGACAACGTAACAGCCATTAAAAGTGAATCAGCCCCCCCCCCCCGCAACAGACGTAATACTGAAAGGAGCATCATTTTTCTTTCACGCATACACAAACATCCTCTCATCTGATTTTCCAGTTGCGCCCTACCCAATGTGATAAAGCTGGTAGGAATGACAAGACAGAAGACAGCCAGAAAGCAGGTTCAGGCACGTATTCCTGGAAGGGGAGACAAAAAGAAAAACACACAAATTAAAATTCCTCTGTATTGTCAATCTTCATACATTTTTGAAAATAGCATGCAGACTCAGCAAAAACAAGAATGTGTGTTTAAAGCAGTGAAGTAAAGTGACAACCGTGTCATCTAAATGACCCAAAAAAAAACAAGCATATAAAACAATGTTTTAAAAAAAATAATAATAATAAGTCGTCCCCGGTCTCAAACACTGTAGGCATGTCCGCCGAGTGTACCGAACCCACAGCCCAGATAAAAATGGATGCCACTTTGTCTTGCAACTTATGTGAACACATCCCTACATGTTTCAGTTGCAAGAATATGTTTTAACCCATTAAAGCCTGAAGCCCCACGTGAGACATCTCTCTAAAGCCTACGGTCGTCTTTGGAGTCACCCTTGAAAACCGGACTTTTTCCCCACCTACAAAATAATTCATATCTCGGCCCCTGTAGCCGATAGAAACCTAATTCCAAAAGAATCAGAGCTTGGACATGTGGATTTCACACAGGCCCAAGTTTAATCACCTTTACTCTTTCAATCGAAAATGCTAGTGAACCACTATTTTTAATTGAAAAAAAAAAAAAAAAAAAAATCGAGTGGTAATTACCATGCTGTATTCTCTTACAAAGACGTTGAAATTGTCATTGTCTACGAACATATATCTTAACCACACATCACGTTTAGCTGGTTTCATGGCTTTAAAAGTCCGCAAGCAGGGGGGTTCAATTATGACCAAAATACAACTTTGACATTCACCAAAAAAGATATGGAAACACAAAGTTGCAAATAAATGGAGATTCAGTTTTTAAAAATGACTGAAGTGGGAAATGGTCACTAATCACATCCGTTACTGGCGGACGGTTATTCTGTCACCGGTGGACGCCCGTTTTACTGACGTTTACGGGGGGGGACCGTCGGACGATTACAATCCAGTTTGTCACAAAAAATGACGGGCGGGTTCCCCGGCCGCTGACGGGTGACTAACGACGGACCAGCGAAATTTGAGTAAAATGGCCGCCTCCGCTAACATGTCAAGTAAATGTGGTTCGCAAATACCTTTTTGGCTCGCACCTTCCTGCTTCTCTTGAGCAAAATTGAGGCGGTTCTGCTCGGCTGGCGTTTGCGCCACAGTGTGGACCTCGGGGCTGCTGCTGCGTGAGTGACTTCCCTCCTCCGTGTGGTAGGCCAGGTCCAAGTGCTGCTGCGCCAGCTTCAAGTGCCGGCGCAAGCGCTCCAGGTCGCGGGCCGAGTTGCCGAAACTGTCCAAGCCAGAGTCCCGCGTCGGCGAGATCCCGAGATCCCCTTTGACTCCTTTTTTCACAGCAGCGTGATAGCCTGGTGGCGCCGTGGCTATGGCATGCAGGGAAGAGGGCGCCTGCGATCGGAGGTTGGCCCGCCTGCGGAAGGTGTCGCGGATAGTGCCGATGCCCAAGTGCATGATTTCGAAGATGGTGAGAATCAGGCAGAGGAAAGACACCACGTACATGACCAGCAGGAAGATGGTCTTTTCAGTGGGCCGAGACACGAAGCAGTCCACCGTGTGCGGGCAGGGTGAGCGAGTGCAAACGTAGAAGGGGATAACCTCAAAGCCATACAGGATGAACTGGCCGCAAAGGAAGCCGACTTCGAAGGCCGAGCGCCACAGGAGCTGGCATATGTAGACTTTCATCAGGCCGTCTCGCAGGATCCGCCGCCGTCCGTCATGCTTTTTCTCCTGCGACCCTTGAAAAGTGACAAGTGCTTATTAGACCTCAAAGGGCCCGATTGACTCAATTTTTGCCCATGAAGAAAAAAAAAAAAAAAAAAACGGACTTGCTCAAACAAACTACCATAACAAACGTGACATTATTATTATTCATATCAACTTAACGGACTTGCTCAAACAAATTAACATAACAAACGTGACATTATTATTCATATCAACTTAGCAGCAAGTTGCATTCACATAAAGTTAATTCATGTAAAGTAAACCTGTTCAGTTGTGTGCATTTGCCCTACTTAACATGTTACATTTTGCCATGTGTAAAAACTAAGGTGGCTCAAGGCAATCGCTTTCCACGTGAATTTCTAATGATCACTACCAATTCGGGTTTAGTGAACCCAGGATTGCTTATGCCCAACAGGCAAAATTTGCCGCATAGTTCATTTTGCGCATTCTGAGAGAAAATGATACAAATAGATGAATTTAGCTTGCACAATTATGTGATAAATCAAATCCAAGGCGAATTGCAATGGCTGATTTGGCCACATCTGAAAGGCAGGTGCAAAGAAAAATATTTCAGCATAGAGCGTATTCAGCAAGGCAATTCTGAACTGTTGCCAACAGCAGCCACATTCTACTAGAGTGAGTAAACACGCAATTTACTATTTTCTTAAGGCGCGATGCTTCCGAATCTGACTCGGACACAACCATGGCAAAAAACAAAAAAAAACAAAAATGGCAGTTGGCCACTCATCCCTGCACATTGGACAATTTATCCTTGCGATGTGAACTGTGCAATCCTCTATTTCGTACTGAGGCTCCTCATACAATTTGTTGTATCCTATCACTTTTTTTTAAATCCATAAAAAGATGGAATGTCAGTCAAGACAGACACAGGTTGCGACAGAAATGACATAGGCGAGAATAAAGATGAAAAAAAGGATATATTGAAAGGTAAAACCACAAAACCAGTGTCCGAGTCTTTTGTGAGGCAGAAGAGCAAGCAGTGGTGAAAAGTAATCAAGTAGTACTACTTCACTACTGTAACTAAAGCATATTTTTGGGCATCTGAGTATTTTTCTGATTGTGATTTGAAAAAAATTGCTATACTTTCTAGTCCTTTGTCAAAGTAGTCAATGATGATGGGGGGGTCATTTAACTGCCCTGAGGTCCCTTAGCATATTTTCCTCAGTTCACGTTAGCAAAGCTATAGGAAAAAGTTGCTCTGATAGCATGAAAGCCTGAGCCCATGCTACCTTAACTTAAAGAAATACATCCAAATATTGTATATAACTGACAGTGGGCCAACATTTTTCTGTTACTTTTCTTCTGAAGAGCCTGTACAACAGTTGAATAAGTACTTCATTTACACAAGTATCTGTGAACAAATACTTCTTTTACACAAGTATCTGTGAACAAATACTTATTTTACACAAGTACCTGTACTGTCTACTCTGTCAAGTGTGTGTGTACTTTTGCCACCTCTGTGAAGAAGCGACAGTCAGAGTGCTGCCATGCACTTTATCCTGAGCTCAGGAATGTTTTTTCAAACCTTGAAAAGCTAACAATGAAATTCAAGCATCTAAGAATTCCAAGCAGCTCTTGAGAAGCCTCAAAAAAGGCAAGTCTCGAAATTTGCACAATCCGTGTACATTGCTATGTGGTTAAATGAGACACGCCGCTGTTAATGATCATACATTTATTTGATTTTAATATACACTATGGCATTCCACATCTAACTAAGCTACACAATATGGAACTACTGTCTAATTTCTTCCATTCAAATTAATTTTGAGGTTATTTGAGACAAGGGCGAGAAGATGCTTTTTGATTCTTCTGGACGTCTTTGATTTATTGAGTACTGCCTTTTCCGTCCCTTAAAGCGGAAGTCAACCCAAACATATTTTTTTCAAGAATATGTTCCCAGCAGGCCCTCTAGTTGAAACACGGCATTCTGATTAATTTTGCGTTTGCGGAATATAAATTAAGCAGCAAAGTGCACTTGCTTTTAGCCTTCTCTGGGGGCGGCCATTTTGTCTTCTGACGACTGAAAACGACATTACAACTGCTCACAACGACCAATCACGGCTGACCTGTTTTCTGAATCTGAGCCGTGATTGGTTGCTACCTGAGCCCTGTCATTTTCAGTCGACAGGACAAAATGGCCGCCCCCAGAGATGGCTAAAACGAGTGGATTAACGCTTTAGTCCACAAACGCAATATTTATCAGAATGCCCCGTTTCAACTAGTGGGCTTGCATAGAACATATTCTTGCGTTGACTTCCCCTTTAAGACCGACCGACCGACCGACGACCGACTGACAATGACAGCTTACTTTTTTCCTCCTTGTCTGGTTTCTCTTGTTCGATCTCCTCCGCCACCATGGGGTCTTCTTCTCCATTGTCCTCAGCCTCCTCGTAGTCCCGAACGGCGCCACGGTTGATGATGGGCATCCTCTTCTTGCGTCGCGGCCGGTAGTCCGAGTCTTCCATGCGGGCGATCTTGTGCATGGCGAATCCCAGGTACATAATGGTCGGGGTGGTGATCATAATGACCTGGAGCAGACGTTGATTCACTTAAGTCACACACACACACACACACACACACACACTGTATGCTAGATGCGAATACTTGGACGCAAAGAGCAAAGCTCACCTGAAAGATCCAGAAACGGACGTGCGAGAGCGGCGCAAAGGCGTCGTAGCACACGTTCTCACAACCCGGCTGCTGCGTGTTGCAGACAAATTTGCTCTGCTCATCGTAGTAGATGGTCTCCCCGCCGACTGCCGTCAGGACGATGCGGAAGATGATGAGCACCGTCAGCCAGATCTTCCCCACAAAGGTGGAGTGGTTGGAAATCTCGTCCAGCAGACGCGTCAGGAAACTCCAACTCATGGTGTCGAAGTGACCGAGGAGCTAAACAGGCTTTTGTTTGGGGAGAAAACCACAATTGAATGAGCAACCACCTCCACGCAGCCTGAAGCTACGCTTGTGATTCAAAGCATCTTTTAAAAGGACTTTTTAAAACTTTATTTTACAGACTGGCTTTCATGTGATATTGCCTGCCCTTGTTTAAAAATGGATTTCGTTTTGTATTCTTTCTTTATTCATTTCACCATCCTGCCTCTTGGTTGAAGGTTTGTTGTGTTGCCTGGTTTTTTTTGCCCAGTGACAGTTGCTGTACATGTTTGCTGGTGATTGCATCTCATTTTGCTTTTCATGCTTTCTTTCAAAGCACTTTGTCGTCAACACGGAGAGTGCCGAGCAGCATTCTTGCAACTTCCTGTCATTAATTCAATAGTACCTTGAGTAGTTTAGTTTCTGGGTTCTGATATTCCCCACAAAGTATAAGAGGTGTTTGAGGGTCAGAGGAATCCATCAGGATTCGTTTGTCAACGCGCATTTAATAATTCAGTCTTTTCTTGTCATTCACCCATTTTCTAGGGAAAAATTCCAAATATCCGGGCATTTCTGGTAATGCCCACGATGCAACGCGCCTTAGTTGGTGAAAACAACCCGCCGTATTGTATTGCTTTTGCCTGTGACTAGCATATAAAGCTCGCAGAAAATCATGCCTGGGATTTGTTGTGCGGTTGGATCGTCCAACCATAACATGATGGAAACTGAAATATCATTCCATATCACTGTCGTAGGACAGGCCATAGGGATTCAAGCGACACGTTTTAGAGCAGCTCGAATGTCTTTATTTGCTTCCCTTCATTTCTCACAAGATACCACATAGCCACTTCCTGTTAAGCCTTTCACAATAAAACAGCATGTACTTAAAACGCCTTACCCCACAATTACTGTGCGGACAATGAACAACGGAGAAAGTGGGTAAAAGGAGTGACGAGAGTGGGACTGCACCTTTCGGAATGGAAGCTAACCAAGACCGCAGTGCTGTGCTGTGCTGTGGTGAGCATTTCAGTGGCAAGACTCGTTCTCGAGTGTGACCAAAAAAAAAAAGCACTTTTGGCTCTGCAGATAGATTGTTAGAGTTGTCAAGTGACATTTCATCACATTTTGAAATCAAAATAATCCCCAACAACACAAAATTCAATGCTTTTCATTTCAGGGTTTGTTTTCACCGACTTGACCGCCATCTTGACTTGTGACGTCATTTTGACGTAAACTCGTAATTGTCCGTACCGCCCATCCTTAAGGGACGCAGGCGAGCTGGAGCCTTTGGTCGAGAAGTACGACCGGACTTGTCAATCAATCAGCATTTAAGGAAAATTCCGAGCATTCACTGAAAATGCATTTTTTTGAAATGCCAAAGTTCGGAAGAAAATCCCCACAAGCACAGTGAGAACGTGCAAACCCTGCACACAAAGTCTTCAAACCAACCTCAGAACTGTGAGGTGGATATGCTAACCACTCGTCCACTGTGCCACTTTCTTGTCATCATTACCAGGTAGAAATGTGACAAAATAGGGGGAATAGCCTATGGATGTCCCCAGAACAGGGATGGTTAGTTTTATGGTGAATCATCAGACATTCGGGCACAGGCGTGGGAACTTGGAAGTCATTCTGTCTACACAGTCACAACAGTCATGGCGGGTCATAGTAGCTGTCGTTGAACTTCATTTATTCCTTCACTGTTGAGTGTCGTCACATTGCCTGCCAGTCTATATCACAAGTACACACAAACAAGGAGTTGTGCATCGACAACTATTATCCAAAAGTAAAAAATGTTTGCAATCACCCCCCCCCCCCACGTGTTAACCGTGATTGTTGACTTTCCAAGACGTGAGCTCATTGTAATGGGCCCCAAAAGCCGTTTTTTGCCCATGGTTTAAATTGTGTATTGCTATAAACATAAGAAATATGAACCAAATCCACGTAACCAGCTTCTGCACGCAAACAACATCTGTGCAATGCACACATGACCACACACTAGTTGAACATGAAACAGAAAACTACTCTCATGGTGTCAGTAAAAACTGAACATTGAACATGTTTTTCTTCAGGCAAAATGAGGACATGACATGCATTATCTTTGTCAGAGAAATTCCAATCATCCTCGGGGAGGATCTCACCGCATGCAAGCCTGCCAACCATGGGATGGTTTTTTTCAATAACCACAATGTACACACTCAATGTACACATGGACTAAAAATGCAGAAACATTTTCCCTCTTCAAGTGTTAAGGATACATGTCGTTCTGGTTTTATATATTTTCACCTACCACTTGCACTGGGATTACTAAGAGACTAAAGATTGAAGTATAAGAACACAAATAGAAATATTGACCAAAGCACTAGGAGGATTTTTTTTAGTTGATGGTTAAGTTACGGGGTTTTTTACAGTATATGGCCTTTCACATTACAAGCATTAGCTGGTGGAATTTTTGTTAGATGAAATGAATATGGCTTGGTTTGACATTTTAGTGTTTAAATACAGTTTACATTGTTGAATTGTTTTTGGGTTAATGTGTCGATCAGTTTTAAAGTAAAGTTGAAGTAGGGGTGACAAACACGTTGAAGCAAGCATACTGGGCGTCTTATTTGGTTATACACCAGTGAGAAGAGGACCTAAGGAAAAAGCATGTTTTAAAAAGTTGAAATGCGTTTAAAGTACATTTAAGTTGTAAAACTAAAAACATGGTCTGGCCTGGAACATATCCCTCACGATACACGGGGATTCACTGCAGTTTAGAGCGGTACACTTTTTCCCCCAAAAGAAGGATCAGGGTGTGACAAAAGGAAGCAACAGCAGCAAGTCGCAAGCCGCAAATACAGCTGCGGGGTGACATCTGTTTTCACCCTGCAATTAGGCTACAAGACACTACCTTTAAAATCAGAGCACAGCAGAGAAAAAGACAAGTTGAGGGAGCACTTTTAGAGCTGCAGTGTGAGGGGTGTTATCATGTGCTCAGAGCAGATGTGCACAGAGGCGACTGTCCCTTTAAACGCCACTTCACTACTCTGATGGGATTCGCAGCCGTGGCCGAAAGGCAGGCAAATTAAAGGCTGCTGAATCCAGTTTCTGTTTGACCACTAATGCTCTCAAAAAGACTTCAATTTCACATCAAATGTCTCTACGTTGGCAGTGCAGAGGAAAACAAATCACAATCCTAAGACGTGGCAAATACAGTAGCCTACGTCAGTGCCTCATGTGCAAAACGTCCGTCCGTTTGGAACGCATTTCAAAGTCATCGCAAAGTGCTGCGGAGAGTTTAAAACAGTTTTAAAACTAAACTAAACAAAGTTTAAGTAAAAGGTTGGCAGGTAACAGTTAAAAAAAATAGCAACACACTGAGTAAAATGTAACCCTTGTATGGCGTTCGGGGCTGTGGGACCCACATTCAGTTTTTTATCAAATGAAAAATGACCCAATGCATATCTGAAACTTTCGCCTCATGGTGATAACACACTGTTCTGGGATTTTCTTTTTTTTTTTTTAATTACATTTTATTTTCAAAAAGGGAGTAGCACATTAAGTCAAAAATGTGATCGACAGTAACAAAGGCAAAGGGCAAATATTAATGTTTGCTGTTCATATGACTTGCAATTGCGATGTACCGGTAGTAAACATCTGTTGAGTATTTTAACAGAAAATTAATTGATTGTGTTGTTTTGAAAACAGAAAACTTCAGCAGGTCCACCAGACCCATCAACACTGGCTGAGTAACAAAAATAAAAACATCATACAAAGGTTTAAAGCTAAAATGCATTTTTTAGGTAAGTATTGAGGTCCTTTTTGGAGGTCTCCAAACTTTGAGGAGCCCCCATGGACTCCAGGACAGGCTTTTTCTGGGGATTTAGAAAAAAAAAAAAAAAAAAAGAGGAAAAAAAGTGTCCATGTTGAGCCGGATGAAGGGCCCGCCGGCTAATTGTCTGAAACTCAAACAGTAATTTCAGGGGGAAGGAACTGAGGAGTCTCGTCTAAATCTTGATTGACTAAAGAATTCAACGAAGTGCAGTGCTGTACTTTTGTCATGGCAAATCAAGGTGCAAGCAGTGCCGTTCCAGCGAGTAGATGTTTGCTTCGGTCCTGGTTAACACACGAGATATTAAATAGTTGCTGCTCCTATAGACAGGACACAAAGTCTAAACGCATCTACATGTGTTTAACAAAGTCAAATAGTCGGCAGCTGACCAAAGAAAGGCACAAACATCCACCGTCGCATATACGGCGAAGGATTTGGGCTGGGAGGGGGTTGTCTGGTCTGGAAAGTGTGTGCAAAGGATCCGGACAAAGCGGAGGCGTTTTAACATTCCTGGCTAACCCAAAGCAGAGAGCTGGATTTTAGGGTTCAAGGAGCTGACACGGAGGCCGCGCAGCGCGCACACACACACCAGCGCGCGCGCGCTCGCGCACACCAGGCGCCGCAAGAGTCGGCCAAGCCACAGTCAAGCTATGCACCCTTCAAAGAACAAGACGACGAAAATGAGCAGAAATGTGGAGAAGCACGCCGAGGCAATCGTTGGGTTCACTGCGCTCTGCCGGGTTTTGGTGGCAAACTAAACATGGCTACGGCGTGTTCCAAGAAAGCGTGTGAGGAGGCACACATCTCCCCTCTGCCGTACGTGTGAGCATTACAGTCGGTAGGGAAAAAGTACACTTTATTAAACGGTTTGCTCACTTACCGTCTCCACCAGTCAAACGTCGCTACGACAGACAAGGGCACGTTTAAAAGTTCACTTTCTGCATGGCCAACACAGAAGCTCCAGTCGCGCACTTGAGAGGAAAGCAGCCGAGCGCTCCAAACAAAGTTCCAGTGCCTCCAAACACAAACACAAGCACCCACCTTGTGCGCGCTCCAAGCGGCTTAATTGCGCCACCAGGTTTTCCTAATTAGCGTGCGTGGCTGCCGTCAGTCTGAGTCCATTCAGCCCACCGTGACCCCCGCGCGCCGGGGTGCTCCAAACAAAAGTGTTGGCTTCCGTGGGCTCCTGACTCGTCTTCCTCCTCCTCTTCGTCGTCGTGCCGCGTAAGTGGCCCCGCAATAAACACCAGCCCCGCCTCCCCCGCCTGAAACCTGAGAACTGTACATACAGCAACACAAAAGTTGTTTTTTGAAAGTGATGATGTTGTTGTGCAATTGGCCCATGTATTGCTGCACGTTGCACGTGGCTTTTTGGATCAACGTTCTAGCAGTTAAAAAAGACGAAACAAGATGCAGAAACATATTCATATTTACTGAAATATAAATATGTAATATAAAGGTGTGTACGTACAAAGTATGAAGTGTGGTGCTGTTAAGACAAACTGAAAATAAATGAACAAGACTTAGTGTTGTTGTTTAAAAATGAAAATAAATCTCAGTCAACGCAATTATCTTGCCACCTCTGAGTGAAATGTTTCACTCAAATCAGCCATGCAGCTTCAAATGCTGAAAAGGTACACCAACGTTACCCAAACTCATCCAACCGTGGTGTGCTTCTTTCATCACAAAATGTGTGCCTAACCACAACTTGTTGCGAAATTATTTGTAAAATAACATTTTCTAATCTTCTGCAAATTGCCATACAGGCTCAGAGGGAACACGGGGTCAAATTATTGCAATTTGGATGAGAAGGCACGGGGGTGGGTTTAGGGCTCACAATGCCTTCCTACCGCCCCTGCCCACAGATGCACCAACATGGAACAATCCAGAACTTCCACAGCAATTTGATCCATGTTCATTTGCAACTTTAAACATGCTTGCTGTGGTGCACCTGACTCTGACCTTTCACCCCTGTCGCTCTCCCACTGACAGGCAACTTTTCTGAAACAAGCAGGTCAAGCAACGCAAACGACAATCGATTCTCAAAGCCCCTTTTGCTGGTCGGGACCACATGGGTTCAACGGAAGGTGATGCGTGTCTTCAGCCATCATGTGCACAACACATGTGGCGCACTGGTGGCAAGAAGAAATATTTACACAGCGGAGGCAGTTAGCACAGCGTACACGCAACTCAGGATTCGGAACTTCGTTGGAGCCGCGCGGGCTAAGCTTGCGGACAATCAACCCGCAAGAACTCAAAAACTGTACGCGGGTGTCCAAGTTACAGCCCGGAAGCCATTCTTACTGCAGTCATCTCCGTCGGCGATTAAAATGAGCAATCGACACATCTTGTGTCGCTTGCCTGCATTGTACTTAAGTATTTACATTCTAAATTGGGTGTCAAAGCGGGAATGAATAAATAAATTCAATCCAATCTCTCATTTCCTTGTTTCCAACCAATCACACATCCTTCGGAAAGGTACGAATTGCAGAATTGCAATGGTTTGCTTCAATGACATCTAAGTACAGACTGCTCCGGTTTGGGTGGTGAGTACAGTGAGATCAATTCTAGTGGCACACAGAAGAGTCGCTGGCATCCATCCATCCATTTTCTTCCGCTCATCCGGAGTCGAGCCCGGACTTCCCTCTCCCCAACCACTTCGTCCAGCCCTTCTTAGGGGATACCAAGGCAGACGCTGTCTGTCCAGTGTGCCCTGGGTCGCCCTTGGGGCCTCCTCTCAGCCCACTTTGGGCTTAAGATGAGGTGGCAAGACAGTTCGATGACCGCGTCGTCTTCCCTCCAAGCCTATTCTCTAATGTACTTATTTTGTGCTTCCCCCCACCGCCTCCTTGTGATATATCTATACTCAGCTATCTGCTATTCTGGATTTTTGCGCTCTTTTTATAACTCCCTAGGATGATGCCAAAGCCCCGGCTAATAGGAAAAGTCGTATTTGGTGTAAAGGACGTATGTTAAAGTGACAAACCTCAACTGAGAGATGACAATCTTTATCGTGGAGGAGCTCAGGTTGTTTGCGTAAATTAGGGAGACGTGTTTGTGTTAACTCTGCTACACAAGCATTTCTGGTACACTTTGTCAAAATCAAGTAATCTGTAAGAGATTTATCTCTAAGGCTAATGTTGTAAAATGAGTTTGGAACGATATGTAAGCGTTTGTGGAACATTTGCAGTTAAAACTATTGATATAGGCAATTATGAACTTTTTTTTGAGGGCGTCAATTAGTGGCATTTTTCACAGGCCTTGGCCGCCATCCCCCGCCAACAACAGAGCTTTATTGTAGTCATAAATAAAACCAATAAAGTCCTTTTGTTTCAATTCATTTATACACACTGTTTGCAAACAATTTTGATCTCATAGAAAAACATAAAAGACAATAGTGAAGAAATAAATTAATAGCTAGCGCAAGGATTCCCACATATGCGTGTTGACAGCTTCACAAAAAAAAAAAAAAAAAAAAAAATCCACAATTGTTCTTCCCAACATCAGTATGCCGTGTAGGATAGAAGGGCTGCTTCATTTTACTAGCAACACAACCACAACTTCGAGATGGACTTCGGCCTATCTTCCTCATTGAAGGGATGCGTACAGAGAGAGAGAGAGAGGAAAAAAAAAAAAAAAAACATTTCCCATTGTTTGTTATGTTTCTTTGTCGTGCACAGTTGTGTGCAGCCTAACACCGAACATGCCCTCCCACTGTGTTCGGACCCAGGCCAGCAGAGCCTGCAGGAGCTCTGAACTCTCCGAGCGCACGTGCCAGGTCTTCTCCTCTTTCTGTGTCTTGAAGATGAAATCAGAAGCAAACAATTAAAAACAATTACGGCCGACAACGTCGGAGTCGAGCGTGTGGCTGACCTCGTCGTAGAGCTTGACGTCCATCTGCCGCTGCTCATTGGGCCACAGGTGGACCGAGCTCACGCAGCTGATGGGCAACGTCTCCAGAAGGGAGAAGCTCCCGCTGCTCGGCTCCGGGGCGCCGTTGACCGTTGGCAGCTGCTTTGTGCTCTTCCTCCACTGGTGATCCTCGCTCAACAGGTACAGAGTCTCTCGGGTCGCCAGCACGGTCATCGGCGCCCACGTGTTTTCTGCCGTGACACGCAGGCAAGAGACAACCTTTGCTTTAATATGACCTTGCTACATTTACTCATTCTTTAATTCAATGGTCACCCCATAGGCGAAGGTCAAATCCCACGAACGCTTTTAATTGTGTCCGGTACAGATATAAAACATTCCCACAAAATCCTGATGTGCGGCCACATGTTACTAATTTGCGGCCACGAAATAGGCACAATGTGTGTACGAAATAGTAATTTGAGGGTTTTAAATTGTTCTCGGGAACTTGGGACAGCTGTGTAAGCCAATGGAGCACACATTTGCTAAAGATGTTTTTTTGTTTTTGTTTATTTCTTTTTTCAACTAAGATATTTTCTTTTGCTGTCAATAGCCTGCAATGGCAAGCTTTTCAGATTGTCTTTGTAGCTCATCCCTAACCCAAAATTGAATTCAATTACCTATACAATTTCTGTCGGTGTATTTTTTTTCCTTCCACGTTTCATGTCTGGTGCTCTGTGGCAATCAAAGGTATGTGTTGGCATTGAGAGTCTGAAAAGTATCAACCAAACGAGGTAGATCTGGGCACGCTATGGCAAAGCTACAAATTCCGCCGAGAAGTGCAGCTGCTGCGCACAATCGGAAAAATCGCCCGAGGAAGACTTTAGGCAGTGTCCTGCATCTCCGGCACAAATGAATGTAACTTCCTTCACCTGTGACTCCATACCCCGTCTCGATGCCACCCGACAGAGACATCATATACTGTAGTGGCATCACATCATGCGTTGGTAAAAATGAATGAGGTGATGTAGAGGCGGCAAACCTTGCAGCAAAAAGGCCAGAATGTAGCAAAACTGCAGCTGTCCATCCTCCACATCTGTGCGGATGTCTTCACACACAAGAGGCCTGGCGCAGGAAAAGAACAAGAATGTGAACAGAACACAAAACAACATGCAGTACTGTCTACTGCTCGGGTAAAAGAAGCAATGGCAATGTCTACACAATGAAATTTTGCATATCTCGCGACGACATTTCTGCCTATTTTCTGACATGTTGCAGGACGCATTTGTAACTGAATCCTAATCATTTTTGCACTGTCAATTTGAAATAATGTCCTGATTTTGAACAAAGGGATGGAAATGAACACTTTCATCCATTCATTCATAATGAACAGATGAATAGATTATTGAAATAATCATAAGTTGCAGGCCTAATTGTTATAATTGCACATCCAGTGAGACCTTTATCGCAAATCTGTAACATGACAGCACATAACATAAAATAGTGCTCCCAACACACTTTAAACATACCTAAACTTCGAAAAATACACTTTTTATTTTCTTTGAACACAATGGATTTGAACACAATAAATAAAATGGCAAGCATAAAAAGTATACTATACGTGTCTGTGTACATGTGCCTTTAAGATGTGGGGTCCAATAAAATTATATTATATATGAATCCAATTTGGGGCACCTTAGGGCGTTCGCAGGAAGAACACAAAACCACAATTTTTTTCAGCAAATAGCTGAGGATAACTTCCACAGAAAAAAAAAGGCGAATTCATGAATCGCCAACAATAGGTGTGATCACTGTAGTATACCTCAGGATATCTCGCTTCTCTACGCTAAAATGAAGCACATCCCCCAACTATTCGATGCTAAATGCTTCTGCATACCTTGACATTCTGGCAATGTTATTTATTATTTAAGAGTTTCAACATTAATACATAACTTCAATCATCATTGGGAGTGTTGGTGTTTTTGCGCGCATCAGTGACGTACTGCACGTATTTCTTATTTGAAATCAAGCTTTCATGTTTGCGGTCTTTTTCCGCTTCAGAGGAGGGACACGACTACTAATGAGTGGAGGAAAACAAACAAAAGGTGGCCAACAGCAACCTGCACGACAACATACGCGGGTCTGGATGCCCAACACACGGTCTCAATTAAAGTGCGGTTTACCAGCTAATTTAACAGAGCCGTGCTACAAGATGAAGTCTTCAAAAATAAATACATTTCAAAAACAGATTGTAATGGAGAGAAGATGTGCATCCGGATAAAAAATGAGCTCATTGGCACGACGCTCGTCTCGCTGCACGTGTGCAAATACCAGAGATGGTGCTGAGGATCAAGTCTGGTGGTTGAGATGGACCTCAGTTTGCTGTCGGATCGGTGAGCCATCTCGCGCACAATTCCTACACAGAGATGACATGAAGAAATTAAAAAAAAAAAAAGGACTCAACACATTTGGAGCAAGATTCTGACAACAAACAAACAAAAGTAACTGCTGGAAGTCCGCCTGAAGAACTTAGTCATTCTCCTCAAACAATAAAATCTCTGCGTGTCCATCAGAATTTAAGCAGAGGAAAAAAAAAAAAGCACAAGACCACATGGTGACAATAGGCCTGTCAAAAAGGCACACCCAAGCAAAGCTTTATAGCAAACAGGTCAGAAGTCAATGGGAGATTCTTGTTGCAATGGCTTTGGGGTGTACTATTGCAGCAACATAGAGGCCGCGGTTGAGAAAGTGTCAGCAGCACAATACAGCTGTCAAGGCAGCTTCCAACAACAGCGGCATATTGCGTATTCTTTGACAGCTATGAGGGGCAGGGTGGATTTCAACAGCACACACTAGCTTCACGGTCAACTTCGAATGGACACACTTCACAGAAAGGATTTCAAGGGTTACTCTGCTGGAGGAGGAACACAATATGAACCATACTTTTGCTCAAACCAACAACCGCAGTACTCAACCTTGCCTGCGCAAAGCACCTCACGCACGCACTGTCTTGAAAGGTGAGTTGTGTCAAAGAGATGCGTCCGTCTCACGGTAAACATCGTTTCCACCTCAACGTGGTAAACCGGGGTTGTAATTATGTGCAGACTTTGGCGGCGTTTATGTGTGCTGATCAAAACGGGTTGTTTTCCGTCAACGTCAGGAAGGCTGTAAATCATAGCGTTTCTTTATATTCCAGAAATTCCCGGCCCCACCAGAGGCCTAATCAAGGGCTTTCCTTCCGGCTGCTGCTCTCACAAGCAAACGAGTTGGGCTGGCACAGATCTTTGCCTCTTATCTCACACGGTACCGTGTCAGTGGGTTTCTGTGGCAAGAAGACGATGCTGTTGTGAGGCCCGCAGCAGTAAAGCTCAGATTGTGTTGCGCAGAAAGCAGCACAACCAACAAGCGGAGCAGGGAAGGGTCAGTGAGTTTATTTCCCACACAATACGAGCTGTCCTTTTATGTGTTTTCCACATGTGGAGCAGGAATTGCTTTCCGCTCGTGCTCGTGTTTGGCCTGAGCTCCTTCTTACCTGTCAGCAGGCCAAAGAAGTGTTTGCAGCGTATACTGTCCCGCACCAGGAGGGTGTAGGCCACGCCCCCGACTTCCGCATCTTCAAATGCCATGTGGAGGCTCTGCGAGCCAAGCCCCACCTCCAGGTAGCTGAGCTCTAAGATTGGGTGGCAATCGCGCTTTTGGAGCCAATCGGAGAGCTGCCCTTTGCTGGGAGGAAATGCACACCGAGGTTCAAGTTAGCAATGGCAGTAACTCCCCAAAAACAGTAGGGGGCTAAGCAACTCTTTTGGTCAGGAACGTTCAATAGCGCGTGAAGCGTACATCATGTAGTCGCTGTTGTTCAGCCACTCACCTGGCTCCCGACGTCGCTTCAAGGACATAGATTCTCTTGTCGGACACCACCACCAGAGATGGGAACTCTTCTGGCTCCCCAAATCTCACAATGGATGTCTGACGGCCAAATGGATATTCAGCCTGTAGAAATGTAACTTGCGCGCGAGCGGCGCAACAGTCACTTACCTTTAGGAAGCAACTGAGCTCCTCTTCCTCTTCGAAGACATCCACATCCAAGAAAAGCTTCAGACGATGGTCGACCGCCTCAAAGGCCTCGGTCAGCAGGTCGAAGTCATCTGGGGGAAAGCCGCTCAAGTTAAAAGACACCTCACAACAGCTTGAAGCTAACATTTCAGCCGGAAATGAGAAATGTCCCACTTGCTATATTATTGGAATGACCTTTTGTTCCACGGTAGTAAGAAAGCAGGACGACATGTAAGATACAAACGCAACTTCCGTGTTACATTGAAATGGGGCGTCACGGGCCGAGGAACACCACATTCAATTTTGGAGAGGCTCTTGATAAAATGAGGTAGATCATTAACTGATTCCAAAGTGTTTCCCTAACCTTAGACAATTGAAGAATGCACATTTTGAATCAGTTTTGTTCAAGTGGAAATCAAACCAAACACATCTTTTTTCAAGCATGTTTTATGCAGGCCCTCTAGTTGAAACAAGGTATTTTGATTCATATTGCGTTTGTGGAATATGAATTAAGCAGCAAAACGCACCCGTTTTTAGCCATCTCGTGGAGCGGTCATTTTGTCACTTCTGTCCACTGAAAACGACATCACAGTTGCTCAGGGCTCAGGTAACAGCTAATCACAGCGCCCTGAGAAACTCTGATGTCATTTTCAGAGGACAGAAGTGACGAAATGTCTGCCCCCTGAGATGGCTAAAAGCGGATGGATTTTGCTGCTTAATTCATATTCCACAAACGCAATATTATTCAGAATGTCGTGTTTCAAATAGTGGGCCCGCATAGAACATATATTGAAAAAAAAATATGTTTGGGTTGACAAGCCTTGAGGGGGGTCAGCACTTGACTGATGTTCATCTGACCTTTTTGTTGTACACCTGCACTTGTCCGTTCATTTACTAACACATACATTTTTTAATGGTGGCCGAGTGCAGTAAATTCGGATACAGTTGAATGCATTGTCCAATGAAGCACGCACGCGTGCACGCACGCACGCACGCACGCACGCACGCACGCACGCACACACCAGTGGAGTTGGCCCCTCCTGAAGGCGGTGTGGCACAGATGGCAGTGTAGCTGTAGCTGCCAGCCAGATCCTCCTTGCTTTGGCTGTCGGCATTGTAGGACAGGGAGAAGGAGTCAGCCCCGCCCTCGCCAATGTGGAACGAGCCCCCGTGTGCGGTGCAAAAAGCGGGGTTCTCTGTAACGGCCGTAGGGGTGGCTTCCTCCAGATGATCACTCATTTTAGGGTTCACCTGTTGGAGAGTGTGACATTGCAGGTGACTACTTTTGAAAGTGTATTCGGGGAGAGACAATCTTCCACTGATGAACGACACCTTTCTGTCTTTACTGCCAGCTCTTGATGGACGGTGTTGGATGGGTGTACTGCTGTAAGGAAACGAGTGGCCAACTAGCTGGATCAAGTGGTCACTTCCGCATTCCGGACAGTTATCGCAGATTCCTGGGGAAAATAAAATGTACAGAACGGTGGAAAAATGAAAATGCACCATCTTCTGCTTATGCAGGACATTACGCAAGGTCCCAGGAGTGTTGCAACTTCCACCCTGCCTCGACAGATCCCCAATTCATTGACAGGCCTGACGCAGGAACCATCCCCACATGCATAGTCGCACCTTTTGGCAAATGAGGAGTCTTCAATTAACCTAAAATGCAATTTTGAGGGCGTCAGGCAGCCAAAACAACGAGAGAGAAGCCACACAACCACAGGGAGAACATGTAAACTCCCACCGAAAGGCCTCAGAATCACCTTTTTTTTGCCGTTGTTGGCGGCAGTAATACTCACGGTGCTGTGTACTAATGTTGACATGTTCAGAAAAGAAAATAAATTGCCCGTAAACAACATGGTATTCTATGCTCCCATCCATTTTCCGTGCCACGTGACCTTGTTAGTTGACAGATGAGCCTGAGCCTATCCCAAATGACTTTGGGTGAGAGGCGACTACAAGGCACGTACAGTATAGGCAAACAACCATTCACATAACTCCAGGCCATGTCCTGAATTGTCAGGCAAACTAGTCCCAGCTGGTGCTGAGCAATCTTCAAAACATCTAAAGAACAAAGTGGAGTGTGCGTGCCAGTGCAGGTGTTTCACGTCAACCGTGGTCAAATCACACAGAGGTGGCTGCTAGCAGAATCTTATCTGGCGGCTGTTTGTTATAATGGTATGTGCCCTTGTAAAAGGAAAAACATATTTCTGAAGGGACTGCATCTTTCACAACTTTCACAAATAATGCCCAGCACTGTATTTCCGTCTTCCACTTCAAACACAGCGGACGAACAACCTATTCATTTGGAAAGAAATGTAGGGTGTTTTCAAGAACTGACTCACGGCCTCTGCGTGACTTAGCTTGCCCCTTCATCTGGCTCACCTTTGTCACCCTCATCGCATTCCATCAGCTCCTTGCCGACCCACTCGTCGACACCCTCCGCCAGCATGATGGGTCTTGTAGACCTGGCTCGACCTCCGGCTTCCATGAACTCTGATCCGCAACGAAGGCACTGCAAATGAACACAGCCTGGAAGGAGCCCTGCGGCACGCCGGCGGTTGGCATCTGCCACAGGCGACAGCACGTCAACGAGATCCTGGTCAACAAGGTTACCATAACACAAATCGAACACGCTCCGGTCACTTTATGGGGCTGATTCCGAATTTTGTTGTTTGTTTGCAACACGATCACGGGGTTACGTGTATGTGTCAACAACCTTAAGGGCCTGCTGAGGGTCATCATCCAGAAGTACGTAACATCTCCGCCTCTTTTCCTTCATGATGTAGTCAAACTGGATCTCCACAGCCGGAAGCATTGCTTTGGTCTCCTGAAAAAAAAGTATGACCCAGTTCATTTATTCAAAGCACACAAAAAAAAAAAGTAGAGTCACACCAAAGGCCAAAATAGTGATTTCACCCCGTGGGTCCAAACTGCCTGTGTGGCCTCCAACCTGGCCAGGCAGTCCAGTTCCAGGCGACATCTCTCCCGGCCAGACTGCACGTCGACCTCAAGCAAATGGCTCAGTTTGACACGCAGAAACACCTCCTCGCTCCCCTCATCCTGACTCTTTGCATCTTCCTCTTCTTTGTCAGGTAGGACACCCACCAGAAGCGGCAGACACTGGTCCACTACACTCGAAAATAAGACATCAAGTGGTGTCAAACATGTTTTCTTTTTTTTTGTTGTTTTTTTTTTTTTTTTTGTCACAACTACCTCCCAGGTCTTCCTCGTGGTCACCCTCCTTGGAATTGCCACTGTGGTCCCTCGCTGACTTGTGGGAGTCCGGACTGTGTCCGGACGAACAGACCTGGCCTGCCACCTCAGCGTCCACCGGAGTGTCTTCCAAAGTGGACTCGGTGTGCTGAGGGCTCTGGCTGGGCCACTGCAAGGTGGACTCGGTCTCTTGCTCGGCCTCGGCCATCGGCGCCTTTGGCTCAGATGAGCCAAGCGGCGGAGGAAGAACCTCCGGGGACAGACACAGAGGGGTGAGGAGGCTGTTGGAGAGGTTTTCCAAGCCATGAGCGGTCTTGGCAGGAGGCGGCGCTGATTCCACGTCGAGGTGGTGTTGGTACCGCAGCCAGTCCTCGCCCAGCTGCTCTCTGAAACTGGACATGCGCTCAATCTCCTCTTGGTGTGGAAGAGGGATGTCTAGAGAGGAAGCACACTGGCGCTCACTACAGTGTAGACAGGCGCCACAGCTTAACAAGTCTAAAAATAGACATCTGACTCAGGGACGTGTGGTCAAGGCAGGCAGAGCCTCCCTGTCCCCTCCCTTGCATGTAGGAAAAACAATAATAATGGTTACATTCAATTATTTTCCATTCTAGTTGTTTGTATTCATTTTCAATCCAATAATGTCAACGATTTCATCGTTAAAATAGCTGAATTAGCCATTTCAAGTTCAAATACATGGGAGACAAGGGAAGAGTCATAGTGCTGCGATGTGACTCTAGGCATGACGCAGTACGCACACATCCATTGCCGACGCAGGCGGTTGGCGCGTGGCCTCACACAAGAGGCATTGCTGTTTCTATTTATAGCGCCAATATAGCGTACATGTTGACGTTCAACAGTCTGTCCAATATATTTGACGAATACGCGTGACATATTTAGTCAGTCCGATCGTCCGGAATATGAGTGAACGTGTTGGGTTTTTGCCCACAAAGTAAAGCGTCGCTGCCGGCAGGTGGCAGCGCTGAGCTCGACTGGCACAACGGAGAAGAAGCCCTTAGACATATCAGGACCACGAGAGGAAGCATCGGCTGGTTGAGGACGTGCAGACCGAGCCACCTCGATGATCTCGTCCGTTCACTTGTATTGAGGTAACTGTTTTGCTCCAATAAATTCATCATTATTAGTCCAATTCTTTAGCCATTTCGAAATGGATCGATTTGTGATCAACATCAGACACACGTGTGCTTAATCTCATAACCAGGTCTTTCATGACATTAAATAACGGAAGACCAAATGTTTTTTAAATTTAAAAAAAAGGAGAGATCAGTTAAGCAAAAATCAACAATGAACTTGACCTTATATTAGATATTCTTTGGTTTTGTTGCTATTACATTGTTGAACGGTGTAGAATGGATTGAAGCACAATTAAAAGCTTTGAAAACAAATTCTATTCTGACCTTAATTGAAACACGTTTTAAATATGGTGAAAATTGAAATATAGGGTAATCTTTTACTTTGCGTTCAGATTTTTTTTTTTTTATCCGGCTCCCAAGGAGTCAGTGTCTCTGCAGTCATGAAGCTCACTGTAACATCAGAATAAAGCCATAAATAATTTTCACTTTTTCTTCTCTACTTGTGGCAATGGTTAGTCAGTTTAGGCCAAATCCTGATGGTAGCTAGCTATTGCACAAGCATTACTCAAAACATGACCTCCTTGGAGGTAGTAAGTGATATTGAAAGAAGCACAAACAAAGTACCTGTCATACAGGTATCAATAACCCACCCAGTGAGGACGACACTGCCTGGTAGTCTGTATCGCTGGGCTCGGAGATACTCGCTCGACGCACTTTAACCTTGGTGGGCAACACAGAGTGATTTCAAGTAAATATATCGGCGATATCACAGCCGCCAACTTTAGCACAATGGATCAGCATCCTCCATCGTACCCGGGACTTCTTTTTGCGAGCGCGTGACACTCGCACCTCTCCCACTGAGAGGCTATCGCTGAGCTCCCCAGCTCCGCTTGACCCATCTGCATGACTTTGTTCCAACTCTGCCGGAGGGGAAAAGTGGACCTGGGCCACTTGTCCAGCTTTCGGCAGAACCTGGGGAAACAAGTAGTCTCCTTTTAGACTTTCCTGCTCTAGACCTTTACAAACATTTGACACCGAAGGAAACTTACAGATAACTCGGAGGAGGAAAGCGCGACGCCATCGAGTTTTAGCTGTCAGAAACCAATGCATGTGAATGGGATTGAAATGCTCTCATTTATGTCATCAATATGTATTTTTTTTCACCCACTCTGAGGCCAACAGCCTTTGGCGAGAGGTGTTGGACAGTACACGTGCGATGAGTCTTCTGGAAGTACAGCGGGTTGCCCTCCAGGTTCAACTACAAGACGGGAGTGACATCGGCATGTTTAATTAACTGTCCGTTAATTAATGAACTGTCTGTATGTATGACATGCATGGACATGTGTGCGTCCTCACCGTGTTAAGGCAATGAAGCAAGGAGAGAGGAGCCAGTTGGGAATGCTCCAGCAGAAGATTATAGGCCAAGTCCAAGTGCTGGAGCGATGCCAACTGCTCCACACCTGTTCATGCACATACGTGATAAACATAAACATACACAGTGCATATGCAAGTCAATGTGCGTTTTGGCCGCTGTACTGTGTACCGTTTATGGTCTCCAGTTCATTGTTCCTGAGGATGAGCGCGTGCAGTTTGACCCTGGCGCTTACGCTAAATGTTGGCGCCCTCTGCAGGCAGTTGTAGCCTAGATTCAAACGTTCCAGTTCACTCAAAGGCTGAGGAAGGAAGAAGGAAGACATGACAAAAAAGCACAACGAGTGCAGTTCCAAATCAGCAGGCAAACAACGTCTGACCTTTAGAAATTCTGCACACTCCTGAATCTTGTTGTGGCTTAAATCCAAAGACTTCAGGACATTCAAGAGACTCTAAGACAGGAAAAGTAGCGCGGGCGTGCGTCAGTGGAATAAAAGGTAAGACAATAGGTTCAATTATTCCTTGGGTCATTTGTCTCACTAAAGACTGGTCAAGGCAGGCAAGGAAGTTGTAGCTGAAGTTGAGGGTGTGCAGCTCCAGCCATGGCAGAGCAGAACTGAGGTCGCCGCCGCACAGGGAGAGCAACTCCTGCGGGAACAAGTTGCGCACATTCTGTCACGGGGGGCAGGAGCCGTCAGATGCAGTAACAGCCACGATGAGAGCACCTCCAGTGAGCTCAGGCTCTTTGAGCAGATGAAGACCTCCAACTGGGAATAAACTCCTCGGAGCCCCTCTACACAATGCGGGGGGATATTCTTCAGCTGCCGAGACAAATACAAAAGAGAGACAGATGTTTTATTCCACTTACCAAAAAAAGAAAAAACATTTGTCGCAGAGGCACAATACTCAAGATCAGATGTATTTAACAGAGCATTCAACATAAAGCAAAGTGTGGTGGTAAAGACATGAAAATCAAATACAAAAAAATAAGAGCTAGACAAATAACGTTAGTATTGCTCATATTTACGCAAACAGGTTCAAAACAGGTGGATGATAGCAATATAGCACCAATTGGGGCACTGTCCATAAAAATGCAACAATAAAAGTAAAGTCAAGAAACGGACAGGTGAGAAATAAGGGTTACCATATAGTAAATTACCTCCAAACGCTTTAACGACTTGAAAGGGAAAATCTTCACCCCAGACTGTAGTCTTGTGCTTGACGGGTTGATGAGCTGCATAAAGAACACACGCGTGTGCACACACAAACACAGTTTTCAAATGATAACTATTCCATTAGTCGTCAGTTTAAAATCACCTTCAGTGAGATTGTCTTCTGCAGGATGTCAAAGAGGAACTGCAGCTGCAACAAGGACGTAGTGTCAGCCGGATGCGATGGCAGGGCCAGGAAGCCATGCTGCTGATTCCTGGACAGCAAGTGCTGCTCGAACAGTCGGTTGAGCTGCTGCAAGCTCGTCACTGGCAGGGTCAGCGTGCTGCTGCCTCCAAGCACTAACTCGCCTGCAGACGGACGACTGAGATGCCAATACAGTACTTTACACAGGCACATCTAATCAATCAGAATATCATGGAAAACTTCATTTTTATTTCAGAGGTTTACGTAAAAATCTTGACTTACAACACACCTCTTTCAACAGGATTGTTCATTTGTTTCTTGGTTCAATTGGTTCCTTATTTTTAGTTCTTCATTTTTATACTACTTTGCTCTATACTCTTCGTTTTTGGATTTCTTATTCTGTTTTAGTCTTCGTGCCGTCAGTTTTATTTCTACTAATAGAAATATTTTTCATTATTTTTATTTTTCAAAAAAATTGCAAATCATATTGCACAGAGTGGAATGGAATAGTGGTTATACATGTATACATATATACATATATATATATATATATATATATATATATATATAGTTTTGATAATTGGTCTTTTCAGCCAAGAATAAACGTTAAATTGTCGTTTTTTTGAGACAATCAATCGATCTCTACGAGCCTTTAATTGAACTACTGAAATAACTGAACTTATCTACAACGTTGTGATTCATTCAGATGCACCCGTTTATCTATATTTGGACCGCGACGGCGCTCAAATTGAACCGAACTTGGGATCAAGACTCACCATTATTTCGGAGTAGTGTTGCCAGGCTAGTGACAAGCGAGGTCTGGCCACCGTAACTACGAGACATCCTTGGCCGGCGTGGTAGCACTGAGCTGCTGTCGAAAATGGCAAGCTTCTGGTTTTGCATGCGCTGACATTACAATTTTGACAAACAAACAAACAGCCAGGTCAACGGGTACTATTTGTCAGAAGAACACCTGACACTCCGAGCTCGGCTGCACTGCCAGCCTGCTAAGCTAACTAAAACTCTTCCTGGTCACAAGCTAAAACTTGTCATGGTGACATGACATGCACACGCATTTGCAGCCGGACAAGTTGACGAATAATAGTAATGCGTTGTCGTTTGTCACTAATATATGACTGCACAGTACAGGCAAGTAAAGTAGTGTTTTTCATGGTGTTACTGGATTATTGACAACATTTGTCCCACGTGACGAGGATACGCATACGGTGGCCGTGATGCACTAAAGTTAAAACCTTGTTTTAGGTCTTATACTACACTGCTGTATTTCATCATCTTTTCTGCTTAATACTTATCTTAATACTTATCATATATATATATATATATATATATATATATATATATATATATATATATATATATATATATATATATATATATATATATATATATATATATACATTTATTTATTTTTTTTATTTTTTCTCGTAGCAAGAACCGGAAACCAAGGAAACTATGTATGTCTATGAATCACATCCATCCATTTTCAGTGCTGCTTATAATATTATTGAAAACAATGCATTAAACACGGCAAGGTTGTACTCGATTGATCAAACGTTAAATGTTACTTTTTCAATACAATCTGTGATCAGTCGGTAGCGCACTTGAGGTGGAACTGTAGAGGAGGTTTCTCCATATGTAAATAATTATAACTCTTACTTACTGATACTGGCATTAATGTATTCATTGAAATATGTCTATTATTGTGTTTGTAGTTTCCAATAGAGTTGAAGTGTGCACTTCAACATACACTGTGCTTACACTGTGTAGTTAAGCAAGGTCACATAAAGTAACACCAACAAACTCCTCTCAAGATACAGTTTCGTTCTACACTACAAACTTCTAAAGAACGCTATCACCTGAGAAGGTAGGGTATTGTCTTTTTAAAACTTTTGAACTGGATCTCATTTGATAGTACAGGTGTACCTAATATGACATGACCCGCGTATGCCTTTCTAAATCTATTACTGGTACTTTACTATACAGTTCTACTTTTGGCTCTGTCACATATTAAAGGAAGTGAAAGTGATTGATTACATGCAAGGCTAGATTTTAAAAAAAAGTACCATTGACCCTGGGGCTTGGGTCAAGTGGAGTCACAGTATTTCAGCATTCTTGAAGGAAATTGCGTTGCAGAGCCCTTAGTTCAACCAGTTCACAGTGCCAAAATATGGAGGTTGTGGCATTTCTGTGAGCAAACCATTTAGGGTATGCTACCCAGACTCCGGCGGCACGGTGGTCGACTGGTAAGCACATCCGCCTCACAGTTCAGAGGTCGTGGGTTCGATCCCGGCTCCGGCCTCCCTGTGTGGGGTTTGCATGTTCTCCCCGTGCCTGTGTGGGTTTTCTCCGGGTACTCCGGTTTCCTCCCACATTCCAAAAACATGCATGGTAAGTTGATTGGACTCTCTAAAATTGCCCCTAGGTGTGATTGTGAGTGCGCATGTTTGTCTTTGTGTGCCCTGCGATTGGCTGGCAACCAATTCAGGGTGTCCCCCGCCTACTGCCCAAAGACAGCTGGGATAGGCTCCAGCACGCCCCGCGACCCTTGTGAGGATAAGCGGTACAGATAATGGATGGATGGATGGATACCCAGACTCCTGACCACTTCGGTGTTAAAAATATTAGATGATCTCAGGACCTGAATAAAGTCCCTTGTGACTTGGGGCACATGAGTCTTGGAAGACCAGAAATCAAATCATACCTATTTTGGTGAACATTTGGTTTGCTTCCTTGGATTCAGGGATTCCATATTCCAAACACTGTAACTGATTGTTTTTTGATTTATGCATTCTTGGAAATGGGATAACTTGTGTTTAATGAAACAAAAGCGGCAACCATAAGTATGCCAATGCAGCCTCTGCAGCCTATTACTGCCCTCTTCAGTTCTATTTTATATAAAAAAACAATTTTCGTGAGAAAACTATGTTCTGTTGCTATACATTATGTATCTACCTAAACACATGAGTTACTAATGGGTTACATCTTGTTTGAACTTTTTTTTAATCTTGTCGAGTACATGTTTTGCTTTTCATGTACACCCTTTTTTTTTTTTTTAATTTTCAGGAACAGTGCATCCATTCATCCATTATCGATACCGCTTATCCTCACAAGGGTCGCGGGGCGTGCTGGAGCCTATCCCAGCTGTCTTCGGGACACCCAGAATTGGTTGCCAGCCAATCGCAGGGCACACAGAGACAAGCATCCGCACTCACAATCACACCTAGGGGCAATTTAGAGAGTCCAATCAACTTGCCATGCATGTTTTTGGAATGTGGGAGGACACCGGAGTACCCGGAGAAAACCCACGCAGGCAGGCACGGGGAGAACATGCAAACTGCACACAGGGAGGCCGGAGGCGGGATCGAACCCACGACCTCTGAACTGTGAGGCCGACGTGCTAACCAGTCGACCACCGTGCCGCCAGGAACAGTGCATTTTAAAGAAAAACTGTTCAGTTGTATTTGATTGAGTGAGTGAGTTTACATTTGCATTCATCTTTAAGAACGGTTTGTTTTCAAACATAGTACATTTTCATTGACTCACTATTCAAGTGCACTTTTTTTCTTTCCTAGATTTAAGTGCAGTGTTAATATTGAACTGTCCATAATGGCTGAATGTTTTATTTAAATTAGGAAAACCTCTGCCTCAGTTTTGGTGAACACTACTGTATTTTATTGTTAGTCATTGTAGTGGTACTTGGAGAGCTGAGCACTTTTTAAGATGTTACTTCGTGTAAAAGAGTTGAGAATCACCGTTTTAGAGAATGAAAAGCAACGTTTCCAGAAATATAATACAACCTTTATGGCTTTGTTCTCTAAAACGCCGGAGGCAAACTCGCCTATAGCATTTAGGACACATAGTCAATATATTTGGTAAACTTTGGAATTATGAGGAAGTGGCTGGAAAAATGTCTCTTCTGCAAAAAGTTTGAGAAGCCCAGTGTTCAATGTTGAGAACTGTAGGACCCAGCAGACCACCGTTCCCCTTTCACCTGTTCGCGGACTCGCGAGCAGCCCCCTTCCCCTACCCTCCCTCTTTTTTTTTTCTTTTTTTTTTAACTTGGTAATTCCTTCCACCAGCCCACGATAATGTCACAAAAGCCAGGGCAAATCACGATGCTCAAGCTGTACAGCCTGCTGGTCATCACCGCGTCTGTCGCCGGCGCCTCGCTGGGCGAGATGGTCTTCCGCTGCCCGGCGTGCACCGACGAGCGGCGGGCTCTCTGTCCGCCGCTCAGCGAGCCTTGCGCGGAAATCGTGCGCGAGGCGGGCTGCGGGTGCTGCCCGGTGTGCGCCCGGCTGGAGGGCGAGACGTGCGGCGTGTACACCGCGAGGTGTGTCGCCGGCTCGCGATGCAACCCGACGCCCGACTCGGAGCTTCCGCTGGAGCAACTGTTGCAGGGCCAAGGCCTGTGCCGGCACACGATCGACAGGGACAGCACGAGGCAGGAGCACCCGGAGCAGACCAGCGGTCAGTCCGTCCTTTGTCGCTCCTGTCAGCATTGCATCCGCTTGGAACACTGGTGTGCTATTCATTAACTACAGTACTTGTGCTTTTATTTCAAATACATTTTCTTGCTCGCGTTAAAGGGCAATTAAGGCACGCGTAACAGATGCTTGTTGCTAATTTACAACATGAATTAGTGGCGTCTTCTTCGTTTAACTACAAAGTCATGTGTGAGTCCCTGTTGCACAGACCTGGGTGAAGTGCCCATGGGGGTGTAGAAGGCAAAATGAACAGTCCTCCACTCTACACCCCCCCCCCCCCCCTACCACCACCACCATATGGAAGGCTGCCTTTAACCCAGCGAGCCCCCATATGGAAAGCTGCCTTTAACCCAGCGAGCCAAGGTGGCCGGAATTCTCACAAGCTGCACCCCTTGGATGGCTCTGGAAGAAAGAAAAAAAAACCAAAACAGTGTTGATGTTGACGATTCTTTGAAGGAGTGGAGAGAGCCGGGAGACAGCGGGAGGAATGTTGCATTGTTTGGAAAAGATGGACTTTAGGCTTTGACCTGCGGTAAGCATACACTGCGGTTTACCTAGAAAATGGGCCGCTGTGTGTGCAGGAGGACTCCAGTGAGGCTCATGTGCTTTGTGTTTGTACAAGGACGGGTCATTGTGAAGAGGAGAAGTAAACAACCTCATTATTTGGATGATTCTGAGGCCCTTAGTGAAGCGGGACGTTTTGTGGTTTTTGAATGCTCTGCCAGAATGATATGTTTGCTTTGGACCTGCTGTTGTTAGACAGTAATGATCCCTTTCATGATTAATCAGCAGTCATCATGATTTAGTTACTCCTTATATACCACATCACGTCGAAACCACCTCAAGTGCTGCTGGGTCAAAGGCCATGAATCAGCAAGCGCTTCAAGTCTCCAATGGCCTCACATCACTTATGGTTGTGGTAGAAAAAACAATCATGGATGAACGCGGCATCTTCGATTAAGGCTGAGTTGACATGAAACGTTTTGAACACAGCGCCATTTTGGCTGCTTCAGGTGTTTTGGTGAAGTTTGCACAATTCACTATACTGTAAGTGTGCCTGCAAGTGTGCGACTCGTGCTTTCTGTCTTTGATTGGTTGTTTTGCCTCTTTTTTTGCGGTGACTTCTCGTATATGAAATTAGGGGCGCAAGATTGGGGCCAGTAACGGCTGATTGCTTTTCACAGATCATACTTATCCTGAAGTATGGTCAAGTTATAATGACTGTTGTAACAACAATAACACAAAGACGATCATTCCCCATCTTTAAGTTTTCATTTTGGCCTTATTCCAGCCAATTAGTGCACGTGCAGTGTCTTTTGCAGCGCTGTATTCGGCTTCAATTGTTGACTCGGGCCTTCCTGTGTGGAGCCAGACATGAAGCGAAGCGAGCAGCGGCCTTTTAGTCAGATGACAATGAGAACGATTCAAACGTGTATCTATACAACTCACGTACAAAGTACAACGTACACATCATTGTGCTTCCCACAACAACCTCCCCCCACATTTGTCTGTGTGGAGGAAGTAACAATGTCAAGTACATCGGTGCTCCTGCAAGTGAGAGCCAGAGTGGAAAGAAACAGCGGTGCCATCTGAAATAACATGGTTAGCTAACAAGAGCAAGCATTCCTGTCCAGATGAAGCCTGACAGACAGAAATAGCCCCAAGATAATCCTCCCCAAAAAAATCCTCCACCCTTCGATGCAGACTTCCTCAAAAACAGTGCCGCGGAGCCCCGTCATCCCAACTTCTCACAATCAAGACAACAACTAAACGCTTAGTAGCCGCGCCTCGAATTTTCTTGGTGCTTGTACTGAGAATCGGAATAACTTTTCAGCCTCCTCTGTACTGACAACCTATTTTAAAATAATGTAAACACAACATGGCCACCGTTCACTTTCTATAGCGCGTGTCCTCATTAGGTCACAGCAGGTGAGCTGCAGCCTGTGCCAGAAGTCTGTGAATGAGCATTTAACTTTTCTTTTGTGGCATCATTAATCATTGTGGAGACGTGCGAATGAGGCGACGTTGTGAAAAGGTCTGGAGTATTTTCAAAACGGGTTGGGTATGTGAAATAGGGCAACTGCAACGACTATTTCAATAAGTGATTAATTTGTTGATTTTTTTTGTTGATTAACCGATGAATCGGATTTTTAAAAAAGCATTTTTTAATTTCCATCCATCAAAAACAGGACATTATTTCAAATTGACTAGAGAAAATGCACAAATATTAATCGTCCGTAACACGTCAGAAAAATCGGCAAATACTGTACGTCGATCATTGTTTTCCAAAGTTAAAGCAAATGTTTTGTTTTGATGGAGGACTACAGAAATCAGATCATTTACTGGTGACAAGCTGACATTTTGAAATGAAAAATGTGTCCAAATTATTCATCCAGTATCAAAAATAAATACAGATTCATTTGATAATTGATTAGTTTTCGATTACTCAATTAATCACTGCACCTCTAATATGAAATCATTTACTGTTTGTTGGCGAGCAAGATGCAAGTACTGTATGTATAAGTATGCATTTGTGTGTATACTGCATGTGCAAGCATGCCAGAACGTGTCCAAACGGTGCTTTGAGATGAAAGGTAAACACATCTGCCTTCCGCAGTTTCTAGAAAACCAGTTCCACACAGTACTCCGAGGTTGATGAACGGACGGACAGTCTCGCCTCCATTTTTTTGATTCTGATTTGTACTTGAAACTCGTTTTGTGCAGCACCTTGGGCCCGAGCAGACCAACAGTCATCCGAGTGTGAACGAGGCGGTATTTGCTCCGCTGATCTGAATCTTGACGCGGCACCTCTGGCCTTTGTGCATTCTGGCAATCTGTCATGGATCACTTTTAGAAAGGAACTCATTGTCTAGGGATTGATTAAAGCAGTAGACTGGACAGTTGGCCTGCTCCTCTGTTTATAGTGCTGAGCCGAGCCCAACCGAGGCCTAACTCCCCATAAAGGGAGCGAGGGGTCTGGTGGTGTGGTCCTCTGTGCTTGGGTGCATGCATTGCACAGTACATGAGATTGCGGACTTTGCCCTTTCCAAATGGTGCCTTCATGTGTGGGGCTGCCTAGACTTTAGACCTACTGTACTGTATATACTGTAGGTCAGGGACAGTTGTATAAATTATGCAGTAGAACCCATTTACACTAAACAGCTTTTAGCGGAACACATTTTGTGATTTTGGAGCCCAAAATACAAACCCATTTCATAATGGGTCACACTCTATCTATTACCATTTTATTTTATAAACACTAAAAATGTAAAAAATGGTGACCATGTGTATCTCAGGGTTATTATTCATAAGTCAGTTCAGTTCATAAAATCTTACAAAATAAATGAAATTGGAAAAACATTTTCATTGACCAAATCAAATAAAATCTAAAATGCTTTTACAAAACTGAAACGGCGGAAGTGGAGTTGGTAGAACGCTAACGGAGGCCCGTTTAAAATGATAGGCCGACCGGCCGACCGGCCGACAGGCGATTGCTATTTGGTCCGGCCGGACAAAAAGGCGGATAGACGGACGGAGGAAGGGGACCCACGCTGCCGACGGAAGGCGATAAACGGACCGAGAATTTTTTGTAAAATGCTCAGCTCTGGTACAGAAGGGAGTTGAGTCATTTAATAATTGTAGTGTACTTTACTTTATTACACAATATGTGCACTTTTTTTTTTTTACCTTGCACTCAACAAACTCACTTCATGTAAAAAAACCTAATACCAAATCTACTAAAAACTAAACAAAGCATTTTCAAAAAAAAATCGACACTAATAAAAACTAACAAACTTGCTCTGAAAATGAATTAAAACTCACCGAATTAAAAAAAAACAACAACAACAAAAGTCAAAACGAAGCAAAAACGAACTATAATGAAAAATCCCAAACTATTATAACCATGGGGTAACTTTGTTGGGGATAGATATTCTGGCAAGACATTTCGGTCATTTTTGCAAGCACATAAATGGGACTCATTTGTCATTGTGTTTAAATACTCACATCACATTTTGTGGTATTGTGGCAAAAAATGACAGATGGCAAAAATTGAGCAATTTAATTTAGAGACGGCATGTGAGCCCAGCTTTTGAGGCTGCACATATAATATATTGTACTTAATTCAACCATAAAAAGGTAGAATAACTGTCAAGAAAGAAGCGGCTTGCTGTAGAGGGAGGGCTAATTTTTGTTCCCATTCACTTGAATGACATGTATGGCCTGCGTGCAATTTAGTGACAGAGACTGCAAGCTTTGCCATTTCATCCACATATATACATGAAATAATTAATATAGTGAAGTAAAGTTGTAAAACACAATATGTGTATACTTTATATAACGTATTTGTATGATTTGCTGTTGACCGGCTGGGTCTCGCTAGCTTAAAACCCGGAAATGCATTTCTAGCATGTTTGTTACCTTATGTGCATTTTGATTAGTCTTCTACATCGTGCAGCAGCGATTCAAAACTGGTAGCCAAGTGAGTGCATGCCACTCATAAAAACTAGCTGCGGAACATTCAGGGCTGGACTGCGACACAAAATCAGCCCTGGCATTTTTGGCTTTCTACTGGCCCCTCATAATTAGCGGAGCGCCACTGACTAGTACGTATGCGATGCCTGAAGCAATGTGTGTCATTATTATCCTGTCCTGGCTGGACTTGACAGCTAGAGTTGACATTTTATGAAGTGGTCAAAACAACTAAAAGGAAAACTTTCAATTATGTGGAAAAATCGAATCAAATCAACTTTATTTGCATGGCACCTTATCACGCAACGTGCTACTCAAAGTACTTTGAAAATGTATTTCCTGGATATCCCTGATATGTCAATTTAGCCTTTGTCTTAAAAGGGACTGCCTCCTTTAATAAAAGCTATAATAAGCAAGTTGTAACCAAAAGCCAGGGATAAAGTAGCCCTCAAAGCAAAGCAACAACCTCTTCAAAGCGTTTGACACTTTCCGACTGAGTCATCCCCCTTCCTCCTGCAGGTGAGGCCTTGGAACCGTTGTCCGAGTCCGCCCTGAGTGACGCCCTCTTACGCAGTAAGGGGACCACCTGGATGGGACCCAAGGAGAGCGCTGTGCGACAACATCGTCAAGAGATGATGACGAAGATGAAGAGCAACAAGGTGGAAGAGCTAAAACCTAGTCGTCTCAAACAGGTGAGGACAAGCCGACAAATGACGTACCAGTTGCAACAAAGGCCTACATATGGACTGACATATCCATCATCGATGGATTTCGAAGGGCAAACCTAATCCTAGGAAACATGTTTTACCAGAGGATAATGTTGACATTAAGTAACATCCTAACAGTCAAACAAATGAACTAGTGTAAAAAATAAGAAAACAAAAACACCCTGTCTCGGTGTTTAAAACCATGCAAATTTCCCCATTTTGGGGCTAATAAAGGTTATTTAATCTAATCACGAATAACTAAAGGTATAAATGTGATTTGCATTGCAGATGACGGGCAACTCTTAGTTACATTTCTAATTCTTCTTTTCCCACTGGGGAATTGAACTAATTTTGATTGTGCAAATAATATTTTTTTCATTTATGTGTAATACCAATGAGGGACGCCAGGGAGATTGCCTTCACCTTGGCGAGGACTAAGGAATCGCACTTTAAACAGTAAAAAAAAAAAAACACTGAAACACTGCATTTAACAAGTTGTAAAACAACAACAAAACACTCCGAGGCAGAGGTGGGAATTAGTCACAAGTAAGTCTCGAGTCGTAACCATCAAGTCTGAAGCAAGTCCCAAGTTAGTCGAGTCGCCACCAAATTCATTCATTACTTGGTTCAAGCAAGTCATAAGTCAAGTCATAAAATATTGCTCAGTACAACGTGTTGGAGTAATCCATTTTTTTTTTCACGATCATACTACAAAAAGTACATTATTTCTAAAAATGTAATGAACATTTACATCTCCAAAAATGAAATGAAAAACAATTCACTAATAAAATGATTATCTACACGTAAATTATTGAGAAGAATTCATGTCGTTTTTTTCATACTCACATTTATATGAGTGGCGCGCTGTTAATGTGGTGATAAATACTGAAATATGCTGAATGAGGGTGTAAATTTGTATAATCATCAGATTTAAAAAGAAACACACTTTGTTTCAGGTGCCAATCTGTTACCCAAATCTAATTGGTATGTGTTTAATGGATGAACGAAAGGCATCCACTTTGTGGACTTTGTCGGTTGAAGTTGAGTGAAGTTGACGTGCATTAGCTTAGGTGGGCGCTGCCGCATCAAATATGGCGGATACGCCCGCGACCACAGAAGTACTCTGCATAGACTTGATACTGCCCTATGCGAGCAATATGCCAGTGAGACCGGTGTGTAGACTTGAAAAACCTCTTAAATCTGAGCGCAGATGGAAAAAAAAAAAGTGCTGATCTCATACTGAATCCTTCCGCCCCGCCGCTGCTGACTCTGTGCCTGTTTAAGACTCTGTGTCAGCTGGAGCTGGACCAGGTGCTGGAGAGGATCTCCAAGATGCCCTTCAGAGATAATCGAGGTCCCCTGGAAGACCTTTATGCCATGAATATCCCTAACTGTGACAGGAGAGGGCAGTATAACCTCAAACAGGTGAATAATAAACGTTTCATTTTTGTAACATGCAGAGCTGGGCATTTTACTAAAAATTCCCGTTCCGTTTATCGACATCCGCTTACAGCCTGGGTACCCTTCTGCCGTCCGTTTATTCGCCATTTTGTTCGGCCGGAAAAACTAGTACCTGCCTATGAGCCTATGACTTTGAACGAGCTTCCGTTAGCGTTTCCGACTACAACCTGCGACCAATTACCGCTAAATTTTGATCCGTCTAATTGATCCCCCGATCCACCAAAAAATAAATAAAATAAAATAACTGTCATATTCGAACAGATAGTGCACTGTTGCGGAGAGCTAGCACTGTATGGAAATTTGGGGTAGTTCACTGGAGCACCTCAGCAGTACAAAACAGTCTGGCTTTACATTTTTCCATGTCATTCATTGTTGTCAGTTAGGAGGAG
Organism: Filicampus tigris; assembly: GCF_054856515.1. Taxonomy (NCBI): domain Eukaryota; kingdom Metazoa; phylum Chordata; class Actinopteri; order Syngnathiformes; family Syngnathidae; genus Filicampus; species Filicampus tigris. Next base: position 39,306,731 of record NC_141217.1, on the reverse strand, counting down.
TCGGGCCAAACGCCAAGCAAAAAAAAAGAAAATGATCGAAATGGCTTACCTCTTCAATGCGAGCGATCGGCCAGATTGTCCTCTAACACCATATGGCCCCCAACCAAATGTTTACTACAAATGAAGGTAAAAGGCTTCACCTTGCTGGTGTTAAACTAGGACGTCCGCACACATATATCCCTCTGAGTTTTGGGCTTCGGGAAGCGAATAAAGAATACATCCTTCATATGACGTCACGTGGGACTCTATTAGGCCCCCCTTAGCTGACCAAAAACATGCCTGATGTAAAATACACGAATCAAGCAGCAAACTAACCTGCATCAAACGAAACAATAATCATCAATGTCAGGTTATAGATGATTACAGAGACAGGCAAAAATGCACTTCCGTTTATGCTTAATCCATCTTTTTTTTAAATTTCCCGTTTATCATTTATCGACGGCAGAATAGGCGTCCGTCATAGGCGGATAGACGGACCGGTCCGTTGGCTAGGCGCAATGCCCAGCTCTAGTAACGTGCTAACACTGAGATGAATTTAAATTGTGACAAAAATGTGTTTGGGGTTACACCGGTAGTAAGTTTAGTAGTTGGTTTTTTTTCTAAAATCTGAAAAAATATGTGTATATTAATCCATCAGAAAAAAAATCCATTGAATGCTATTAGTAGTTGTACAGAGAAAATCCCAAGACTGCCTTTAAGCGGACGTCAACCCAAACATATTGTTTTTCAAGAATATGTTCTATGCAAACCCACTAGTTGAAACAAGGCATTCTGATAAATATTGCGTTTGTGCAATAAGTGTTAATCCACTCGTTTTTAGCCATCTCTGAGGGCGGCCATTTTGTCTTCTGTCGACTGAAAAATGACATCACAACTGCTCACAACGACCAATCACGGCTCAGATTCAGAAGCTTAATTTATATTCCACAAATGCAAAATGAATCAGAATGCCGTGTTTCAACTAGTGGGCCTGCTGGGAACATATTCTTGAAAAAAATATGTGTGGGTTGACATCCGCTTTAAATGTGACATCAATGTGAAATGTCTATATTCAAAGGTTCCTTTTTAATTTGATACTTTTACAATTGAACTTGTATATTACTTATATTGTAAGAAAATTGCTGCTGACCAGCCCCCGCCACCCTCAAAATGTTGTTTCAGTGCAAGATGTCTCTGTATGGTCAGAGGGGCGAGTGCTGGTGTGTAAGCCCCCACACCGGCCGACCCATCCTAGCAGCCCCCACTGTGCGAGGCAACCCCAACTGCAGCCAGTACCTACCGGAGCTGGAGCTGGAGATGGCCAACATGGAGCAGATACAGTGATGATAAAACAATAAGCAGCTGTAAAGCATATGAGAACAAACAACTACAAAAAGGAGTAAGTGAGGTGTACTTGCAAGCCTCAGAAAGTTCATAATGTTCAACTTAACATGTAATAATAATGATTTCAAAAAAAAAGATTTGTAGATTCAAGGGGCTGCTTCGCTTTTATTTAGTGTCTTTAAACTGTACAGTGGTGCACTGAGATACGAGTTTAATTTGCTCTGTGACCACGCTTGTAACTCAGAACACTTGTGTCTCATATCATCTTAACACATTGAAATAAAATGTAACCCCCCCAAAAAAACAATCCTATAATATTATACTTCAAGAAAACATTCAGTAATAACATGATGAAATAGAATGTAAAGGATTAAATGGACATTTTGCTACTCCCTCTCCTGTATACACCTTGGCCACTTGGGGGCAATATCGTGCAGACATGGATATACATGGAGCCCGTCTATGGTGTTTTGCAATGTTCGTAAGCATGAAGCTAAACAACAGACCAATAAAGAAAATCCATGTGGTTGTTATAAACACACAGCATGTGATTCTCTTAGTTTTATGTTTAGTTTGACAGGAACATTCAACATGAAGTGGCTTGAAGTTTCTTTTTTGAAGAATTGTTCACTCCAAAATTTCCAAACTGCTGCTTGTTGTTAAGTGAGTTGAGTTGAGTTGAGTTCACTGTCACCATATGGCTCTAATCGCAAATGTTTGCTCACAATTCAAAGCAAAAATCAACTGACCAACAGCTGGCAAATTGAGAAATTCATAAAGTGGGTCTCTCGTATTTCAAGACAACACTCACTGTAGGCTTCTGTTTTGAAAATTGGATTCTGATTAGAATTGCGCTCAGTGGAGCACTGGCCTCAAATTTATATCGAAACCTAATTTTACAGCTTCCTGGAGAAATTAAACTAGTGCCATGATGATTCTTCCTTTGTCAAAGGACCACGCTGCTACAATCGTTTAAGTAGCAAAAAAACTACTTGAAAATAACCTCGGCGAAGGTAATACAGGATGGAAAACATAAAAAAAGAAGTCCTGATCTACATTTGGCAATGAAAAGGTCAAAACCACCTTAAAAATCATGCTTTTCCAGAGTACAGGATCTTTATTTAAATAGTGATTTGTCTTACCAAAACCGAGTACATCAACAACACAAGTGATAAATATTTTACGAGTGTTCACATCATAGTCATTTTCCCTTGATTTGCCACATTGCATCCGCGTGTGTCTGAATCAATGGATGAGAGGAACAGTTACGCCATTGGTTGACTTTTGCACGGCAGGACGCAAGTCAGTCTGCCGCAAAATGAAGAGAAGGAAGGTGACGGTGAAAAAAAATCACATCCAATTCTTTGCCATCCGTCAGCACCCACGTTGGACTCAACTACCCGAAGCGCCACACAACCGCATGCAAATTGCAATTCAAACGGGCATGTGGCCAAAGGCACTTGGATTTCCATATGAACTCGGCGACCGAACACAGGCAGCCCAGTTGCTATCACCCGGGTGGATTTGCTTACACTCTTGACGCTTATGGACAAATACAAACACCACCGGGCCTTTACATATAATTTGCATACAAGTCCCAAAAGATGTAAGGGAGATTTTCTGGGAGGGCATGGCAAATACACATTTCACAACCCTAACCAGTATTATGCGGAACATAAACGCATAGTGGATAAACATTTATTGAAAAGTTAAAAAAAAAAAAAAAAAGGGGGCCATCATTATACTAAACAATGATGCGTAAAGACTGTCAAACACATTTTTGTCATGGGCCACATTTTAGTTATGGTTTCCCTTCGACAGCCATTACGACTGTGAGACCATATAAGTGTATAATTGTCGTATAAAATGTGCCGTGCCAAGCCTTGGCCTTGCATCTGACACTGGCGCTCTAATGCGTCTTCCACTTGTTTTGTTCATGAATAATAGCAACGCAATTGCTCAACTGCACCAAACTCAAGGGGCCCTATTTCCGTGCCTAGCGCAAGTCTAGCGCAAAGTAGTGCAGTCTAGCCATGCGCAAGGGTGGCGTTTTCTTTCTTTTGGGCAGTTGCGCCATTGTGGGAGTGAACACAGCCGACTTGATTCACACCCAATCGAAGCGGCTGCTCTCATTCCCTTTAGTAGCTGTAAAGTGGGCACTTGGACACCACCTTCCACACCTGATTGTGCGTCTGAGTGTGACAAGCCCCCAGACAACCAAAAAAAACACACACACACACACACACTCACTAGTTTTTCTGCGGTCGGGGGGTGCTTTTAAAAATATATTAACAATGATAATAATAAGGCATTCAATTAATTAATCTCTACAATGATTTAGTGGGTTCGATCGTATGCTGTTGTCAAAATTGTGAATGAAATATGATGACATGCACCCCGCATATCGGCAGAGCACAGAATCGGTCTGCCTGCGCCTTGACATAATCCTCCAAAATTGCGTTACACCAACTCCACCACAACTTAGACCTGCTTTTAGTTGGTCTAAGGTCTAGTTTACGTTCTGTCACCAAAGGATAAGGTATGCGGGGCCCCTAGGTCTGCCGGAAAAGTAGACCTAAACACGGACGAAACACGGTAAAAGTAGACTTGACCCGGAAACTAAAATGAAGATGCGCCAGTTTTTATGTGGACTGCACGTGTGCCTGTCTGTATAAAAATAGAGCCCGAGGAGGGATGGGGGACTAATTTCCCAGCTCAAAAATAATACGTCTAAAATACACCATCATTAAGACTACGTACCAGTAACGAGAGCCAATACAAGAGCTGGATGAAAATGTTCACCTTTGTAAAGGGAATGCCCATTTCCGAGTGAAACAGTCAGAGAGGTATTCATTTATCAAGGTGTTTCTTATTGTGGTTGTTGCTTGCAGACTTTCTCATACAGCTGGCTATCGTAACGAAGCTCATTAGCTTGCGCAGGTGGTGATTACGCGCTCAATCGGTGTAGTAGGCTGTTTCTCCAAGAAAATCAATGGCAAACAATCATTGACAGAAAGAAGTTATAAAACAGCGATGTCATTCCTTTGCCTCGAAGCACATATTAAAGTGCCAGTCAGAATTCCACGTATCTAAAGATGACTATGATACACTATGATGGATTACGCAGACTTTTTGTCTTTAATGTCTTATTATTGATTTAGTTTTGTTTTTTTTCCTGGCAATCGCATCTTTCCACATTTACATGTAATGTCAGGTGAAATTGCAATTCCGAGTTGCTTGCCAGTACTAAGGGCAGTCAGCTCCTCTCCTGTGAGCATATGAGCAAGTACCTAAAAAAAACAAAAAAACATCGAAAGCCCAAAATAAAGACATCATGGAATTCATCCCTCTTACGCTTGATAATGGTGAGCACATCAAAGAGTAGTAGTTGCCCACTGCTACCCCCAAGTCCCTAAAAAAAAAAAAATAAAAAATATATATATATATATATATATATATATATATATATATATACACACACACACACACACACACACACATATATATGTATACACGCACGCACACACACACAGTCCGTTTGAAACCACAGTTGCAGTATATAACAGAGGTGGGCATTCGTCTATGCTTGAATGCGTCTATGAATTTCCGTCCATACTTCAGACCCGCCCGGTCGATCCGAGTGAGCCAAACAGCGTCGAGAACGGACTTTACCAGTAACAACGCCACATGCAGGTGTCCCACTCTCGACACGCAGCCAAACAAATAAAAAATAAAACAGCGTTGTGTACCTTTCAGTCCCACAGATGCAATGCCACATTTTGTTTTTATTCCACCGATCACCACGCTGTGCACACACGTGTGTGTGTGTGTCTGTCGTTTTTATTTGAATTTTTTTCTTCATTTGGCGGCGTGTCTGCTCGTGCGGCGTGCGTGAAAATGATGTTGTCGACGCCGATTGGCTGTCGCCGACGAGGGACGGACCGGGACCGCGGAAACGCCGCCCAGAAGTTATGGACGCTTAGACGATGCCCAGCTTTGGTATATAACCTAAATGAACGAGTGTTTCAGCTTCCCTTTTAAATCAAGAGGTCCATCGTGGCCACACAGTGACAAATGAGACTGCTAGTTGGTACTCATCACGTGTGATGACTGGACTCAAGCTCATTCATTCTTGTTGCTGCTGCTGTCCAAGTCTTTGCACTGCAAGTCCCCGCCGGCGTAGTTTATGCCGGGGATCTTGGCGCCGAAGCGATCCACGCACCAGCAGATGCCCCTCCTGCGCCCGCGGGACGGCTTGCACTGCGGGCCGAGAGGTGACGGGCTCAGGCTACCGAGATAAGTAAACACACAAAGGAGGAAGAGGAGGATTCCAATGTACCTGTTTGCGCTTGAAGAAACCTTTTTTGTCACAGTTGGGGATGTACAAAGACAGAGCCAAGACCCGTGATGTGTCCTTCATGCTCTGAATGAGGTGATCCAGACGTCTCCTGCAGGGCCCCTATAGAGGGGACCACATGGTTGCTTGTAAGATTATGCTCCCAAACGCTCGAAAATCTTTGCAAAAGTTCTTGTGGTCATTTGATATTTTTGTACATTTTTTTTTTTTTTTTGCTTTTTCTATACATGCCGTATTTGAATTAGCGGATGTACTCGTGCTTGCATCAAAAACTATTGTATTTATTAAAAAAAAAAAAAAAAAGCCACAATCATTTTGCACTTGGAAGTTTTGGGATACAAATATACTGTCATATTTTTGAGAGCAAAATAACGGTCATTCTGGTGTAACGGGACCCCGACTCAAGCTGGCCCCTTGCTGGGTTTTGCCTGACGATGCCAACTTGAATGTGTTGTTGGTGTTAGTGCGATAGTGGCTGTGTGAAGCTGACTCTGTGGAGGCTACGTTGTCCAAACGGATTGGGCTTGAACACAAATTACGGCTGGAGCACAGCGACGAGTGAGTGCTGATCACGTACAAACTCGGGCTCCAGTTTCTCCTGGCCGTGCAGAGGGAAGTCCAAGTTGCTGTTGGGTCCCACCCTGGCCAGCTGCTTTTTGCGGTCCTTAGCCTGCTTCATCGCCTGGGCCTTCCGACTGCTAATGTGGTCCCGTCCGTAAATGGGCACCTTGGTTTGGGGCATCGTGGACTCTAGGAGAGAGAGTAAGACATCCTCGTGAGATTCTCTTGTCTGCGAAGACCCAAAGAAAAACTGTAGGTCAGGTGTCACAAACGGCATTGTCAGTCACTGCTTGCGGCCGTCTACTAACATCTAAATATGAAGGCAGATAGAGACGGATGGATGTTCATTTGTGCCTAATGACAGGAGCTCTGTCCTCGCCTACACCCACTGACAAAATGTCAATTTGGATGTGGACGGAGGCCAGTGGACATAGCATAGGCATAACGTTCCACAAAGTCCAGATTTTAGCCAAGAACCTCTTAACTGGGTTGAGGCAGACACACTAACCACACTGCCATGGTGTCAAAGGCAATCAAATATCATAGTTGGCCAACAGCTCATTTGGAAGGCCTTCAAATCAGATGCAACCAATAACCGTCCATACATTTTCGATCTTGCTTATCCCCATTGGGACAGGTGCCCTGAAGCCCACCCCAGCTGACTTTGGGCCAGAGGTGGGGTACACATCCATGGACAATTTGGAGTCTTCAACCTTCGACCTATTTTTTTTTTCTTGGGAATGCGTGAGGAAGCCAAAGCTGGAATTAAAATATTTTCTACAAAATAGTTTCATTGTATTATAATAAATGTACTAATAATTGGTAGAAATATTGAGATATACACATTGTTATTCCTATACGCCAATACTTAACATGATGTTGTCATTGCAAGTTGTCGGTCAATGAATACCCCAGTAGCATATTTCTATTCATCCGTAGCATTTTTGATTTCTTCTATTAAGCCAAGCAGAGCTTGTGCCGTTGATCGGTTGCTTGGTAAATAAATGATGCTGTTCTAGAAGTCATCAAATGTGACATTGAACACTTTTCCCAGAATTGTCCAATCCATAGACCTAAGCATGTCTTGTTCCATTAAGCCACTGCTGGCCCATTTCCGCTGCTCTGTCACGCATAGTAGCATTTCCTCCGTCTCATTGGCCTTATGTGGCTGCTCACTAAGCTACTAAGCTAATGGCTATGGAGGACCAAAACTGCCAAAATCAAAAATAAATTAAAATGAAAATAAAATATGTAATTGAAAAAATGAATTGAAAAAATGGAAATAAGAACAACAAAAAATATATGATACGAAATAAAAGTAAGTATAAATACAAAAATAAAAAAAGATTTGAAAATAAAAAACTAATGGCAAAAATAAATAAAGACACAAACCAATATGTAAATAAACTTACAGTAAATATCAATGTATTTTATATTTTATTTATGTCAATTATATGTTTTTAAATATATTTTCACTTTTATTTTTTTTCATTTTGACAGTTTTGGTTCTCCATAAACGGGGTGGTGAAACAAGGTCACCGTCAATAACCCCAGCCGCCCCGCCCCGCCCCCTTCCACACCAAAGCTCCCGTCCTTCCAATGACGATGCTGTAGATCACAGTGATGTCATCCCTCTACATAATGACTTCTTGGAAACGGTTTCCTGCTGACACAGTTATTATCTCCCTCCCTCTGGAGAAAAAAAAAACCGAAGCACGATCCACATTTTATGCCCTATGTATTCTATCTAGTCTTTGCTTGTTAATCCTCACCCAATCTAGCCTGTGCTGATGAATCATGTTGCAAACTTTTGCACATTGATATTCTTGTTCAAATTGTCACGGTTGGTTGCACACATCCGCATGGAATGTGCTCATGCATGCATGCATGCATGCCTGCATGCATGCAAGAGAGTAAAATCTTTCTCCAGCTAGCTACGGCAGCAAGCTGATCATCAGATTCTGTTTGCGTGGCCATTTGATATTTTTACAGACCAGAGCTGATTTCACCTATTTGCATTAGTTGCTACAGATTGTAACATCTCATGACATCAGGTATACTGGACCCATAGTTGGAAAGGAAAGACGACAGATCGGTGCTTCTCACTCAGAAAGCATCATGCAAGAGCGTGACAGGATATTCATAACCAGGTCAAAATGACATATGCTTTAATTTCAAATGTTCCTGCAGTGTACTCTGAGTAAAAAAAGATATTTCACTCAGCCCGTCGTTTGCGTGAGATTGTTGAATGTCGTGCTCCTCCAGTGTTCCATATTGTAGTGCATGGTACCTGAGCACCAAGCAGTGCTAATAAATTGTTCTTCCACTTGAACAACTTTTCTACTTCCACAAAACGATATTCAGTTGAAAAACTTGTACAGATGACCAACTACACACAGAAAATGAACTCGGAATGGGGTACAATGGCCGTCATTTACATCCTGCGTTACACTGGAAGCACGACATGCACCAACAAATGATCAGCGTTGGCTTCGCAAAAGACATCACGCCTGCAGCTGTACTGTGCGCCATTTAAATCCTGCTGACTCCCGCGCGAGAATACACTAAACAAATAATGCGTGCAACTGGCGAGAAATAACTTATTGATCTATTTTACTGAACGTGCGTTACCACCAAAAAAGACTCCACGCTTGACACGTAGCTTACCCGGTCGTCGTAGAATTTTTTTTTAAAAAATGTTAATGAATGTTAATTGTATTTTGCAGGGAAACTATTGAATTTCCGGTTCAACTCACTAAATTCATTCCGGTGTACAAGTAAGTACACCAGTACAATTAGCAGAGTAGATCGTCGGTGGCACCTTGTGGAAACATGAGTTAATTCTTTTTTCCCTGCCGATGATGAAAAGCGCGGGACTCGATTAAAGAGTATTGTGTTGCATTGACATTCTGCCAGTTTATTGGTAAATACAGTTTTTGAAACGGATGCATTTTGAGGTCATAAAGAGCTCTTAATTACATGGGTGTGTTGGCGTGTCACAAAGAGGAAGTGGCCGCAATGGCTATTTTTCAACACTCAAAACACATTCACACACAGACAAAAGCACAAAACAGTCAAGTTGTTTATTTGATCTCGGCAGTATGTCTGCGATATTGTACGCGGTCAAATCTGGTGATTGATTGTCACGCTATGAGAAAATATATTGACTCTCAAAGTGGGTGTGTGTTTGTTTGACCATTTGGGCAATACGCTCTGAGAACCGCAGCGTACACGCAAGCAGTGCAATGAAGTACAGAGCCATCCATCGACTGAAATATATTAAAATATGCCATCATCTTGTTTGAACAAGCAATCAAAGTGCGCGGCCTTTGACAGCCCATTTACTGAGCAAGTTGCAAACAGCCCCGCTTAATCACAGCAGCGAGAAACGAACAAAAGGAGGCGGGAACCTGTTCTGCTTGGAAGTTGCATTGAATGCCCGCAAAGTGTATAAAGTCGTCCATGTTACATTAAACACCTGGAATTGTAATCTTGTTGAATAAAAGCTTTCCTCATATTTCTGGTCCTCGGGCGAATGTTACTTCACCAACAAGCGCGGCGAAGAAAGCTCATTTATGCCCGGCAGAGAAAATGGAGAGGAGACATGAACACAGGAGAGAATGGAGAAACTTGAGACATAAAGATGGGGCATGATAACAGGTGTGTCACGCCACGTGGAAAAGAAAGGCAAGAAACTGAAGCGAACCGTATAAAAATGTGACTGGACACATTGGAGTGCCACACAAAGCTCGACATGCACAGGGCTGCTCCCTGGCAGACACAATGACTCCATGTCACATCTCCAAGCCAAGCAGGAGCCTCACAAGGTCCCACCTGTAATTTTCTTCCTTGTTTCATGTAGGTCAGCACCCGATACCCACCCCCACCCCTAAGGCAATCGGCCCACTCACTCACTCACTCACACACACACACACAACCTACTGATTTATGGCTTGCAGCCGCATTGCCTTTCAGGGTTAAGATGACAGGTTGATTGGCACCCATTGTCGGGTTCGCCGGGACAGGGCGATGGATTATTTGGAGGGCTTTTGAATCACATACAATGGTACCTCTACTTACGAACGTGTCTTCATTCGAAATGTTCAAGTTACGAATCAACAGGAAAATATTGCCTCTGGTTAGGAAAGAAATTTCAGGATACGAAAGGTAAAAATACAGTATGGGCTGCTACTCGCAGCTCCAGAGTTTCCTGAACGCAACATACTCATAGCTGCCCTGCCATTGGCTAGCCTAGCATCTTCCTGGCATTCCATTGGCTAAGAGGGACCTCTACCGTATGCTTCTTTGTGTGTAGATAGACAGGTGGATAAATAAATAGATATGTGATAGATATGTCTATTCGTCCTCGTCATTCGCCCCACGGGCCATGAGGTGTTCCGATAGTTTTATGTGAATTAGAAACGAGGAAAAGAAAAATAGGAGAAAATCTGGGGTTTTTTTTGTCCATACAAACAAAGCAAGAGATAATAGAAAAGTATGAAAAAGGGATGCGTTGGGTTGATCTCGCCAAAGAATATGAGCGTAATGTATCGTCGCCACGTTATTAAATCAGTTGTTTATAAAACGGCAGGCAAAAACCACTTGTGAGAGAGAACATGAACCAAAGAGGGCAAAAAGCGATGAGGACAGCAATTAAAAGGTAAACGACCATCATTTTATTCTTTACTCTATTCTTTGTTTTTGTTTTTTTACATTATGCCCAACTCTCATTTATTGTGCAATAATCTAATTGCAACAAGTATTTGTTACATGTTTTGATGCATTTTGATGCTTTATAAAACATTTACGTCTGAATATTGGGGGGCTTGGAACGGATTAGGGCATTTACAGGGAAAACACGTCTCGACCTACAAAATTCTCTACTTAAGAAATTTCTTCCAGAACCAATTAATTTCGTAAGTAGAGGTACCACTGTACTCTGGAATTAACAGATAGGCTGCCTTTAAAAGGTGGTAAGAGACTGGCGCTGTTACTAGAGGTCAACACCTCAAGTGAATAAAGTGGCAGCATTGAGGATGAGCGAAATGACCATCCAATTGCCGCAGCGTGCACCGTGGGAGGAAATTCACAGTGAGCCAATATAAACTCAGTGAACCCAGAGCGCCAGTAATTCCCATGAGCCAGGGTGCCGAAGCACACGAGCGGCATGAGAGATCGCCACGGAAGATGATCCACTTTCACTTAATTGGTCGGGAAAATATGAATCAAAATACGTCCTTGCTCGTCAGAACGGTGTTCAAATGAGCTTTTGATTAGATGGCAAAAGGTACCAATAAAGATGGATAGCAATCATAAAACAGAATAAATACAAGAGAGTATGTCAGGTTTGTGTTCACTGAGACCTATTTCACAGAGTAAATCGATTCACGGGTAAATTGAGAAGAGCTCATCATTATTACAGTCTTGGTACTTTTTGTGACCCGTTTGTATCTCGTTGTTATTTTTCCCCTAAATGGACTTTGGTTGGTGACACGATGATGATGATGATGATGATGATGATGATGATGATGATCCGAATGATCGCGACGGGGGCTTTGAGAAGCACACTAGCACCGTGACGACGGGCACGCACGCACGCCGCGGGCCTACCTGTACCTTTGGAAGGCTGCAGCAGTTTGTACAACTTCTCGTTTCTGCACACACCGCGGCCGTGCAGGAGGGCGTGCAGAGGCTTCTCCTCGCCGTTTTTGGGAAGGCATCGCAGCCCGCGAGTGCACGGCCCCGTGTACACGCCGCAAGACTGGCCGTCCTCGAGGGCGCACGTCAGGCAGCAGCCGCAGCCGGGCTCCTTCACCACCTGGCAGGCCAACGGCACCGGCGGGCACATGGAGCGGGCCTTGTGGTCACACGGCTCGCACGGCACGTACGACGCAGCGCAGCTTGTGACGCACAGCAAGGGGAGCACCAGGACGGCTAGGCTCGGCGGCATGGTGCGCGGGGTGACTATCGACTGGACAAGCCTGTGTGTAGCAAAGACTGGAGTCCGAGCATCCAGCGGGCGTTTGCTGCATCCACAGGTGCGCAAAAGGTGTTTCCCGCAGACGACCGATGACCAAGCAAGGCGAGCTCCTAGCCTCTTGTTCTTTAACTTTGCGTGGACACAAATAAATGACTGAATCAAGATTTGACGTGAACGTATAGATCCAGACGCAGAGCTGGTCGCTCTTGTCCTTTTCTTCCTCGTCGTCTTCCTCCGCTTCTGGCTGGCGCCGATCGCGCGCAAAAGCTGTCGTCTCCGCGCGAGAAAGGCGTCTGTTTCCACCCGCCTCGCTCCCTTCTGCCTCCGTGCCTGCGTGTGAGCAGAATGTGCAATCTGTGGCTGGCGTTGAGCTGGCCTTAAAAAAAAAAAAAAAAAAAAAAAAAAAAAAAAAGCCAGAGGCAAAGCCTGTAACGATGGGGATGTCAAACAAGGCACGGAGGGGGAGGCGCACTTGTCAAGCGTGCAGGCTGTGATGCTGATTCTGCAGGGCGGGTACTGGCATGCCTTCAGATTGGAGAAGGTGATGTGACTGAGGCCTATTCAGTAGGACCACTACCTACCCCCCCCCGCCCCAATCCGACTCACATTTAACAGCAAGCATACGAACAGGAATATGTCAAATAAATCACAGTGATTTGGTCTCTCTCTCTCTCTCTCTCTTTCTCTCTCTCTCTCACTAATCCCCAGATGCAGTTATTTCCAGGGTCGCTTGTCTATTTATATGAGCTTTTGGACTTTGGACCAACATTGTGGACATCTCATGCGTGGTCTTGCTCAACGTTAGGCCCCCCGAACAGAAACTGACCTTTAAAAGCTTTTATTCCTCATCAAAGGTCAAGTTTCACATTGCCAGCAGTCCCTCTTCACATGATGTTCTTTTTAGTATCGCTAACGGACTTTCATTTTGATGACAAGTGACGAATGTGCAGAGTGTAATTCTTTTCTTATTGTTGACTTGGTACCATGACAGGGTTGCATGTCTAGCTTTCCTGTGTTGTTCAACTGTGTTGTTTACTGTACGTCTCTCTCCTCTTTGCCACAACTTGTACCCTTAGACACGTTATTTTTCTTACCAATGCTCACTCAGCTGAAATTTCACACGATGTGCATGTTTTATGTGACCGCATTCTGCAGCAAATGTTATTGTGTGACTGTCTCAGAGAAATGCATTTCTCCCAAAACAGTTGAATTCCAATTTGCATGAATGTTGTTTGACCTACTTACACTATGTTTTTCCTTGTTTGTAATATAATGGTTTCTTTTCCTTTCCTGGGGCTTTCATATCTTATATATTTTTGGGAGATGTTCATCTCACTACAGTATGGTCTTGGAACAGTAAATCCTGGCTTGCTTTTCCAATGCTGTAAACTGTCATTACATTTACACAGCATAAAATGGTGTAACTCAGCGAATCTGCTCGCTCACTCTCAGATCGCCACCCAGCAGATGTGCGACGCATCCAAGTGTCGCGACGCGATCACAGTCAGCAGGCTGGCATGCACACAATATGGATAAAAGCGTTGAGACACACCTCCAACTCCAATAAATCAACCTGGTTATGCAAGACTGAATTCTTTACCAAGTTTGTGAACTATCTTGGACAGTTTTAGGCTTCCGAATTTGTTGGACCAGTTTGAGGAAGGCCCAATACGACGATGGACGATGACAGACGGGGAAAAAAACGGGTTTCCGACTACGCTTGATCGGACAATCTTTTTTCAAGTTTGCCGTCCATCGTTTATCGCTTACAAATTGGTTGTCCGTCGTAGGCGCTATGCTCAGCTCTGCTCTTCTGTCACACTGGCCTTTTATTTCTGCGTTGGAGTCTGGCAGTCATCAAGAAGAAAAGAGTTCTTCTCATATTCTCTAACATCCTAGAGGGACATTCTCCTTTTTTTATTCTAAATGAAAGTATGAAGCAATTTCATTTGTTCCTACTGCTCTCATCACGGTTTGTCTCCTATTGTTTTGCTCTTTCTATCTGAGGCTCGGCTTTCGCATGGTGACCTACTTTACCATGTGCCAAAGGATGCTGCAGCTGTGGTGCTTGTGGAAGAGCTCCTGGAGTCAGCCTCAAAAAGGAGTCGGAGGACTAGGCTTGACATGAATTTCTGTCCAAGAGATCCGCGCACTCCGATCGTGACCTTTTCTTGCCGTTAAATGGATGTATCGCCCCATGCGGCCTTGCGCATCCGTCCGCACTCCTGTTCCCACCATCGGCACGCCACATGGCCCAGCTTAGCGCCGATGATGCAGCAGCCTCGCCGCATGCTTAATGAGCGCTGAATCGACGTGAAATGAAATCCAAGTTTAGTGTGAAGTGCAGATGGTGCTCGTGCGTTTGCTTCCCACCAAACATGTTAGCATGAAATTCTCGGGGAAACCAATGAGCGTTGCACCTGCTTAGCATGACTAATGGTGGTTTAAGCAGAGCTTCTTGCACGGACAAATCTCTCGATGAAAATGAAATCTTTGAAAGAGGCGAGTCTCGTGTTTCCAACAACAGCAGTTGCTGTCTTTGCTGGTTTGGGGGGGAACTCACAAAGGTTAACCATTCGAGAGAACTAATGGTCAAGTTTGAGAAAAGCCAGTCACAGTATGTAATGGTTTGGCTACATTTGCGACAAAGCAACTAACTCGATTGTCGCAGATCCTTTCTGCACGTCTGCGTATAGATACAGGTCATTTGTTGAGCCCAGATGTTGCTATACAAGGAATCCAAAGGATTATTCAAAATGACATCTTGAGTCAATTCAGACGAGATCCATGATAAGAAAGCTTTCATGCCGCAAGGGGATTCACCGTATGGGCAAAGCAGTTGCTGTTTAGCCACAGGCTACTCCGTAAACAAATAAAGTGCAGAAAGTTTGGTCAAATTGACCCAATTAGTGGATCGGTCCATTTTTGACCCCAAATTATGTTATCTTTAACCCAACTGTTTTTAGAGTGCACGCGGCTTTCGATGAGCTCTTGAGTCTTTTTCGGGTCCTGCGGCAAGCTTACCAAAGATTCGAACATCCCTGTCATCCCTCGTAAAATGCATTCTCCAAATTCACTGGTTCTAATTATCGGCGGGATAACGCTTTGGCCCACAAGCGCTCTCAGAGGAGTCATTCCAACATTCTACTTGCCTGAGCAGTTGCTTCTTAGCAAAATGCGCCGAGTGATGACTGCGCTTTCCCACATTCGAATTCCACCTGCAAATTTCGGGCTTCGCGTGTCGCCGGCTAACATAAACTTCCCTCGAATGAACATCAACAAAATGACATTAAACTACATCGGCAACTGGTTGTTTTTTGTCTAGATTAGACGAGTCACAGTGGAGTGAACCGGAGTGGTTTGGTGAAATTTGCTAAGGAAGGAGTGTCGGCTGACTGAACGGCTGCAACCTGCAGTCGTATAGTAAAAATGTCAAGTGTGATGCTTGTAAAAGTACAAGAGCTCATTTAATCTTGTGTCACACTTGGCAACTCCTAGCAGGAGATATGTGCCCCAAATGGAGAGTTGCACTTTTATGGCGTTAGATTCAATTACATAAGCGTAATGTCAACTAAAAATGTGTTTCGCGTGCACGCAAAAGATTGTTTTTACGCTTGCGTCTTCTCTCCGCTATGCGTACGATACGCTGATTCACGCCTGTATTGCAGGCATGATAAATGTGCCACAATTCTTAACCAATCAGGAGACGGACAGTAGGGCTAATTCTGATTGGCTGTTTACTATCCAATCGTAAGGAAGAGGTGGGGAGAGACGATCTACAACAACAAAAAAATCTACTGCTGGTGTCTCAAGGGACAATAACGTTAAACCAAACAAAGATACTTGGAAAAATATATTTTTGAATTGTTACTACAACAATGAAAATAGCAAAGCGTGTTAGAATCCAGAAGAATACCGACCCTTCCATCGACTGTTTGTGTTTGAGGCTTCCCGGACGTCGTACTTACTGCTGTAGACCAGCAATTGATTTTGTATTTTTTTTTTACCCCGGTTTCTCCCCACCTCTTAGTAATGAAGCCCATTCCCGCCGGTAAAAAAAAAAACAACAACAAAAAAACACGTTGTTTTTGTTACTATGGAAGAAGCCCATTCTTCCAAAGTAACAAAAAAAATATATATATTTTTTTACTGGCGGGAATGGGCTTCCATATCTTAGTTACTATTGCATAGTAATCAAACACATTTTTGTATGCGGTGTTTGACATTACGTAACTGTGGCACAAATCTAACGCCATACGCTTGTGTCTTGACATATCTGCATGCACCCCATCACCCGAGCTCACAGCACCCGAGCTCACTTGTGCTGTGCCATTGCAGGTTCGGGAAAAAGTAGGGATTACGGTGCTTGAAAATTGTTCATTGCCCTGTATAGCCTTGTCCAAAAACGCACTCTCGGTGGTTTGACACCCTGAGATCGAGAACATGCTCAAAAAGGATTCAGGCGGGTGAAAGTGCCCTCAGTGATCCAAAGCATTTTTTGTCCTCCGTGTCCTTGGGGCTCTCGAGTATCAACACAAAACAAGCGGCCAAAGAAACCGACTCGGGGAGATGAGTTGGTCGGGCTGGAGTGTTTTCCATGAGCGTTGCAGATCCTTATCAGATGTGCTGAACTCGTTCGTTCCAGATTCCTGGAAGCAGCGATGCTGAGATTTCACATGCATGAGAATCGTCATTACATGCCTGATGAGCAGGGGCTGTTTTCTTTCTCGGCACTAAACCACCGGAGTCCCCCCCCCCTCGATTTGTCACATTTCAGAACCAAGTCAGCTGGATGGAACCACTTGTTCTCAGACTTTGTTCTCTGGGAACCACTGCCAGAACTGCGTGTCTTGCCGAGACCCATGATACTGAAAGGAGAGCATATTGCCAGACACGGGTGAGCCGGAGCCTGCTCCGGACGATCAAAGGAAGGCAAGAAAAAGGGACGCATGGTGCTCGACCAGTCTGAAAGAGCAACAAAACAGGCGTCTGGTTGCAATTGGATGTGGAGCTACTAGTGCCTGGAGCAGCAAGTCCCCACAGCTCAAGAAAGTCCCCCAACAAGGGCAGAACCTGACACACACAAAAAAAGCTCCGCTTCTTTTTTACATGACGCAGTCCCCTCCTGTCTCTCCCGTTCGTCTGGCTCACTCCAAAAGAAAAACAAGGCCAATCAAAGCTTTGCGTGAGCTGTCACGGACACGTTTTAACACCCATTACAGTCTTTGATTGAAGGGTTGCCTGACTCACTAGCGCGTCTTCGCTGCAAGGTCGGGAGGGATGATGGACGTCCGTCACAAGGATTCACCTCCTTGCTGACCATTCACACAGAGAAGTTCTTGTTTGTTGTCAGCTGCGGAGGGGGAATGACCGTCTGACCTTTCGGCTAACAGTACCGATAGGCAGAGGTGGCAAAAGGGTGGCTTGCGCTGTACTTTACGAACCCTCACCCTCTACTAGTTTCATTTTGATGTTGTGCCACAGAGGTTGAAAAAAGTAACGAGGATATTTTGACAAAGTAAGCAGAAAAGTACAGATATATTTTCAAATGTAGCAAAGACAAGGACAAACATGATCCGAAAATTAAAATCTTAAGTATATAGATATCTGAAAAAATATACTCAAGCACACTTTCCACCACAGTGAAAGTCACAAATTGCTCAGCAAAAGATGACTTTCTTATTAGATTGGTTCAATGTCAAATTCATGTTGAGCACAAGCTGAATCCGCACATCACTCAAACACACACAAGAAAAGAATGAACACAAAAATAGGAAGACGACCTCACCATTCTTATGTTTCCCCTCTAGACAAATTCTTGAATGTTGTCACCGGTTGGTAAACTGACAAAAAAAACAAAAAAAACCAACACTGTAAATACATTTCTGAATGCATATGTTTGCGAATGGAAGTTCAGACGAACACAATCCACAACAACAACCCACTAATTCTACCAAAAATTGAACAAAGTTAGTGGACCTTAATATACAGCATACATATAAACACACATAACTAAATATATAGATCCGGACAAGCCTACTAACTTCAAATTAAATCAAATTATAGTTATTTTGAACCGTTTCACACACCCCAAAATATTTGCGCTGATGAATGCAAGGCGTGAGAAAGTTGGGTATAAAATGAGGAATTTCATACTCAATTCCTTTTTGAAAATGAATTCCATTTTGCGTTTGAAATTGCAAAATGACGCATATCGCGATGCGGGGTGGTTTCGGACACAAACAGGGACAGGTGCTAAAGAAACTTTGTTAAGCTCCGGACACTGAAAAAATTACTGTTGTTTAATTTACTGCTTTATTTCGTCAATTGGTTGCATGATGATCATCTGGATCTAGATACATTTAAGTAGACTCTGCACTTAAAAATTGTATCTGGATCCCGATGATTTTATTTTGTGCAACCACTTGACAAAATATAATTGAGTCAAAAATGTTTTTTCAGTGTATGTGCCATATACAGTTTTGTGCGATAGTACTCATCTTTGCGCCATCATCAGACTCGTAACAGTGTCTTTCGCCAAGTCACTCAAGGGAAGACACAGCCAGTACAACACGATGGTTAGAAGTCAAACCTCATAACAAAATGAATTGTACTAACATAAAAATCATTGATGCTGGCCTATTTATTGCATGGCGGTACATTAATGTATGCTAACAGTATCTAATAACCGATAAGTGAATGTACAGTAAGTCGGTCTTTATTTGGGGAGATGAAATGGTCAAAGGTTCATTTGGAGGCCATATTGTCTCCAAAGTGTGCACTTTCGATGGCGTTTCATCCTCAGTACAAGTGACTCATAACACAATTTGAATGAGACGCAACGCTTCTAATGTAACTGGAGAATATCGTTGCCCTGCACAGAGTTCGAGCGGGCACGAAACGGGGAGAAGGCTGTTGGCCTGCGTCTGGTGGGAGAACAGCTGGAGCGTTCAAGAGCCTTGTGGGTGTCTGCCGCTTCCTGGCCAACATGTGGATGTGAGGAAAAGCTAAGTCTTGCGTTTCCACTTCCTAATTAGCCCCGACTGCTATCACAAGGAAACCCTCAGGAGCTCAAATTGGCAGATAAGGAGTTTTTCCAGAACTTGGATAAAGCCTTTCAAATCAATTTTGCTACATTGCCTCCTTGCCATCGCCAGCATCAACATGTCACTGATGATTGGAAGCACTTTTGCTCTCACTTAATTCACCTGCAGGCGATTTAAATTCACAAAAACAGACGGAGAAGGTTGTGCGCAAACCAAAACAAACAGGTTGATTTTTCCATTTGATAAGAGCAGAATGGGCACTTTCCCTTTGTTTGAGTATTTACAGGCCAGCAGCATGTTCAAGTGTGCGGGTCAGCTTTTTCCAACATGTGGGAAGGTCACATCTTTCCACATTGCGTGTCTAAGAGTCCACAAGAATGTTCAGGAGCCCCAAAGGAGACAAATGCTTTTCAAGATCTCATTTCAGTTTTTTTCATGGAGTTAGTTGATTGTTTGTTGCATTGTCCTGTCACGCGTTCGCGTCTCATGCAAGGTGGAATTTGGGCAGGCTGAGCGGCCAATCAGACGGAGCCGCCATTCCAAGACAGCGGCTCTCGATTCCATTGCAACTTTGGGGTCTTTTTAACCACCACGTGGTCGCAAATGTTCCACGTAAATCAAGAAAACCAAGGGAAAACCTGTGACCACTTGTCTGCATAATAGACATTGTTTGGAAGCAACGGGTTCCAGGTGCACGTGTGCTTATCGAAGATGTTCTCCTACGATTGGCGGTGCATTAAGAGGCTACTAAAAGCATTGGTTAGCTACCACTTACATATTTGGGCCGGAGCAGGCATATGTTCTTTTTATTTGGATCGAATAGAAGAAATCAAGCAGGTGGTGGCAACCCTGAAGTGCAAGTTACAAGCCGGAGCACTGGAGACAGCTCAAACGAAAATAAAGGTCAGGTTATGCTTATACACGCTATCGATTATGCAAGTCCCACAAAGAATTGTGGGGAGGAGTCCCAAAAGCAAGCCTGCCTGTATGTTGATTTCGCAGATTATTCATACTGTTTGGGATTTTGTCACCATGGCTACAACTGTCAGATGGCTAACTGACACATCTTTATTCTTTACGGTTGTCGCAAAGGCGCAGGTCACAGAACAGTGATGTCATAAAGACGCTTCTTTACTGCAGGTTTTTGCCTTAGATGACTATTTGTTGTATTATTTTGTAACTTCTTTATTTTAAGTTTGAATAGTTACATATTTTTGTATTTTACTTCTGAAGCATCTGTATCGAACGTCCAAGTGACTGACGGGTAAGTCTTTCCTTTTCCTGCAAGCGCTGGCAAATCAAGACTGATAACGGTTTCATTTGAACTTCCACTGACCTTAAAGTCTGCAGATCTGTGCGCAAGTGTCCCGAGCCACGATGCAGAATTTCACTGAGCTCTGCTTTCACTGCTGGGCGCTGTGCTCTAGATTAGATGGCGCACCAGCGGTTGCATGCCTGCACACACATGGATTGGGCACGTTCTGACCTCTTCTCAGTGTGAGGAACCAGAGGATGGAGTGTTCCAACTTTCCAGTGACTGTGGAGTGCCAGATCTCCTCTCCCACTTGCAGCTACATGATGGAGGAACTTTTAGGGGCCGGGTCATTTGGCGAAGTGGTCCAGTGTAGGAAGATGTCATCGGGTGAGACTGTGGCTTTGAAGGTGATCAAAGACAGTAGCAAGATGGAGGACGCCAAGGACGAGGTGCATATGTCACAAGTTTAGCTGCACTTGGCAAAGACGCACCGCATGTGACTTTCATACTGTGCGTTGCAGGAGCGCGTTCTGATCGAGCTGAAAGAACATGGCTCGGACCGGTTCAATATTGTCTGCTGGAATGACTCCTTCACCTTCCAGGGGCAGTTTTGCCTGGAGTTTGAGAAGCTCGACATGAGTCTGCATCAGCTGCTGGAGTGGCGCCTCCCTCTGTCGCTGATGGAGATCCGGCCTGTTCTGCAGCAGGTTTGACGGTTACGGCAAACATATCATTCAAATAAAAACAAACAACAAATTATGATCCATGTCGGGAATGTTCTGATGCAGAATCTGACTTCCAGAGTTGGGTTGAACAAAATACAGGCGGCGGTGTCGCTCACCTTGACGTGACATGACCTTTTGAGGAAGCAACGTAAGAGCCTTTCACAACGTACAATTAGGAGCCCAGTGCGCCGTCGTTGAAACCATTCACTGCGCCCGTTTTGCCACGTCATAACGACGGCCGACGGAATGCCATGGCGGCGCAGGGGGCAGCGTTTTGCCGCGGTTTGATAAACGTTTATTCCCGACATAGCGCCGCCGTGACGTCGGATGGTGCTTCCGATAGGAGACGTGGGGACGGAGTGATTTCAGAGTGAAAAGAGCTAGCCATTTTGCTGCTGTTGAAGGCTACAGTGAAAAAAAGCATGGTGAAACTTGAAAAAAGCCAAAGTACACCTCGATGTGGTTCCCAAAGAGCTGCCCAAGATCCTGCTTTTCATGGTTTTATAATCAGATGAACACTTTTCCCTTTTTCTTGCTGCCTCGCATCGTCTTCTCCTCCTCTGCGAAAGTAAAGCCGCAGCTTTTGTTGTAACAAAGAGATATTGCCAAGCGGCTTACCTCATGTTCAAACAAGTGGGCAAATGCACCGGGCCACTTCTTGTTCGGTTGCTTAGCAACCAGCGACAAGTATGACAATCTTGAGCCAGGTTGTCATCGTCATGCAGTTTGAAAGCCCCTTAATGACGCAAACTACGACAATACTCAGTAGAGCACAATCCTTGTCCACTTTCATAGATTCGATTTATTCAGATCCTCACCAAGTTCGATAGATTTTTCCTGAACTCGTTGCCCACCGTATACGACGACAGCAGCGTAACTCTGTTTCCTGGGGCAGCAGTGATGACGTGGCATTGTTGCTTCACAGCAAGAAGGTTCTGGGCTTGAATCTTACTGAATGTTCTCCCTGTGCTCGTGTGTGTTCTCTCCAGGTACAGTACTCTGGCTTCCTCCCACAGTCAGTGTTAGCTTCACTGAAGACTATATTGCCCGTACGTGTGATTATGAGCGTGAATGGTTGTCTTGTCGCTTTGTGCCATTGACTGGCGAGCAGTCCACGGTGTGCCCCATGACGTCCGATCCGTCATGACCAACACTCTCATCCCCTACGTGGCAGATTAACAGCACTGATCTTAACCTTTTGATATTAGCATCTAATACTAGCATCTTTTATTGAATCACCTACGTATGATCTAACACCTTCTATTTAATTTTAGCTGACAACTGCGCTGCAGTTCCTGAAGAGTGTGGGGATCGTCCACTGCGATCTGAAGCCGGACAACATCATGGTGGTGGACCACCTGCAATTGCCGCTGAAGGTGAAGGTTATCGACTTTGGCTTGGCTCTGCATGCCTCGGAGCTGTCACGGGGAATGACCGTGCAGAGCATGTGGTACCGGTGAGTCTACTAGGATCTATCAGTGAGCGCCTGTTCAGTTCAGTCAATTTCGGAATGGTATGTATTTATCTGCGTTTGTATTGGAAAGTTGAAAAACGCCAAAGTGGTCCTGGCACACTTCCATTCTTCTGTACGCGGCCTTCGGATGAAAATGACTGTGGACACACCCTTAAAGTGTGATGTCTCCCCTCCAAGGTGCCCCGAAGTGCTGCTAGGACATGAGTGCACAGAGGCCATCGATGTGTGGTCTCTGGGCTGCGTGGCCGTGGAGCTTCTGCTCGGCCGAGCTCTGTTTGATGGCTCTGATGAGTACAGCATGGTAAGGGTGACCCGCCCTCATAAAGAGCTGCACATCACCAATTCCAACATCCATGTCACGCCCATAGCTGTCACAGATCAGCACCACACTTGGGAAGCTGCCAGCCAGCCTCCTCGACGCCGGCATATTCACTTCGTGCTTCTTCCGCAAGAAAGCCAAGAAATGGAGGCTGAAGGTACCTGTATGTTGTGCTTGCGCTCACCTTTGGTCCATTCGAAGCCTCGCGTTTGACTCCAGCGTTTCCTCGCTTCAGAACAGAGCCGAAATGGTCACAACTTATAATGGAACTCAACCTTTAAACAAGCTGTCAGATCTGCTGGAGGTTTGTTCACCCGACTTGTGTATTTAGCAGAGGTGGGCATTCCGTCAGGCCGACCGGTACGTCAGTCCGTTGCTGACGGACGCCGGTTTTGCCGAGAATTGACGAATGACGGGACAATGACCGACTAAGCACTGATGGAAGTTGATTTTCATCCGTCAGAGTAATCGTCGCTGATGGCGTCCGTCAATGATGGACCTCTCGGCCCGTCACTCCGACTCCGACTGACTGACGGACCTCTGACTGACCAACTGACGGTCTGACTGACGGACTCACCAATTGACGATTACAATTTGGTTCGGCTTGAAAAATGACGGGACTGATGAAAGACGGGCGGGTACGCAGGCCACTGACGGATGACTAATGACGGACCAGCAAAATGTAGTAAACTGCCCACCTCTGGTATTTAGTATGGATCTTCCGTATGAGAATAACCGGCTTCCTTACGCCTTGACCTAGGTTCATTTTGTGCGACCCATCAGCTGCAGCGATGAGGACTGGCGTGCTATGCAGTGTGACCTGGAGAGCTTTGTGAACGTAGTTGCTACAATGCTCCAAATGGACCCGAGTAAAAGGTCGAGGCCGTGCCAAATTCTGGAGCACCACTTTGTTACCATGAGCCACTTTGAGGGCAAATTTCCAAGCAGTGCTTAGTAAGTGTCTCCATGCGCAATTCTCTGCCGGTGGTTATGCACGACACTGTCCGACTCCCTGCTTGCTTCTCTTCCAGCGTAAAACTCTGGCGCGACTGCATGGAGGTGGGTCGAACATGTCAGAACAAGGAAACCTCCGCGAGGCCCATTTGGAGCACGTCAAGCTTCACGTGTGGGGATCACGCTACCGGGCCCAGGATGTTGGACCAGTCGGTCATCACCATCAACAGGGTCAACTCCTTGCCCAAAAGCAACAACGGTGTCAGGAAAAGGAAACAAGATGAGGATGAGGATGAGATCGACAGCTGGTAGGAGGTCACATGTTGGCCAAAACTCTCATCCCTCAGACTTAAGATATAAATATGCAGGATTTGGGTGCACACAGTGCTTCGGCTACAAGTAAACGAAGCAGCAGGGATGCAGAAGTCATCTACATGTCCTCAATTGACAGCTCCAGGAAGGGCGGGGGTGAAAAGAAACACCAGGCACACAAACGTAAGCTTGTTTCTCGTTTCAGTGACACACTGTATGTCATGGCATACGGGTTAACTCTTCAGATAATCATCAAACATTCTGTCGTACTCAGGACTCCTCCATTTGGAATGTGGTGATGCCACAATCCAGTGGAAGACCAACAAGGCAGCGACACAAGCGCATGGGGCAAAGGAACCCGAGAGGAAGATCTGTGAATTGTAATGTTGGGGTTTTTTTTGTATTTATTTATTTTTGTCCCCATCAAGTTCGTTGTGAAGTTCAGCCACCACTCTTGCATTCATGATGGTTTAACTGCTGACCCCCCGCCCCCATCCATTTACTCTAAAGGCCCTGATACACCAAAGCGATGTCGGAGGTCGTGAAGCGTCGTGGCGTCTTCAAGCGCCGTCTGATTGGTGTAGTGACCACCGTCGTAGTGTCGTAACCCGTCTGTAAGCGTCTCGGGGGCGTTTACGTATGTGGAATCGACGTCGCCGGTCGCGACAGTTGGTCACTCTGATTGGCTGTTAGCTAGCAAATCGGTGCTCGGAGCACCAACGGGACGTGACAAATGCGGATAAACAGTGAGCACGCCTTCGCCGCCTTAATCTTCTTACAAGTACAACAGCGAGGGTTGACAATGTAAGTATTTTACAATACCGTGTCAAGAACGTGAGGGCTTACTTTGCGTGGGAGTTCTTCGTGAGCGAAGAATAGAGCCGAATGCATTGTTTACGTTGTTATAATCCGCCCCTAGCCAACATGTTTCCGGTTGGAGTTTTCTAACAATGAGAAATAGTGACTACCGCTGCCGATGGGCTGGAAGCGTATTACATCTCACACATGCGCAGAAGGTATTTTCACGGTGAGCGTCGCTGTCTGTCGTTGCCGTGTGCTTTGCCAGCGTGACGTGCCGACAGCCGGACGGACGCCACAGGGGGTAAGCGACTGTCACTGTTTCTGAACGTCGTTTTGGTGTATCAGGGCCTTAACACTTGTCCTCATTAGAGTCGTCTCTTTCAAATGTTTTTTTTTTTCTTTTTTTTTTTTTTTTTTTAAACATCAGATTCTACAAAGTTTGTGCTTGGATTGAGGGTCATTTTATTAATTTTGTATTTATTTATTTATTTGATCAATTCTACAGTGTTCACTTGGTATTGTACAGGAATTTTAAATATTTCTATTTTTGTATCGGGCTACAATTCTGTCTTGTTTGGAACCCTTGAAAAAGTATAGTTGCTGAAATAGATGACATAGAGTAGCCTGTGTATTTTTAAATAAAGCTTTTGAGCAAGGCATGTTGCCCCAGAAACTTGTACACGGGAAGGCAAACAAAAGAAACACAACGATGGCAAGCCAGCCATGTCCTCGCCACAAAAAAGTAGATCGATGGAGTATGATCACTTCGGACGTGGAACGCATGGCAGTCCATCTAGATCAAACTTGTGTGTGAACTGTTCACTCATTAAAATATATCCTATACACGCTTGCATTATAACTGTTTGATGAAATGTCAAAAGGATGGGACAGGTACTCACAACCCATACAAGACAAGTTTGGTTTCAGGAAATGAGAAACTGTGTTTCATTTCAATTGACTTATGTTTGATTCCTGTATATCTATCTGTACAGTTTTTAATGGAGCTTGTCATTCAGGTCACAGGTTGAGCTGGGTCCCATCCAAGCTGACTTGAGACAAGAAGTGGAGCTCACTTTGGACATCATGATGGCCAGCCAATTGTAGATTAGTACACTATTTTTGTATTTTTTTAAATTAAAAAAGCTTGAGTTGGTACAACTCCCAGCAAACAGGTTTGAACAGCTACGCCAAGGAAAAAGAAAAAAACAATTCAGATGTGCTAATTAAGCCTGACACTGTTCATTTCCCATGCACACATTTGTATGCTATGTCAGTTTTGGCCACAGGTAAGAATAATTGATTATTATAATTATCAATTATATTATTACGGTCGACTCATAATTGTCGACAGTAAACTATGAACAACAGGTCTTTTTGAAATTCATTCTTAGCCTGTTTGACATTAATAAATGGATGATTAATCCTTAATCAGGTTTTCAGAGAAAAGTGAAAGCGTATTTCATAAATGTTTCTCCCCACTCAATTTTGGATAAAAATACCAAACAGTATGATGTCCTATTTTTGTATGATCATTATGATGATGATGATGATGATACTCTTTCAGTTTTCCGATTCCCTCATGACCTGCCCAAGACCAACGTCGGATTTTTAAAAGATCCCTCTTGACTTGCCACTGTAGGACAGTTTCAAGATGCACACCACTTCCCTTGGTTTAACACACTGCTGATCAAAAATCCATTTGAGTAGACATTGGACAAGCGTCAAGCTGTTTAATGCCACTCCCAAATTTACTGTCAAAAAAAAAAAAAAAAAATCCACCTTGCTTATCTAAAACAACCATAGTTTAGCCAACAATTCCGCTAGCTTAATGCTAACGCTAACTAGCATTTATGTCACAATGCTTTAACCGTTTAATCAACGATTGAAAACAAAGGATGCAGCCGTACAACATGAACAGTGACAATACGTATAACAGTACTCACATTAATATATCCTTTATCTTCTGTGTAGGTAAGCTAATGGCTAATATTAGTGCCGTACTGGTGAGTTTTTTAAAAAAATTATTTATTTATTTTGCGCTGTACTGGTGAGCTGAGAGGAGCGAAGGTGTTTTGAATCAGTTGAGTGCGTGGCAGGACACGCCCAGCTGTCATAGCAGCTAATCATATTGCAGCTGGGTGTATCCTGACAAGAACTCCAGTGGGATTCATCATGCCTAAATCAACAGTATAGATGTCTTCCACTGCCTCCCGTATGGCCAAGGAGGGCGCACCAGAGGGAGCAGCGTTTAATTGATGTAATACAGAAAAACATATGTTCTCATTAAGTACAATATTATGGAGTACTAGCTTTTTTTCATTAAAATACACATTGCAACAGTTTTTCTCTTTTGTATTTTGGGGAGAAGGCTGGAACAGATTTCCATTCGTTGCAATATAATTTGAGACATTTCGAGTGTGGTCATGGAACGAATTAAAGTCGCAGCTGAAGGCACCAATGTATTTCGGCAATGTTTTTCTGCTTTGAGGATTACGTTTGACCTGAAAAGTATGTAATATGTAAGGTTGACAGTGAGAACTTGAATTTCCTGCATACCTGTCAATTTATACGTTTTCCCCGTATTTTAAACGTTTTTGATCATTTCAAATTGTGTACGCGGTATACCAATTTTTGTACGGGAATTTTTTTATTTAATCGTTTTTTTTTTGTTGGACCGATCTGGTTTTGCCCATTTCCGCTCTAATCCGGATCGCCTCGGTCACTGGTAGCATACGACAACGTTATTTGGTAAATAAAATAAACTTGTTTACACAAATTATCTTTGTTCTTATTCTATATAGTCTGTCTTGCTGTGAGTAAATAGGTGCCGCACGCGTTGTGTTTGTGAGTTTTTTTTTATTGCTAAATAAGGGGATTTGCACTCATTAATAAGGGGGGCAATTGGCTGAGGTTGACAGGTATGTTCATGTGTACAGTAAATCGCACCAGATCAGCTGAAACCTTTTCCAGTACTGCACAGTAATTCATTTAGGGCAAGCTAAAGGGGCGATGCTGCACACCTGTCACAGACATTCAGGGCCAAAAACAATGATACACATTCATATGCAGTCATACACTTGCACGTAACAGACTTGTATTGCTTTAATGTTTTTTTTCTTCTCCTTAGGTAAGCCATCATGACAAATTGAAGATGGTAAGCACAAACACAATCCGAGTGTCATTTTTTTTCACATTAATACAGTTGAAACGACTTTATGGACACTTTCTAGGTCTTTTATAAAAAAATGTTGTTATTTTTTTGGACAGAAGCAAGCTGCGCGGCTCTGCTTCCACTTAACACAATGGAACAAGATGTCTGTCAGGGAAAAGAAGAAGAAGAAAAAAAAAGAAAAAGATAAATAAACCATTGGCGTCCGGGAGGTCTGATGATGAAGCCTTCATGCGGAATTCCCGTCGCTTCTCTGCTGCTCTGTCAAGTTAAGTGCTTCATGTACGCAGCAGGCATATTTTTCCCCTCTGGGCATACGTTTGAAAGAAGACGTCAATAATGTCTCAGTGCATAAATGTAAACCTCCCTGTGTAACAGTTTGGCATGTAAAATGGAAGCAAGACAAAAAGCGGCTCGTGTGACTCTTTGGCAAAAAAATCATAACGGTCATGGGCACACACTGTTTTTGTATTGCATTTGAGCTTGGCCTTTTTTCCCTTTATATGTTTTTTTCTTTTTTTAAATCTGCAATTTTTCTATCAACTACAACCTGTTCTAAATGTTTCCTGCCAACAAACTCGCGTTCATGTTCACACACTCTTCCGTCCGTGCAAGTCTGCTTCACCGCTTTTACCAAGATGACCAACGAGACGAGCCAAAACAGATACATGTACAAAATAATGTACACCATATATTCAAACATTTCAAAATCCCCAGACTTTGAAATCATTAGCCAAAATAAGTAGATTTTTTTTTCTGAACCCATTTCTTTATCTAGACTGTACAATATATGCATAATGAGTACTCATGAGGGACCAAAGCAACAAAAATAAATACTTTTCGCTAAGTCACCTTTCAAAGTAGTTCATCTATGTACATATAGCTATCCTCTTGTTGTAGATGCTTGCGTGTGTGCAACTATGCACAGTGTGAATACTCATGTTGTGTGGTTTTTTTTTTTTTTCTCTGCTAAAAATATCTAAACGTCTTTTGTGACAACACAGTGGAAACAAACGGAGGCAGACCCGCCCCGGGTACACTCAAAGGTAAGTCTGTCAGACCAACAATTAAAATAAAAACAGCTTAACACCATCATTTGACTACTTCAAAAGTGGGTTGTCTACATCTTGTTGAGGACTCTGAAGAGCATTAAAAAAAAAAAAAAAAGATCTACTTCATGCGCTCTTTGACAAGTCAAATGGCCTCAGTGTCTACGAGGGCACACAGCGTAGAACGTCTTCAGTGAACGCCGCTACGAAGGAGAAACAGCATGCAGAAACAACAGTGCATAGGTCCAGGCTCAGCTTCCTGGAGGTGCTTTCCAGTGTCATTCCGTGACAAGCGTTGACTGGAGGGTGGCGGGTGGGGGGTGCGAGGGGGTCTCTACCCTGTGGACAAACTGTCAAAGTCACCAGTTGCTTGCAGTAAAGCATCTTGCAAGAAAAGGGGACGGGGGTGATGAAAATGCACAGATGTGCAGCGTGCGTGCCGCTTTTTCTCTTTTTTTGGGGGCGGGGGGGGCGGGGGGTGGAGTCTGGTCTGCAATGTGCAGTTTCGATCAGTCGCCGTTTCACTGCAGAGCCCTTTCTAACACACAGCAGAACCAGAAAAGTTCACGCTAAGCGCTCCACAAGGACTGGTGGAAGGTAGGAGAACCGAGCTTAAAGGTCAAGCTAACATGCATAAGGTCTTCAGACAATGTTTTGTCAAAAGCCATCAAGGCCAACTTTTTTTTTTTTTTTTTTTTTTTCCTGAAGACGTCAAGAAGAAAGTATTTCCTTTCTTTTTTTTGTGTGTGTCTATTGGTACTGGTATTGGTATTTTTTTCAAAAAGGAAATAATAAGAATGGCTTAATCGCTACGTCATTCTTGCACTTGTATTGCGTCTACCTTTGGTAAATCAATCAAGGAAAACAAGAAAACACCCTGAAACATCCGAGTCTCACATGTCCTCCAACTGAACTTGCCGGTTCGTTCCGCTCTCGTGTCCGCATTTCAGTCCGGCGGCCTCCGTGTTTGTCACATTTGCAGGCCCACATTGGCACATCCTCTCACAAGTCCACAATGCCTCTTGCAAAAAGACGCAAACCAGAAAGGCAGAAAAGAGATGGAAATGAATTGGACACAAAAATAAGAGGAGATCGTCAAATCCCAGAGACAAAAAGACACCAGAAAGATGGACTTTCAAATAGCCGCCATCCGGGCGTGTGTTTCACCGCCTCATCATTTTGGAGACAAAGCTGACGACGGCGGAGGCCGGCTGGTCCGGGTCCAGCTCGGCAAACAGGTGGCTGACATTGTCTGTTGTGCTTCCTTGTTTCCTCGCCACAAAGCCAAAAAGCCTGAAAGAAAACAGATGCGCGTATAGGCTTTGTTGTGCATGCGCACAAAAAGGACACAAACTGATGAAAGTACTTACCTAAGTGAACAACCGCTCTCTTGGCCCCACCTGTGCAAATAAATGATTTCATTAGTGTTCGGCTCATATTCCCAAGTCAAATGCATTTGCAACGTTTTCCATCCGTCCAAAGTAAAATGCTATACATCACTTTGAAAGTGTTCTTTTGGTGACCCTGTATTTAAGAGGGAAATGGTGCGTTAGCAAATTAGCCTTGCTTGATTACAATTGATTACACGTCGCACTGTACTGGCTAATACTCACATTTCCCCCAAAATATCAACGGAAATTATTATTGACCTTCACATTCCAGTTGTTTAGCATTTATTCGAGATGGATTTGTTTTCATGATCATTACATACCGCATATTGTTTTTGACGATTATCAGGAGACGATTACCGCAATGTATTTTGTCATTGTAAAGTTTTTTTCGGTCACTTTTACCGTTCTACTGACACAAGAGTGAGGCATGCAAGGGCCAAGGTCCATGTGTCAACTGCATCAGGAAGTAGCAGCAACTCCGAAACAGGACGTTTTCCTGTTCTTCAGCATATTTCGTTTCTCTTTTTCACAAGCAAATAATACAGTCTGCTAACTATTTGTTGAAAAGTAGCCTAATCGCCCCACGGGGAAAAATAAAATTGTCTGAATCTCAATCTACGGATTCAGCCATTTTAATAATAATAATAATAATACACATGCATGAGTAAAATGTGAGCATTTGACTGTTTTGGTGGCACGTAAAGTTTAGTCATGTTGATATTAAGTCATACCGTCTGTCCTGGGGGTCGGTGTCACAGTAGGTTATGGTGTTTAGAGGATAATGCCGCCTGAAGAAGATCCTGCAGAAAACATGACAGTTAAATTAGAGGTACTTACTTATATGTGTGCGATATAATACAGTATAGTGTGAGTACACCTTTTCACCATTCCATCACATGTGCTCACATGGCTCTGATGGCACCACAAATAAACAAACCCTCCCACGTTATTTGAACACGTCAGAGTGATTTCATTTCAGGAGGTAAGTTGATTAAAAAGTTGACACGGTGGAAATTCAGAAACAGTTAACATGATCATCGAGGGGCTTTTTAATTCAAAGACTTTTCTGTTGCTCGGATTATTGGCGATCAGGCCAGCCGTTATGTTTTGCTAAATTAGTCAGACAATTGGACACAACATGTCAGGTAGACATCAAATGTTTTTCACAAATCCAATGATGGAGATTTGCTTCCAAATCTTAGCCAGTCTTTCAAATTGTCTGTCCAGCTATTTACAACATCCATTTGATTTATCCACTCAATTCATGAAGATTTTTTCTCAGAAAATTGAAATTATCCAAACTTTCCGTGGCGGCACAACACCAACCCGAACACATTTGGTCATCGTTTTCGGTTCACGGTATCCGTAGTCAGTTGCATTTTGCCACCCGGAGGTACGCTTGCTCCTATTGTTTATTAACATAATGAAAAGGCCTGCTCTTATTCTGGAAGTAATGACTTTATGCACTGACTTCCTGTGACTGTCTGTGAGCATGATGCCCTGCGGGGACACTTTGCAGTGGACGACGGTGGCGGTAGGCAGAGGATTGGCCGCCAGCGTCTGACTGATGGCCTTGGCAATGGCTTGAGGGCCAGTCAAGGACTCCATGTCCACCGAGTTAATGTAGAGCACGTTGGAGCCTGCGAGCCAAAAAGCACAAGTCACCGTCACTTATCTGATGCAGGACAACGGCGCATGCGCTACAACCAAAAATGGAAGCATCGGCGTATGTGTGCGATAGCAGCGGTCCAGTATTTACCGTGAGACTCCTCCGGAACCTTCTGAACTGTAAAGTAGAGGTGACACTGTGAGGCAAAGTGGACGACCATAGAGCGCACCGTCGTCCCTAATTCTACATATAACAGAAAGGAGGTGGTTACCTGTTCCTTGTTTCAAAAGCTCCACAACTGGGTCGGTGGATGTGGCCAGCTCCAGCGCCTCCTCGTTTGGGTCTGTGCAAGGCAAGCACGTGTGAAGCATCGCGCGCAACTTTATGCGCAATATTACTTGTGGCCGCCTGCCATTTTACCTTTGGTGGGGATCATGAGCTTACAAGGCAGCGCCAAAGGAGTCATGGAGTGTTGGTAAACCAGAGCGGAGAGACAACCTGCGGTGAAATTGTGTGTGAGTCGGGCCCGTGGCGAGATAGTACTTGTAAAAAAGCACTCACCAAAGTAAGGCTCATTGGGACAGCCCTTCAGGCGGACACCTTTGGGGCTTGTTTCAATCAGGAAATGTCTCACCAGCTCATTGGTCAGATCGGCAACTAGATCCATGGTAAGACAGCATGTTAAGGCGCTGCTATGTACACTGCATATACCGGTACTGTATATTGTACAGCGCAACAGCTATGCCGTGGTATACCAGTGTGCCATGTGAGAGCATCAGGAAATGATTTCTAGTACAAGAATGACATGTATTTGCATTGTGATTTTTTTTCAGGACAGTACAAATGTTTACAAGCTTCCACATAGAGCATATAATATTGGCGTCAGGAAAACGTACTCACTTGTGCTCTAGTCACTAGCTACTCTGTAAAGCAATACAGCGCACCCCAGCCTCGGGCTAGTGGACGTCATAGCTAGCAATATGCTTTTGGCTGCATGTCAAGCTCATTTGAAAGTGCGTGCAGCGGCGTAAGCAAAACTCGCTTGCGATTCCAATTTTGGCGATAGCAAGACAAATCAATCAAATGAAATAACCAAGTGACGGCTGGTGACGTGAAAAACTGCTGACTGCACAGCAGGCATGTCCAGCCTCCGTTCCTTCAGCAAGCTCTGAAGAAGCCTGATAACAATCCTGAACATGTGAATCAGGCGTGTTGGAGGAGGGAGACATCGAAAAGACGCAGGACAGCGGGCCCCCCGGGGACCGGGCTCGGCCACCCCCGTTCCACGGTATCCAGATCGTACCTTTTTTGCTTTGTTGTACTGTTGGCGGCGGGCAGGCCACCTTCAAGGCAAGGCCGTAAGCCCCACGGAAGGAGTGGCTGTCC
The DNA here is from genome assembly GCF_054856515.1 of Filicampus tigris. Lineage (NCBI taxonomy): Eukaryota > Metazoa > Chordata > Actinopteri > Syngnathiformes > Syngnathidae > Filicampus > Filicampus tigris. The sequence continues at coordinate 39,273,020 of NC_141217.1, read as the reverse complement.
CTGATGACGAAGGCGCCGGGCTCCCTGTCCTTCAGCACGTTAATGGCTGAAAGGGAAAATGAGAGTCAGGGTGGTGACATGACATGACGCTGACGGGAGTCACCGCGCGGAGCCACCTTGTTCTCGGGAGATGTCGGGCTTGTACCAGAACTTGGACGTGTCTTGGACAAACTTAACGTTCATCTTGATGTCCGGATAACCATCTGTTGATGACGGAATGAAATGATGAATTTGGAGGAAGGGCAAGGAAACAAAACCCTTGCACACTCACGGCTCGTCTTCTTGTGTCTCACCATAGATGGACTTGGAGGTGTCTGGGTAAGTCCCGGTCAAATTTGAGCCTCCGGCCTCGGCTGCTAGGTTCTTGCTGTCCGTCCTCTCCGTGTCGCCGCTGCTCGCGTGCCTCTTCGCTGGCAGCTGGGGGGAGACGGGGAAGGCGGGCGTGGAAGGCGGCTGAGCCTGACGAGACGTGGCCCCCAACTCATCGGGGGTACCGTGGCCGCCCGCTGCAGCCCGCCGCCCCATCAGGGGGCTGGCGGGTGGCACGCTTGCACCGCTTGTTTTGGGGTTTCGGCCAATCAAGGGGCTGGAGGGGATGCCGTCCCTGCTGCCACCTGCCGGGGGGGTGCGTCGGACCGGCGAAGGACTGGCTTGGCCCAGGCGCCTTTGGAGGGCAGGGCTTGGGGGGGTGTTGGTGGCCACTGTGCGGTGGAGGGTGTTGGGGCTACCAGGGACAGTGTGGACGCCCATGATGTTGACCTGGGAGCCATCAGGGGAGGTGTGTGTGTGAGGATAAAATGGTGCTGGGCTGTGGTGGGAAGAGCCATATCTCCTTTGGAGAAAGAGATACAACAACAACAAGATTATTCATCCAGCTGCATTTAAGGTTCACCGTATCAGGTTTCTCTTTTTATCTAACTTACTAAATAGAAATGTGTCTTGGAGCAACAATTGGTTGTTTGTATTGATTAGATTCATTGACTGAGAAATGAATGAGTTTTGAAATCTCTTTGCATTGTGGTACCTACCTGGTGCATCCTTGGCCACATTTGAACCCTTTCATGCATAGTGGTTACTACAGTGGACAGCTATTTAAAAGTTGCTTTCGCCTATATTAATTCATCAAAATTAAAAAACATATTTTTAACCCTTACATGAATGAATTATGATTTAATGTTATTATTTGAAATATAAATGTATATTTTTTTGAACGTTTAAATGGCTGTCCACTGTAGTGACCACTTTGCATGAAAGGGTTAATAATAGTTCACACTTCGAGTTCAGCGCATACATTGGGTCCGATGAGACTTTATGAGTTTCTTTCACCGTTTGTTTCTGAATATTAGCTGAGGTACGTTGGGAATGTGTGCACATACACACGAGCTTTCAAGCTACTTTCTTAGCATATGACCTTAACGTGTCAGTCGTACACATGTACGCACCCTTCGGGGCTGTGTAAGGGATCGCTGGAGGTGAGAGGGCTGTTGAACTGCTGTGCTCTAAACTCCACAAAACCACGATTATCTGCATTGGACGAAAAATACGTTGACTCATGTAAAAAACAAAACAAACAACAACAATTGTTAGTAGACTTGCACGGATTAAAAACACATTTTAAGAATGAAAGCTGGGACGGGAAAAAAAAGCAACAACAAAATCTTTGATCCAGCATGTTACACTGTGTTACCTTGTTCTCCATGATGGCAAGCAGGGTCTGATCAGGGGGGAAAGAAGAGAAGGAACCAGTTTTGAAGAGGGGGGAAGACACACAAAAGCAAGGAATAAGAAAAGCCTGTGAGCCAGGGAGGCGCAGTGACTGTTTGAAACAACAGAGGGCAGCAGAGATGCAGAATGACTGGAAAATGCACTTGTTTACAAAGTCCGACTTTACTGACCTGAGGCAAATTTTTGATTAGGCTTCATTCCCGCTGCTGACATCCAGCCTGGAGGGGAACCAGCTGCACACAGACAGACACAAAGAGGAAAGAATCGATCATTACAAGTCAATGACGGCCAATACTTGCTGGTCACCATTTGCCCGTCTTGTCATGTCACAGGACAAATACTTCATTACTGCACTTGAGTAATATTTGAGTCACATTTTCATGTATCAGTACTTTACTTCATTTCAGACGATTTTTACTTTTGTTGCACTATATTTCCTAATTGAAATAACTTGGCTACTTTTACGCCAATGTATTTCCCCTAACCATCTTTGTTATTGGGACTGGGGAAATAAATATCTTTGCCTGAAGACTGCAGCACAAATAATAGCCCTGCCTGAGGCACGGAATCCAAAAGTAACTGACTTTCAAGATGGAAGCACCTGCTGTCTCCAGCAGCAGATGACAACAAAAACAACCACAATGGTGAACGAGGATAACGTTACAAACCATGGACGTAGAAGTTTGGGTTGTATTGCTGTAACGACCAATCACGGCTCACCTGTTTTCTGAATCTGAGCCATGATTGGTTGTGACCTGAGCTCTGAGCAACTGTGATGTCATTTTCAGCCGACAGAAAGTGACAAAATGGCCGCCCCCTGAGATGGACAAAAATGGGTGCATATTACTTCTTAAAGTGGGGGTCAACACAAACATTTTTTTTCAAGAATATGTTCTATGTAAGCCCACTAGTTGAGACAAGGCGTTCTGATAAATATTGCGTTTGTGGAATAAGTGTTAATCCACTCGTTTTTAGCCATTTCTGGGGGCGGCCATTTTGTCTTCTGTCGGCTGAAAATGACATCGCAACTGCTCACAACGACCAATCATGGCTGACCTGTTTTCTGAATCTGAGACGTGACGTCATTGTGAGCAGTTGTGATGTCATTTTCAGCCGACAGAAGACAAAATGGCCGCCCCCAGAAATGGCTAAAAACGAGTGCATTTTGCTGATTAACTCATATTCCGCAAACGCAATATTAATGTAATGGGACCACGTTTCAACAAGTGGGCTTGCATAGAACATCTTCTTGTAAAGAAAATTATCATTTAAAAAAAGGATGTAATAGAAACGGAAAGTGTAGGAACAAGATGAGTTTTATCAATGTTATTTTCTGTCAAGAAACAGCCTTTTACTCCAGTGTGCCTTGGAGGTGCTTCCTACATATATTTGCACACAGCTGCTGTGTGTTATTTGTTGCGAGGTGGTGCGCTCATCCTTTTACATAAGGGCAGGCCTAGGCAAATCCTGTGAGGGCAAACAAAACTGTACAGCATCTTTCAAGCCCGTCTCAAGAGTGCCATGTAGGACTGACAAGATGACTGCGATGGTGCAAGCATTTGCCTACCTCCTGCTCCTGCAGGCCTTGTCTACCACTTTGGGAAAGTACGTCTATGTGACGGAGAGAATGACATGGAACGGCGCTCAGAGTTACTGCCGTGAGTTTCACACAGATCTGGCTCCTGTTGTTAACGAGGAGGAAGTCAGGAAACTCCGTGAAATCAGTGGCGACGTGGATAGTTTCTGGACCGGATTGGTGAGGAGTGACACGGACAGAGACAAATGGATGTGGTCAGGGGGTGGCGCGGCATCTGCCATTCTCTGGGGCGCGGGGCAGCCAGATGATTGGACAAATGAATACGCCGGCATGATGATCAACGATAAGATTCATGATGCAAACCCACTGCATCGCAGAAGCTTTTTTTGCTTCGATGCCGTTGTCGTGAGGGAGAGAGCGAGCTGGGAGGAGGCTTTGGAGCACTGCAGGCAGAGACATAGCGACTTGGCCAGCGCGACATCGCAGACAGATATGCTGTTGATCCAGAGAGAGCTGGAGAAGAACCTCTCTACTGAGCATGTCTGGCTGGGTCTGCGTTTCTTCCCAGTGGGCTGGCTCTGGATGGACAAGGAGCACTTGACATACGAGGCCTGGATTGGTCACGAGAGGCCTCCGTGTCCAGCAGCAAGAGACAAGTGTGGCACCTTAAAGGTGAAGGGATGGATGCCAAGTGATGATATAGACGCCAGTGGCATTGTGGGAACCAATAAAACGCTCGATGGGGCTAGTTTGGGAAAAACGGATTCTTGGCATGAATCGGTGTGGGAGGCTCACGACTGTGCGCAGAGGCTATATTTTGTTTGCTTCTAAAATTGCTGATTAAGTAGCTTATTACTTCATTTATTATTTCATTTCGTTTTTAAAAAGGTTTCACTTATGGGGTGTGGTATCTACAAGCCCAATGGTTGTTTATCTACTCCGGGGCTGTTTTACTGCTATTTCCTGTCATTATGTATCCTCATGTTTGAATTGTGTCATTTGTCGTATTGTGACTTCTAATAAATGTCCTTCAATACTAATAACGACATGCTCTTTGCTGCTTGTCTTTTCCTGCACAAAGACTGAGAACAATAAATGTACTCTGAAGTTTGATGGAAATTCTCACCACAGCCTCCCAAAGCAGGACTGTTGTCGGCAAACCTATCGATATCGTTGTCCTCAAATGCTCCCCGGTAACTCTGCACGGTACCCTGCCAGAAAGGAGTCAAGCAAACGCAATCAGAAGAAAAAGCAACTACATATTCATTCATTCATTCATTGCCATTGCCATAATCATTTGTCTTTTTCACAGTCCAGCCATTCAATCCCAGGAAATTATTTATATTTTTTTCAAAAAAAGAGGGTTTGAAAATGTCTGGCACTGAACGTGTTAATAATTGCAATAATAAGATCAATGATAAAAAATAACAATGATACATTTAATTTGCAGAGCACTTTTCAAAAGAACTCAAAAGACGCTTTATCGTTTTAGAATAAGCCGGGAAAAAAAATGGAACCATCTTTACTCATATTTTTTTTCTGCCAAGCTCCGGGGTGCTAAAGGGATGATGAAATTGATAAATGTACCTCTCTGGGTCTCCCTCCTGCGTTGTGGGGCAGACTGTTGCTGAAATCTGTTGAACGGCCATCCGGCCTGTCGTCATGGCCGCTGTGGTAGTGACCCTCGCTGGTGGTCCGACGCCGGCCCGTCTCCTGGCTTACCTCCGGGGTCATTCCCCTGGAGCGCACCCCTGAAACCCCCGCACATACCATTGACTCATGTGGGCAACCAAAACTGCTCCTTGTAAAAACAATTTGGAGGCAATGTCAGAAATGTTCTACAAACGATGTGGTGTAAGGAAAAAAAAAAAAAAAAAGAAAAGGAAGCAACGAAAAGTGAGTGGCGGTGGACAAACCAGAGAAGGAATAGGAACGATGGCGGTCAGATTGTTGCGGTGTTATGCTTTCACTGATGCCCCGGATACGAGCGTTGTACTCTGATGCCGGGGCGGGAGGTCAGGGTGGTGGATAGTGGACAGGAGGAAGGTAGAGGAGGAAGAAGGTGAGAAGACGTGCAGAGGAAGAAGCAATGGTGGGAAGGGGTTGTCCGATCGGCGTGGGATTGAACAGAAACAGAGGATAAAAACAAAGAAAGAAAAAAGCAACTGACTGAAAAGAAAAGGTTCAACTGAAATGATCTGCATGTGAAACAATATTCAACGCAACTAATGTAGCAGCGTGTTAAAAGCGCACAAAAAGAAGGTACTGCGTATGCAACTTAATTCCACCGGGGGGCAGCGTTGAGCTTCCACAGAGTTTGCCGGCAGCTCAAAAGCTCCCTGCTTACGATTACCTTGCACTCTCAGGCTTGACTTTTATTTTCATTTGAGCTGCAGAGCTAATTATACGCGCATGTCTCATTCCTCTGTTGAATGTGTAACAGGAACTGCTATAATCTGCTCCACCATGTGCTGCCCGTTAGCCCAGGTGGGGAGCTTGAGTTGAAATTTTACAGATTAAACTCTGACTCCAGTGAGGCATTTAATACATTGAGCCTTGACTCAAGACAAATCAACTATGCGCTTAGGTTACAGTTTGGCACAGCCCAGCCTTACCAGCAATGCGGTGAGCTACCAGGCCCTCGAGGTTCAACGCCCCCTCCTCGGCATCCTGCTCTCGGGCCAGAGAGGAGGAGGAGGTGTCCTTAGGTTGAGGGGTGAGAGCAGGAAGTGGAGAGGAGGACTCGCTGCAGCCCGGATAGGGAGATGAGCCCTGCAGGTCCGGAGAGTGGGACACGGTGCCGGCCGTGTACGAGTTCACGGGCTTCGACGGCGGATGGACGTTTGCGGCGGGATCGGAGGGCAACTGGTGCGGTGTTTGGCGCGTGTGCACGTAGGGGTCGGGCGTGCGTGTCGGCATCGTGTTTTGGTGTTGCAGAGTGGGGCTGGGCCTTTGAGGGGAGTGTACCGGAGACTCCAAAAGCGGGCTCTGGTTCGGACAAGTCCGCCCGGCCGCGTGTGGCGGCTGATGGCAAGTATCGTTGAATGATCCGGAGGAGCTGTAGCCATGGATGGCCGAGTCGGCTTGGTACGATGGCCTTGTGAGTGTCTGGGAGAAGGGCACAGGCGACGAATTGAAGCTATTCTCTCCAGCGGGAGCGCTGTGCGACTTGGACACGTGGGAGTTGACGGGGTCCAGGTCGAGCATTAGCATGTTGAGCGCTTCGATGGACTGCTCAATGTCCCTTTGAGAAGCCGAGGAGGGAAAATGTGGCAAGCTGTGGGACGACTGCAGCGGGGGGCCAAAAGGATCATCCGGGAGGCTGTACTGGTGCCACGCACTGAGCCCCCTTTGAACAGCCTCCCGGCTACTGGTGCTCCTCTCGGGGGCCCTGGGCATGAGTTTAGGGTTGGGCTCGGGACTGCTCGTAGGCGGGTGACCAAAGGACTGCGAGCGATACATCCCACTTCCATTCTGGAAGTTGCTATATCCCCCTGACGGTGACACCGAGGCACTGCGCTCCTGCAGTGCAGCGGGCGTTTGCATTCCGTGCACAGGCATCTCACCCGACTTATCGCCGAGAACACCTCGTTCAAGGTAGTCGTTCTGACTTCTGACAGCGGCTTGCGACGGATAGTAGAGGTCCCCTGGTGTGGGCTGGCCCTCTAAGGATGAAAGTGTGCCCAAACTGTCCACGCTATTGCCCTCTTGGCTATTGGGAAGCTCGTCATCAAGAATGTCGGTCTCACGCTCTCCTGTGGAAGTGGCACCAACGATCCTGGTGTGACCCCCGTTGACGTGCACCTGTGCGGGGACCAGGTGGCGGACACCGCCTCCCGGACTGGTCGAAGTGGACAAATACGCTTGTCGTTGATGAACAGGCGCCTCGAGTCCGCTCAGAAGCTGATCAAGTTCTCGCTTCTCCTGAGGGCTAAGGGACGGCTGGATTACGGCCGGGTTGCCGTGGCTGGAGCCCCCCTGCGCCGACTGACTGTGTTCCTCCGTGCGGTCTGTCTTGATGGAGGCGGTGGAGTTTCCCGAGTCGCTGCTCACAGACAGAGTGTGGTCGACGGCGGGGAGAGAGGCGTGGCCTATGACGGGAAGGGTATGCTCTGATGGTTGAAGGGGGTGGTTTGGGAGTTGCAACGGGTTCTCCGGGGCAGTCAGGGGGTCTCCGTGGACTGGGAGCCCATTGATGGTGACCACTCCCTCCAGGGAGTCTTTCTTTCGAACGTGTGCGTACAGGCTTCCATCAAGTGGACCTTGACTGTGAACAATATCTGAAAGGCAGATAAAAAATGATCAAACCCAAGCCGAGCACACTTCTTTCACTGCGGTTCTCTGCGCGCGGATGAACAACAGACAACTTGCAAAAGGAGTAAATAAGACTCCCTGCAAGCGCAAGGAAGCTCTGGAAATCTTTTTTTAAACTTTTGAGTTATTAGCCCAGCAACCAGCAGCACCGGCCCCGCGGGCTATTAATAGACAGATTACAGGGCGAAAGGCGGTGCCACCATTGCGTCACCGAGGACCGACTCAGTTGGATGTAAACCCGGGTGGACACTGACCGGCAAACGGAACATTGAAGAATGCTGTATTTCATCCGAACGGAAGGACCGGAACACGCTACCCTTTGGCTTGGCTCTGAACATTCATTTACCAGGCAAACCTGACAAGGCAAGGTGGTAGCATACACATGGAACAAACAGCTGACAATTAAGATCCCTTAATGCACTGTATGCAGTTCAATTTGTAAGCGGTAATAGTGCCTCTCACATTTTCAAGAAAAGAAACTCATCCAGATTCTAAATGAATCCCTACAAAGCAATGGAAAGCCACGACAAGTACACCAACAACAGCTGACTCGCATGTGGGGGCGTGACCCCACGGGACAGATGGTGGATCACTCCGAACACGGTTTCATTTCAAACATCATGTCAACAGGAGGGCAGAGCGGCCACGAACACAACGTGTCCCTTTGCTTGCTGTGGCATCAGCCTTTTCCCGAGGTCCCTGACGATTGCCATGGAGAAATCCTCCTTACCTGCTGTAGAGGTGATTTTCCGTCACTCTCCCTACCAAACAAACGATGCAAAAATAATCATTTCCCTCCACATAACTGAAGAGTGAGCCTTCTCCTGTTGCTCCCCTGCCTGTGTCCTCCCATCACCAGAAATGCGTTTGACGCCAGTGCGGCGGGGCTGCACCGCCACTTGATTCTTCCCAGCAGCAGGGGAGTGGCTACACTTTGGACAGAACTCCCATCTGTCAATTTCCTGATGCCATTGGTCAGGGTGGGAGGGGGGAGACCCCTCATTCAAAGCTACTCAATGTGAATGCCCGATTGAATGTCTGTCTACACGAAATATAATCATCCGGATGTAGATGATTTTATGTCGAGCAAACACTTGACGGAATAAAAAGTGAGTCAATTCAACGCAGCAATTTTTTCAGTGTATGATCTTAATAAAGACTACATTTATCGTAAACGTTCAACACCGATGCAGCTGATTGAATCCTGAATATTAAATCAGAAAAACTTGCAAAGTGAACTTCCAGTCGACACTGAGCTGCATCCCCAAATGGTCGGTCGCAACTAACTATTGTGCCCTCACTTGCCATGCAGAGAGAGCAGGCCTCATCCTTGACTGAAAGAAGAGTCAAAGGACCAAACAATCTCACGCACAACAAAAATTCTCTATTTAAGGATTCCGGTGTTAGGACCTCTACTCATTAACTTATTGAACACTATCGATGGCAAATTTTTCGTCCACAGGATGACGTCATATACATACACACACGGCACGATATATGCACACGCACGCACACGGCGAATTACTACTACTATTAAATAGTGTGCAAATAGTTTCAAAGGAAATCATTACACTGGCGATACTTATGTAAATACATTATTTTGTCATCAAAAGCACGTTTTCATTGTTGCTGTTGGCATTTTATAGAAGAAAAGCACTGTTGAAATGTTTGGGGCATCACTAAAGAAAAAATTCTTAGCATCAAAGTCACTGTTGTGCATAAAATATATGTATTCGCAAAAAGCTTTGTGAAGCCAACCCATATTCTACTGCTGATTATTAAAAAAATGGAATATGCTTGAAACAAACTTTTTTGTGTGATGAAAGAAGATTTGGTTTTACAGCCATAAAACACAATAGTCTGCGAACCTTCAAAAAATCAATCGGAATCCTCCAAATTGGCTGCCACTCGATAGTTTTTTGTTTTTTTTAAATGGTTGCCAAGAGTTTAAAGAATTAGAATACGTGGCTATCAATGTTATTCATTAACCTTTCTCTGACATTTTGTGTGTTAGCATTAAGCTAGCAGATGCATGTATTTTAAAGACAAAGTTGTGTTTATTTTTAAAGAGGAAGACAACCCACAAAAAGTATTTACATAAATATGTTCTATGCAGCCCTACTAGTCTGAACACGACATTCCGATTGATATTGTGTTTGCGGAATATGAGTTAAGTCCTAAAATCCACCCGTTTTTGTCCATCTCAGGGGGCGGCCATTTTGTGATTTGCTGTCAACTAAAAATGACATCACAGTTGCTCAAGGCTCAAGCAACAACCAATCATGGTTGAGCTTCAGTAAACTGTTGCCATGTTCGGTCATTACCTGAGGCCGATTCAGTCATTTTCAGTCGACAGAAGGTGGCAAAGTGGCAGCCCCCAGAGAGGGCTAAAAGTGGGTGGACTTTGCTGCTAACTCATATTTCCACAAAGACAATACTAATCAAAATGCCATGTTTCGACTAGTGGAGGCACCTAGAACATATTGGAAAGTGCATTTTTTTTGGTTGACTTACCCTTTCATTATTCAGCCAATCCATCAGTGTGAGGTAAAGACAAAACCACAAACAATATTCCATTCTTTGTTTCAGGTTTAGTTTGAAGTAAACTTCATCTGGTAGTGTCAATAAACAGCTTGAATAATCATTTTTTAAAGAATTGTTCACTATATCTGTGGCTTGCTGTGAGTTGGGTTGAGTTGCCTTTGCTGGAAGCACCTAGTTCTCTTATCTCAGATTTTTGCTCACAAGTCAAAGTGAAAAATAAATGACCTTACAGGAGACATTTTTTTATGATGCGTTTTGATGAAAATTGGGCATGGAAGAAAGTCTGCACGGTACCGAGAGACATCTTAGTCATAAGTGTTATAAATATGAGGTATAAACAAATCCAATGGTGGTCTGAGACTATTGCAAATGGTTTTCTGTTGCAATTTGTAAGTCCAGCGAATGACTGGTTCTCAGTCCAACATGTATGCCACCTCTCACCCTAAATCAGCTGGGATCAACCAGCTTCCCTGTGACCCTGAACAGAATAAGCACTATACAAAATGGATGAATGACGGTGCAATGTCAGTCATGTGGCTTCAAGTAAAGCAGCAGCAATGCTGATGGCCCTGAGAAGTTCTTTGAAATATGAACTTTGCATCCAACTGTGACCACGAAAAGATCCAATGGCGCTGCAAGGCGCCTAACATGCAGTTATCACTCACATTCATGCCAAAGAGCTTCAAATCATTGTGGCAGCTCTCCAGCCCGGTATCAACTGTGGCGAGCAGGATTTTCAACCCAAATGGAACGCGCAGCCTTCCCCGGGCGCCATTCAATAGTGACAGCAGACCTCAAATTAGATCAGGTGAGTCACCCGGGGCGGTGGTGTGCCGCGCTCACCAAACGCTGGTGCACATGCGTGTTCGCCTGACGTTTGTTCTTCAATGAATGGTGCCCGTTTCAGGCGCACACACTCGCTCCCAAACACAAGCACTCCAGCTTGGGTGCCTCATTGGCACACCATACACTTGGCAGCCATTGAAAAGCCATTTCCACAAATGTGGCTAATGGTTTGTTATAAATAGAAGCAGTTGAGCACCATGTGCCACTGCTGTGTCAATAACCCTGTTGGGAAGTGAAGTACATAGTAGTGTACACATGCAGTTTGGGCCAGAAGTACAGTATTTGGACGGGGAGTTTTTGTGACGTTACCTTTACACACCACAATGGAAAATATGGCATTTACCAATAGTATTTGCTTTCAATTGTCTTGAGTTGCTATTTGCAGTAAATCTGTTCTCAGCGAAAGTACACAATGGCAAAACACTTTTCTTGGTGAATAAACAACATCGACAGAAATCAGAAATATATGTTTACGACAAGATGCAAATCGCTGGTATCATTCAAGAAAAGACAGATTCAATTCAAACAGATTATAAAAATCCGAATTCAGGTGCGATGGACAGAATAAAGAGAAGAGAAAAGAGAAGCAAAGCAACACCACACGATGTAGCAAACATGCTGAAGGACATTTTATGGCATGGACACGTAAAACTGCTCTTGGAACAGGCTCACTGGTCACACTGACAAGAGAACGGACCAGAACACAACAGACGGGGCGGCCCGGCTGTTTCGTTCTGAGCTGTGAGCAGCCGTTAAAAATAGCGTTACATTGCAGCATTGTTTGCACTTGCTGAAAATTTAGGCAAAACCAGCAAGAGCCCAAAACAAGCGGCAAGTGAAGGTGTCTGTGAATCAAGCGCCGTCAAAGCATCCCGAGGGAGAAACGTACAAATTTGGTGACGCCCATTGAGTGCAGATTTCAGGTGGTCATGAGCACTTGAGGATCATGGTTATACAGTTATGTAAAATGTCCGTACAAAGTGACAAAATTCAAAGTGACAAAATTCTTGGGTGATAAAAGCTGAGTCTACACTTCAGACACTAGTTGGTTGCTTGATTTCAAATCCATTTTCCCTTGTGTATCGAGGCAAAATAAAACTTCCTTATGGTCCAAACACCTCTGGACCTAACTGGAGTTTGTCTTCTCTGTTTTGTGATCAAAGATCTGAGAACAGTACAACTTCCCACTGCCTTGCAGGAAAAATAAAAAAAACATCTGCAAAAAGCACAAAGGTGGATACTCGTTGAAGTCACCCAAAGTTTGACGGATGGAGGTGGATCTTTTCTTTCAGTACGACAACATCTTGAAATGTCAGTCACGATTATACACACCGACGGGCCAGGGGAGGAATGTGGGGACACACGGTGATGTCATCTCGCGACTGGAGGTGACATTCAGCTTTGATATCGCCGTGACGACAGCCAGTCTGCATGCCAGCAGAAGGTGACTGAGTATGACTGACAGCTGGACCACCATGTCCCAGGTACTCGTTTGCGCCACACTGGCCTCCTAAAAGCCCATCTCACAAAATCTTCAATGGGACTAATCTAACAATATACTAGTAATACAATCACATTTCTCTATTAAATAGCGGACATTTGCAGACGGAGACATGACGTGACAGCACATCACTCAGCACTGGCATGTGTCACCCAAGGAGAACGAGTGACTGACAGGGTCTGGTTTTTATATGAGCAATGTCTGCCTCCCGCTCCATCCAACAGTCACTCTTTAGAGGTAACATGATGGTGACCGTATTGGTGTCACCGACCAAGATGACTGTCAGGCTGATGTCACGTTCAAGACATCCCCTTACACCTCAGGTCTAAGTCACATTTATCTCCATGCTGCCATCAGCGGCAGGTTGGCTCCAAAATAGCCCTACGCGGGAGAAAGAAGGCATTAAGAGGAGAGGAGAGTCGCAGCGGGGTTTCGAGGACTGCTGGGATGTGAACCTGCTGCTGCAGCTCACCGCGCTGTCAGCGGCACATCCAGCTCAAAGCATTTTGTTCTCGTGTGACACGCATTTGAGATACCTCACTGCTCTCCATTTCTGCAGACTTATTCAGCTCCAGTATATTTAGTTGCTTTAGTTAGTTATGTGCAGGTGCTGTAGGTTTGACTCCGCAGTGACAAGTAACGAGGGCCACGAGGACCAATTGACAAGTTGCAAAGTTGATACTTTTAAAAGCCCGGAGCTCAGGCTCTCACAGGATGTGGCCATCCAAGGTCCTAATTGTTACGGCATGTCTAATGCAGAAGCCTTGTCAGGGAAAAAAAAAAAAAAATAGTGGGTTGCTTGAGTCAATTTATGCCTCATTGATGCCTCACCATGTGAAATAAAGACGACGCATGATATTGCAACATAGTTTAAAATACGCAATTCATTTAAAGCCAAGCCACAGTTTCTTTTGTGAAATTTGAGCAATTACAATGGTCAATACATTTTTACTCAATGTTTTCATCAGAGATTAAAGTAAACATTGCTAGATGTATTTTTTTTGCGCTGATTCCAAAACATGCCCTCATTTTGTTATCTAGCACATCAGGGTATTATAATAATAATAATAATAATAATATTTATGAATTAAGGGTTGCATACAGCAACAGGTGGATTTTTTTTCTGAAACGTCATAGCTATATATCACGGCGCATGGTAAAAATCTGCCGTGCGCAAGCTTTTTAAAGACCAGTTTAAAAACAAAGAATGAAAATATCCCAAAAACCTGATGTGCTAGAAGAAAGGGTCAACACATTTTTAAATCGGAATCAAAAATACATTTAGGGACACACAAAGCCATCACTGATTAAAATCTGCTGTTGACCAGTGTATCAATGAAAAACATCATCAACAGTGACATGGCTGACTAGCAGGTTGGAAGCTAATCAATGAAATGCAATGCAAGCACTGATGTAAACAAAGCGCTCACAGTTGGACTCACCAGCATAAGCAAGGTCCGTGTTTCTACTTCTCTTCAGCTTTTCCTTCAATCAGTCCTCGCAAACGCACACCAAAATGACTTGTGTGGCTCCACACATAAAACCGGCGGCGTCTGCCTCTGCCTCGCCCGCCTGTGTCCCTTTCTGTCACTGCCCAGCTATTCCGGACATGTTTCACAGCTCGGCCCGGCCAAATAGGGGAGGGGTTGTAAACAAGGAAGACGGCCTTCAAGCCTTCTGAACGTCACACACAAATCCCAGTGCTTCATAACATATCCGCACCAATAATAATTCCTATTCCTTTGCTCTAAAAACATTATCTCTGTTTACGTTTGCTTTCTGTGTTGGCCGATGTCCTGAAAATCAGCTGTTTGCATTCAAACCAGACAAGTTTCTGTTAAAACAATAGCGCATGACCGTTTTCAAGTAACTCGAACGTTTTGGCTGTTCACCGGCCCGAACTGGGGCCTTCTGACTTGCGAAGTCGACAGCTGACAGGGAACAGCGTTACTAGTGGAGCCAAGTCAAGCTGACACAAATGCTTGCATTCGGGTGTAAAATCTGCAAAGGACTCAACATGCTAATAAAATTATGTGTGCACTGACCCACTCACACACACACAGGTGAACACTAATGAGACGCACTAACATCATACAGTACTGTACTGCTGGGGGCGTGCGTGTGAGTTAGCATGAAAGCAACAAGCACTGTAATCCTGCAGACTCTTTGAAAAACACCATTCTTGTGCGGAGCTCTTTTAACCCCATGTCCAAGGTCAGGCTTAAACACGGCGCCCGGAGGAGGAAAGCGACATGGACTCATTCAGTCATCAACACCTGAAACCCCACAACAAATGAACAACAAGTCTGGCTTCTGCAAACCAGCACCTGATGAGTGATTGTTTCTGCTGGGCTGCGACGAGTTCAATCCTATTCTCTGCCATGAAAGATTGCCGTGCTGTGAGCACAACATGCTGCGGCCTCATCTGTATTTCACCTTCAAATTACACTGTCAATGTATCCCGTCGCAGGGCCGATAAACTCTTCTCAGACGCTATCCTACATGAAAAGTAATAGAATTGATAAAGAATTGTATGCACATGGTGTATAAACAGTCTTCCACTTGACCGGACAGCCACGAGTCTTAAATTGGAGATATGACAAGAGTTTTCCTGCAGAGTGCCTGTTTAAATAGGAGACAATTTGCAATTCGGGCGATTCCCGCTGACCTTCTTGAAACGGTGCAATTACCACAAGGTCCCTGCGAGGAAGCCCACAAAAATCAAATGGGTCTCTGCGACATAGTCAAAGTGGACGTGGTACCGCACTGGCTGCCATGGAGATGACGACAGTACTGAAAGGCGCGCCTGGCTGCGCATACCGTGCTGTTCATCGGCGGCTCCCTCACAGCGATGAGTGAAGTTCTCGTACGAGTCCCAACGGATCAGAGGATCTTGAGTGTTGTAGTCCACGCAGACGCTAGGCCCATTCTCCAGATGGCCGAGGCCTGAGGAGCACAAGTCGTAGTGGGGACGTGGTTCATATATTTAGGAACAATTTGTAAGTATAGGCAGTCAGAAAAAAAAAAAAGCATGCTACCTTTGATTTTCTGAGGTGCATAAGAAAATACAAACTCCACCTTCCCATACTCTGGGAATCTGTCATCTGTACAAAGAAAGAAATTACTTTGGGAGAGTGGTAAAAGAGGACAAATATCTCTGTGAATACATTATTAACTGAGAAATGCAATGAACTTCTGCCATTGGAGCGGGACCGAGCCCTGCTGCTAATACCGAAAATCTGCGACTAATTGACACTCACCCAAAAATGTTCGTAATTACCTATAGATGCCACGAGATGGCAGCAAAACACTTTTTTTTTTCAATTAAACAAGGCTGAAGGCTACAAAAAGCAACTGCAAAAGTTATTTTTATAATGTACATCTTTGGACAGGATTATTGGTGTATATTGTGGGATTGTTCAATTTGTTAATTTGGAAAAAAAACAGAATTGTTTACAGGTGTGCAAACACAGGGAGCATTGTTCTCTCACAATCAATCAAGTGTTTATATCATTTGTGTGGTTAAAGCAGGGGCGTCCAAACTTTTTGCAAAGCGGGCCAGATTTGCTGAGGTGAAAATGTGTGGGGGTCAACCCTTCAGCTTCAAGTTGCTTTAATTATTCACGACGTTTATTACAAGGCACCTTGTCGTAGTTTGCATGTTTCGTCTGGTATTGACGCTTGATATTGAATTCCTTGGAAAAGTCTCTTCGTCAACTAGACAGACAAAGTTGTTTTGTATTGCTGTGAAAAAATATGACAATTTCTACTCGTCCTGGAAGCACCGGCCTTCTCTGTCCACTTTGTTTTTCTCCACGACACTCTGTATTTCAAAAATGGGCTGGAAAGTGCCACACAAAAGGTTGTATTGTTCACTCTGACACTTAACACGACTTTGAGATGGGGTGTTCGGAGAGGCAGCGTGCTCTCAGAGCCCATTTCCGAAAGCACCCGAGAGTGCAACCACATGTCTGTCTGCTGCCATCTGGCGGTCAAATGTAATATATATATATATATTTTTTTTTTTTCACATGTGTATTTTGTACTGTGGTCAAACCTATTGATGGGCCACTCATTATTCATTTTATGCCAGAGGTGGCGGGCAAGTAGAAATTTGAACGCGGGCTGCATTTGGCCTCCGGGCCAGACTTTGGACATGCCTGGTTTAAAAAAATTAAGTGCCCTAAATGCTATAAAAACATGCCTGGGGAGCATTTCCCTATAGCATGGATTTCACATATCACGGGGGTGGTCTGGAGCATAACCCCTGCAATGGAGTGGGGGGGGGATTACTGTACTTCAACACGCACACACATGTAATTACATGAATTTTGCCGCCGCATATTACCTTTGAATGTCTCATCCAATTCGCTCTTCCCAAACACCACTCCCAAGTCGTGGATGGCGCACGTGTGGAACTGCACCCTGAAGACAACATCCCTGGTGGGGTTTCTGTAGCGCTTGTGGTAACACTTGAGCTGCGTGTGACAAGCGAATGTACAGAGAGATGTGTGTGCGTTTGTGTGTGTGTGTGGCGTGAAGACAACACAAAAGATCAAACATGAGCAGGTTGAGAGGAGGAATGGCTCACCAGGATGTCGCCCTTCAGCAGGAGGCCCGGTTCGATGGTGATACAAATGCTGGTGTTGCCGTCTCCCTGCACGTTGCTGCGCAGCGACAACAACAACAGCAGCAGCATCTCATCAAAACAAACGAATTCAAAGAGGCAACAAAGTGACGAGCTAGTAATGATTGCGTACTATATTCCCGACGTATAGACTGGCTGCATTGCCTGGTAAATCTTCAGGAATGGACGGCAGCCTGGGCAGGACAAGAGAGAGTGCATCGTTCCCGCTAACTTCATTTGACTTGTCACTGCACGACATAACTGCAGGTCGCACACTCACCTCCTTTGGACTCGAAATTAGGAATCCCGTGCATGATGACGTGGTGCAGGAACAGAGGCTTGTTGTTGATTTTGATGTGGCCGGACAAAAGGCCGTCAAAGTATCGCACATACCTAAAGAGCAAAGAAAGCACTGAGCCGAGCCTGCTTGCAGCTATGCATTTTCAAAACAAGCTTTATCTCATTTGGCTCACAGGTGGACCGTTTACATCAATCGGTGAACTTGATACGCATGTTTTTGTAACGCGCGAGGACGCGCGGGGCCAACGTGCAAACTCCACGCAGGAAGGTCAGAGCCAAGATGCAAACTCAGAGCCTCTCATTTGTGAGGCAGACGTGCTAACCGTGACGTCACTGCGCTTGCTGAGCCTGCGGTACTTCCCTCCAATCAAAAGAAATCATTGCATGAAAAGAAAATTGTCAAATGTTGATCACTTTTTCTGCCATTTCCTGAGATGATTCTGCTCCGGTCCACGGTGGAACGTGCTCGAGTGAATTGTTGCGTACAGAAGACAAACTGGGGGTCGGGTGAGTTAGCGCGGCCTGCTTGTTAAACATCATTGTGAGGAGGATACCTGACATGACCTTGGCCATGAGGAGGCTAAACGCCTTGCTCCGTTGATGGAAGCCAGATGCTTTAGTTAGCTGGGCTCTCACGGATGGAAGCAAGGAAGGAGCCAATGCTTGTGATGCAAAGTTTTGAAAGTGCACATTATCCACATTTGGGAATTCTGATGAATTTTATTTTTACGCGTTCAAAGACCGAATTTCCTTCAGATTCTGTAATTGTTACAAATGATCACTTAAAGCAACACTGTGTCATGTCAGTTTTTGTTGATTATGGCGGTGCCATGTGGACAGAAGCGGTGGTGCTTTTACAAAACTCAACCACATTTCCCACGTGTGCCAGAGCGTAGTCGGGAAATCCTGAGCCGTCCTTATAGTGAAAGGAGGAAGTGAGTATGCCGTAAAGCAATACAGGACATTTTTTTTTTTTTTGTGTGCCAGGGTTGATCCCATCCTCCTCAAAGTTGCTTTGTGCCAGTAAAAACGATACAGACCTCCTCAGTGCATGAAGTCCCATTCAACTACTGTAATTGTAAGTCAATGTTTCATTAAAAGAGTTGTGAATTTTTTTTATTATGGTCGATTTCTTGCCCAGTGCTGCTTTAATGACACAATCTGCTTTTGTTTGAAACTTAAACGTGGACATGCACACAGCAGCCACTGAGCTCATCGCAATTTGAAAACGTCACCTTCATAACACCAGGCGGGCGAGGAAAGGGATAATTATACGTGAAACGAGAAATAGCAGCTCGGCAGAGGATGAACCATCAGATTTGGAAGCCATGTCTTTGTTTATTCTCTGTCACCTTCTTCTTATCTCCCTCCTTTGAAGTTCTGTGATTCCACCACATGCTTGACGACGTCATCTCAAGCCGTCACACTGGCGGAAAACAGACTCCGCTACACTCTCTTGGGGTTGCTCTTGGCATGCGTGGAATCTCTCAAACAAGCACAGTGGATGCCACGACATTTTCACACAATTATCCCAATTCAGACTAAATTGCAGATGAGAAAAAGTCTTTTCCTGTGTACAGGGATGGACCACAATTGGACCAGTCATTGGAAAATGAGGTGGTTTGGAAACACGGAGTGCATACTTTCTACTGTGAGATAAGCAAACATGTCCAAACAGGGAGCAGGGCAACAACAAACCTTCTCTGCGAGGGCTGGCCCATCGGAAGTGCTTTGTCCTCATAGAAGCGCCTCATGGCGAACCTGTCCAACGCCTGGTCGGCACTGTGAACGCAGACCAACGCCGGCGTTACACGGCAACCTTTTGAAGAATTATCCTGCAGACTTTGCGAGCATCGCTAAAGTTCCAACAACATCTGGCTGCATTAAAGAATGATGACTCTCCTGAGCTGCTCGCTCTCAGAGAAGCAGAACAATAAACCAGCCGGGATGGCTTGTTTTGCCACATTCATCACACACCTCAAGGCTTTCGAGACGGGGGGATCAAAGTTGAAGAAGAAAAGAAGCAATCAACAACAGCCACAATCATCAAGTCGTGAATTCCAACGAGGTGTTTGCTACCTGGCTGAGATGTTGCTGTAGTGCATGTAAGCTGCCACCACCACCCCCGTCCGACCTCGGTTTCCCTGTAACGCCAAAAAGGGCATATTGTGATGCACATACAAGTTATAAATCGGCACTGTCCGGCGGAAACCTTGTATGGACGAATATGCTCAATTTCTTTTTTCTTCACAAATCGCCTGTAAAGTTGCCGTTTTGACACGAGGCGGATTCCGCCCGACAGCGCCGACATTTTCGTGGGTTTGTGTTGTGTGCGCGAGTTTACTTTGTTGTGAAGCACCACGACATTGTGCGGGTCGCCATTGAGCCACGTGTCGATGGCCTTGCACATGCTGCAGATCTTGTCCAGCGGCGGCGCGTGGTGGTCTGGCCAGCCGAATTCCAGCACCTGCGCAAGACAAGCAGCTAAGAAAGAAACCTGGCAAATGCCACGTTTTCCCGCCTCTTCCACGTTTTTTTACCTTGGGGTTTAACGTCGCTAGGTCGTTCCTCAACTCACTCAGGTTCAGCACCTGAAATCAGGAGGACCGGATGTTAATGCACGGAAAACCGTGGGATTCATCCAAGGGGCATTCCTCACCAGGTAGTGTTCACCGTGTTTGGAGCGCAGCATGGCCGCCACCTCCTTGAGGTGGGCGATGTAGCTGCGCTCCTCGGCAGTGGCAGGGAAAGAGAAGGAGATGATCCTCTCTGTGATGTAGACCAGGTCCACTTCGTAGCTCTCCTCCATGTCCTGGACCATACTCTGACTCCTGTTGAGGGCGAGCAACGAGCCGGTTGGGTGTCATTTTCCTTTGCTTTACTGTGCTATCGGAGCAGGGATTGTAATTATTGTGACGGCTCCTTGTGAGGTGGCGGCCATATATGAGGAGGTGTGACGGAGGATATATGACCCTCCTTTCCGATCCTCAGAGAACTGTCGTCATTACCTCACAAATACACACTCTAGAGAAAAGATGTATATATCCTGCAAATGTGTTCAATGCGCAACAAAGTAGAAGTCATCCACGTTCAGTCCAAGTTGTCTGTTGCTTTTCTTTCTCATGATGTAAACGTGCATTGTGGTGACCGTGCCCGCGTGTGTGTGGCACGACCACGGTGCGTCTTACCGTGACTGCTTTCGCTTTATTTCCGCACTCTTGCAGGACCTGGCTGACCCCTGAAGAGAGGAAGGGGAAAAACCATAAGCAAATGTATGAATAGGAATAATTGCTGTACAGTATCTTACTGTATTGCAGAATCAGATGCGACGTATTTGACATTCTGTGGACAGGATTAATATGACTTCTCTTCTGGGAAGACAGTAAGGCCGCGATGTGCCAAAGATTGAAGCACAATGTCACAATGTCATTAAAGTCAAACACAGTTGTGAAATGATTTTTTTTTTTTTTTTTTGCAGCACAAAAGTGTGCAGTGCCCACAGGCTGCAGCCAAAACGGGAAGCCTCCATTTCAATGCTCTGACAGGCACCAGATGTGAGGCAGGCCTCAGACATTGCAAAATGAAGGCGCTGCATATAACCTCACAACAGTTTGTGGTCTTGTAGCAACATGTGTGGAAGCTGTTACAACTGCAGGAGGGGGCAACCTCCAATGATCATGTGTCCGAATACTTTATGTACATAATAGTGAAGATCAGAGCTTAGATATGCTCACAAAAACCCGGGGGACACCAAAGAGCTCTACAGACCTTTTCATAATATTTGTACACGGGTTAGGGCTACTTGCAGTGGCAGAAAAGTAATTGACTGCCACTGACTTCAACTGGAAACGACAACAACTTTACGACGCACAGTAAGATGTACCGTAAAAGGTTGAGATGTTTTTCAAGTTCCTTAAAAATTTTAAAATCCAAACTAATCCAGCCGAACCTGCGGTTAAGGACGATAAATGGAGTGGAAGTCTGAAGATCACAAGACTTTCCAGAGGCTGTGAAGCCACTTCAAAAGGGACTGACTGAGAACCAGGCCTCCATCATTGAATTCATGGTGGGGTCGTCTTTGAGAAATTGAGCAAATCTTAATGGCTAACTGGTTAGCTAACGTCAGCTGTGTTGCACGTTATCCATTAAAACAAAACAAAAAAACACCTCTGTGCCATTAATCTGAGCAACCGAAAAGTTAACTCATTGGCCAGTTCCTCACTGATCATGTTAACCCATTAGCCAGTTCCTCACTGATCATGTTAACCATGTCTATATTGGAATCAACTTAGCTGTCTGAAATGTACATTAAAGCTGTAACAATTGACTTCATGTTAACATCTTTTCTACTGACACTTCATATCTTCAAAACTACGCTAGCACAGGCTTTGTTTATTAGTGGCGCTGGAGCTTTTGCCACCTCCAGAAATCTGTGTGATGTCATTGTGAACCAAGTTGAAAAGGAACTCTGCTCTCCAATGTGGGCGGGGCCTACCTTGTTGAGCAGGTGACCTGTGCTCCACCTCCAAGTTAAGCGCAGGAAGGGAAAATGCCTCTGAAAAGAGCCGCAGAGAGGCATGGCCGATCAGGCTGCCAGCCGCTTGTTGTTTGGGGAATCAAAAAAAGTGCGGAAACAAAGTTTGGCGTGATGCATCCATGCCCGGTTAAGCTGCATTCCACTCCACGCGGGTTCCCATGATGGAAAAAGATGCTGCTGCTTTGGCCAACGGGTGATGTTTTCCTCTCCAAGCAACAAACTTTCCCTCCTTTGCAGTTGCTCCTCCCTCCATCCGATTATCTCTCATTATTCCCAACTCCCTCACTTGAGTTTCTCCCTTCTTCCCAAGCTCAGTGTTGATGTGCACTTCCTTTGCGCTGTAAACACGAGCTGCTAACTGTAATTACCCTTCAGAACGGAGTTCCTGAGCTCAAAACAGTCACAACCGACTTGCGCTAGCCTGGCGCCGCTGCAGTTGTGGTTGAAATGAGACGAAAATTGTCTCATTGTGCATGAGCGCATTGTTCATTGCACCGACTGACAGAAAGTTACACGATGTTGTCCCCGGAGGCAGAAACTGATTTTCAAAATCTCGGCAGAGCACTTCCATGACCCAGACTTCCCCACACAATCTCAATTATGTTCAGTTTTCGTGGCTATGCTTCCTATGGAGATTTGCTATGTGAAAGCGAGAACAAAAACATTGATTCATCTCTTTGTCCAGCAATGACCCCTGCGCAACAACATATATGAAGAGTTGATTCATCTCTTTGTCCAGCAATGACCCCTGCGCAACAACATATATGAAGAGCTACTTTTAAATATCAACTCATCGTTTTAAACTCGTTAGCAACTATGAAAAACACGATGGAGACGATAAGTGTCATTCCAGCAATTTTGAATCAAAGTATGTCAACTGGCGCTGGCAAATTCCTGCCCTGATTTGTTGCCAAAGATAATCAGGGTGCTGAGACATCTGTTGCAGATTTGAACTCGTCAACCTGTGACATGGCCCGCAAAAAGAGTTTAGTGTGACAATAAATACCACATCCAAACTTTCGGTCCGTGGATAACGGAAAGCCTGAACACAACAAACCATCTTGGGTATCTCCTATTGTTTCAAGCTGGAATACCAGTTCACACACTTGAAGTTGGCAAACAAAGATGAAAGGCATTTCTCAGAAATAGTGGTTGTGCTACTAAATATTAGTTCAGTGATTGACAGAAAAAACATTTCCAGTTCATTTCGCTTCAGTCTTCATTGTGTTTCAGATTGTGCAGTGAATGTAAATAAAATGCATTTTGAGCTTTGGTCTTTGCAAAACACAACTAATTCTTCTGAACACAAATTTAGGTACTGTAAATGTCCTGATCACATGTCAGTCTGTGTGCTTATTTTTCATACCGGGTCGCGTGAGCATCAATCAGCTGATATTAACACTGCACATGTGAAAGTGTGACCCGCGAAGCAAGCGTGGAGCCAAAAAGACCTGCTACCGGTACTTACCGGAGTTTCCACGTGCTTTAATGGCAGCTGAGGAGTGGGAGGCTGCGGAGAGAAACCAGACAGTCGACTGACTAGTCACAAAATGCCCGGTCTTGCCATTATTTATTTTGGAGAGCATTATTTATACAGAAGTACATTGGGTGCTAAAAACGCATTTGGATTGTGTGCAAAAGAGATGAACACATACTGTACTAACAAAACAACCGTGTAACCATCCGTCCCCACATGTATCCAAGAAAAATAGTTGGCCAGTGTGCTTAGTGGAGCTCTCTAAACAAAACGTAGGACTGTTTATAAGCTGCATTGGTCATTTTAAAGGGCCCACATCCAAAGTAAATAAGTGCAAACAAGTGCCTGCTTGGAATGCTCCTAATTTGTTCAGCTCTTCAAATACGGGAAAGCATCCAGCAACCGGCATCAAATTCTTGGCGTGGTCCTCAGTGTGACACAAAATGACTCTTGCACAAGATTTGGAGCGCAGGTGTCCAACTCAAGGTCCAAAAGTCAGATAGGACCCAGCGCATTCTTTTATGTGGCCTACTCAAACAAATTGTGCGCGCCAACTTCATTCTTCTTGCTAAAATATGGACCGAAATTGCAAATGGTCTTTACATTAAATAACAGTGAGAAATTTGAAGCATATTTTTCGTCATCAAACCCTTTTTCCGACTACACTTAAATGATTACATTCATATTTGATCAAAGTACCTTCCTTGACTTCTGATTTGAAAATTAGCTGTCCATCAAATTGTCGTGTGCATGTTAGAATATGATGAGGCGATTTTACTTGGATATTTTTTCACAGCCACAATGGCGCACTGCGGGCAAGGAAACTTTATTTACATAGTGCATTTCGGGCTATGTGCTTCACGTATTTAAAAGTACAACAAGCATTTGCAAACTAAAGAGTTAAAAGCAAAGAAACAAAACCAAAAGCATCAGCAACTTCAATTAGGGAAAGCGCATGCAATGTGGCCGGCGTCAATATGAGTTTGACATGCCTGCTTTCCAGCCAGACCTTTGACCTTTAGCAGCAGCTCGCTGTGTTTGTGTGTGCCTTTGCCCACAATTCCAGGCAGGATCATTAAATTGGAAAGGGGATTTGAGCAGGTCAAAAGGGTCAGTAAAAGGTTTCGCGTTGTACTCACAAGCTCATAGTTGGTGCTCGTTTGACACGCCGTGGTGACCTGCGAGAGGACAGACAAGGTGTCAAGGACAGTGATTGCATTTTCTTCTACAAAACAGTCTGACCCCGCAGACTGACAAAAAGGAAGGAGACGCTGATCTTCTGATCATAACATTGCTTCAGAACTAGCGCGGCTTTCATTACATTTCCTGATGTTGCATCTTTAAATAGTAGGAAGGCCACCACCGCATGCTCCAAGTATCCATGACAAGAGCGGCCCCTAATAGTCTGAATGAGCATCTCACAGCAACACATCAGTGATTAGGATCCAGCAAGAGAGGGAACTTGACGTACAAACATCAGCTGCTGCATGTTTGTGCGCACGCTATCAGTGGCCAGCAGGCACCGGTGCGGAGGAAGGAAGCCGCCGTAATTAGTTTGCACCATGAGAACAAAAGCCCGGTTGGCATTTGCAAGGCTGCCGAATGGCGCATATCAAAATACAGGAGTTGGATCTGTATTGTTGATATGCCACAGCGCTGATGAAAGTCACCATTTTGCTTTCACGCCAACACGCACTTTGCTTCACTTCCTGCGGCCTGGACTGACATTAACAGAACGGTCTTGGCGCACAGTAGCTGTATCTGGATATGTAGCTGTTAGAGCATGTCACTTCATTTACAGCAGCGGCGTATCATACAATGCAGCGGTTCTCAACTTGGCTTACGCCAGGACTCAGTCACTAAGTCGCCGGCCACTTTTATAGACATCAAAACAAGTGAATTTATTTGGCAAGAAATGCCTTTGAAGAACGTTTCATCCGTCCAAACATATTCACAAGTGCAAAGTGCATTGCAGAGCACATCATTAAAGCGGGAGGTCAACCCAAAGATATTTTTTTCAAGAATATGTTCTATGCAAACCCACGAGTTGAAAGAAGGCATTCTGATCAATTTTAGCCATCTCTGGGGGCGGCCATTTGGTCACTTCTGTCCACTGTAAACGACATCTCAGATGCTCGGGGTTCAGGGAACGACCAATCACGGCTGAACTGTTTTCAGGCCCTGCTCTACATAGTGTATATCATCGAATTTGCACACAAGTGCATTGCCTCCAGTGTGGCAACCACACTCATAATTCCCTCGGCAATCCTGCTGAGCTAGCGCCACGTTGATGGCTGCTTGCCTGAGAAATTGAATTCCAGGCTCACCAAGCAAATGGCCAAATAAGGACCGAAGCTCAAAAAACCTCTTTGGATGGATTTAAACATGCTGGCTCTCTGTTTTTCTTGGAGAGGGAAGAAATCCCCGTAGCGCCATAACAGCGAAGGGAGTGCCTGTTCATCTCTGACTTGACATTTTGACACGAGGGTCGAATGATGCTGCGCATGCTTTGGAAAGGTGATAAATCAAGACTAAGTAGAGGGGTGACCTGAATGAATGACCTTCATGACTAAAATTTTCCCAGATGAGAACCTTAGGGTCATTTGTGAGCCTAAGCACAAGACATCTGCACAGTTGGAAACAGAGTGGCAACGGCACTTAGCCGGAAAGTCCCCTTAAACGTCGGCAATAAGGTGGACTTGGCAACTGTGTGGAAATAACTTGCTGGCACGGGATCTGCTCGCTGCATAAATGTCATCGCATTATTTCCTACTCGGCCCAGAAAGGTTGCAATGAAATGTTCTTTTTTACTACTGACACCCCCCGTGGTTTCAACAAGATCGAAAATATCGGCTGCCTTGACCACAGCATACTGATATTTAGGATGAGCTCTCCTCCAAGCGCCAAAGTTGTGTGACGGCTTTGTGGTCTAAAAGGAAGTTCATAAAACGACAGGCAAGATGCTGAGAACCCTGCTTGAGAGGGAAAGTAGCTGTTGGACCACTATCAGACCACAATGAGCGCCGAGTGGGCCAATCACTACTCCTGCTACAAAATAGACCTTTCAATGAGGTACTGATGAAGATCAGATGTGCAAAGGCAGCTCACTTTGGATGAAGAAAACCGTCTGATTGGAAACCCCGCGCTGGCATTTAAACTCACCATTGCTTGTTATAAACATTGTTTGGACGCTCACTCGGGGCGGACATTTTTGTGCCGTTTTTGTGACGCATCAAAGCTTTGCTGATGTTCAAAATTCAGTTTGAGGTTGATGTCGGACAGCAGTCGCGTGTAGGCTTGTAATGGCCTATGAGAAGCACAGCGAAGTCAGGATAAAGACACGCATGGCTTCTTTGCAGCTCAACTCCAAAAACACATTGATTGTCTAAGCACGCAGCCTCGTGTGCGCTCTTACAGTCAAAACACCCTAGTCCGAACCATTTCATGAGTCGTGCTTGTTTAACATTAGGGGGCGAGAACTGTGTGGCTACATGATTGGTAATGTGTCTCGCGCATTTCCCTTGGGGGTGTTCCCGAATGGGTAAAGGTGTAACCTTCCCTGAGGGGAACCCGCTTCTATAAGAAGAGACAAACAGCTGTTCCATTAACATCGGTCGTCACCTTACGACGCTCAAGGGACACATGACTGGCGCTCTTGTTATGGGCAAGGTGAGAAAAAGGTGGAATGTTTTCTCGAGAGGTTCAAGAAGCAAATGAAGAACATTGGCAGGCTGTGCCGTAGCCAACGGCGGTACAATAAAACGGAATTCCAATGTTTGCGAAGAGGACACGCAAGCCCCGGGACCTCCCGGCCTCTCGTGTTCAGCTGCTGCCGAAGATCAGAGAAAAGTGATTGCCGACATCAGGCTTCCCAGAAGTGAAGAAGGTCAGGGTGCCAAAAAGTGGGCAAACGGCAGCTTCATGTGACCTCACGCTTCTTACGCATACACTTCAGCTACACATTGAAGGAGGCTGCCAAGCCATCAACAGAAAAAAAAAATACAATGAAAACACACATACCTGTAAAAATGTCTTCAAGTTTGTCTTTTAACACCGCAAATTGATTTTGCTCCCATTCTGTGCGCATGCAATCCCGGAAAGCAGCCGTAAACAACGCTTACCTGCACGCCGGAGCTCTCTCCTCTCTCCTGCTCTGCCTGCTTTCTAACTTTGCATTTCCACTGGCTGCACAACACCCACCAGCCTCACCCCCTCCTGGGAGGACAGAGGTAAAAGAAGGAGCACCAAATACAGGCACTTTTGACCACCTCCTCCGCCACAGGCCTCCCCCGCCCTCGCCGCAAACACCAGCCGTAATCCCGGACGCGTGCCAGAGAGCTACTGCAGTCAACTGTGTTCAGCCGCTGGACTGAACCAGGAAGCACTCTTTGTGCTGCTGGCTCAGGCTCTCCTATCCGCTGCCAAGTAGTATTCAAGCATACTATATAAGGCCAAGAAAGCAGTTTGGGGCTGCTTGGTGCCCAAAGCAAGACGGTAAGTGTATTCCTCCCTCTCTGGGCTCTATCTGTCTAATTCCCCTGTCCGCACTTTCCTCAAAGCAGCCGTCGAAAGAGAATAACCAGCGGAGCTGGGCATTTTACTCGAAAATTGCGGTAAGTTTATCGCCTTCCGCCTAAAGCCGGGGTACCCTTCCGCCGCACGTTTATCCGCCATTTTGGACCAAATAGTAATTGCTTATATCCGACTATCATTTTAAACGGGCTTGCGTTCGCGTTTCCGACTACCAATTTAGACAAACCACCAAAGTCATTTTTCTTCTTCAGTTTGGCCAAAAGACAAAAACTGCCACAACAGAGCAAATGTCCAAATGCTAAGAGGGCCCGATGAAGAGTTGTGCACCACGTAGCTACTCTCTGACAAACACCACAGCTGCAGATCCAGCCGGCGCAAGATGCGGTGGACTTTCACAAATCTTGCTCATATGAATTCAAATCTCAAAGTGCTCCCACAAGGAGACGTTGGCGCTGAGGTGCCCGTGTTACTTAATTGAGCCCTTTAGAGAGGAAACAGGAGTTACCTACCTGCCAATACTGTCACTGGCACAAAGCGAGCGGCGAGAAATGCCATCATTTATTTATTTCTACAGATGGGGTAATGCGGCTGTACAATGAGGCAACATCAGCATTCCCTCACTCAATGGGTGCAAAGTCAAACAAATTGGTAGGATCATTTAATTCAACTGAACATAATGCAACATGATAAAGAGAAATCAACCCTCCAAAAGCTTTGCAATATGTTCTGTGCGCCTTCACTAGTCTAAACAGGGCATTCTGATTAATATTGTGTTTGTGGATATAAGTTAAGCAGCAAAATGCACCCGTTTTTAGCCATCATTTTGTCGCTTCTGTCGACTGAAAATGACTTGACAAGTTGCTCGGGGATTCAGAAAACAGTTGAGCCGTGATTGGTCATTTGCAGAGCCCTGAGCAACTGTGATGTCATTTCCAGTCGACAGCAAGTGGCAAAATGGCCGCCCCCTGAGATGGACAAAAAGGGGTGGATTTTACTGCTTAACTCAAATTCCACAAACAAATGATCAATCAGGATGCCATGATTAGACTTGTGGGCCTGCATCGAATATATTCTTGCAAGAAAAATTTGGGGGTTGACTTCCACTTAAAATAAATAAATAAATAAATAAATAAACAAACAAGTGACACAAAAGTCAATCTTCATTCTCATACATACTGGCACCTGATACAGCAAACTCTTGCTTGCTTCTGTCTTTCGTGTGTATTGAAGATTTTCTGAACAAACTACTGCACAAGAATTATAGCATCAACACATAGCATGTTTTCATCATGTAAGTAGTATTTTAGGTAACAAAGCCTCAGAAGTACAGTTATGCTCTCTAACCCTGCTCTTTAGGGACGATTCAAACATTCACTCTCACGTCATCCCGCTTTGAAACCCAAGGGCAAATCTCTCCTCTGAATCTTCCGAGCCTCCGAAAGCCACTACAAGAACAATCCAGGGCACATGTCCAAGACGGAGAAGAAAAAAAAAACAACAACAGCAAAAAAAATAGGGAGTCATAGAGACTGTTTTCATCAACAGTGATAAAGAGTTGCCACAAGACTGAATTCGCTTGTTGATTTGGATGGATTTGTATTTAATATTATGCGTGCCACACGTCGGCAACATCACACCTTCTTGACACCCTCGTCCAAATCATTATAGGCCCCATTAAAGCGCCGTAAACAGCATAAAATGTAAGAACACCTGCATTAAAGCATTCGAGCAACTGCGTGTGTGGTTAATGATGTCAACAATGGGACGTTAAAGCCTCTAATAAACATAAACAATAAAATCACTGCGACTGCTGACACATTTACTGTTACAAGGCTGTAGAAAGAAAAAAAAAACAGTTTCCACACATTTGACAAATTAAATGATGCTCTCCTTCAGAAGATTTCCCGTCCGACGCCAGCCACCAAAATGACTTTTCCTGGTTTGAGTACTGTGTATATTTTATTTTTTTAAAACTCCTGCAGACACTTCTGAGCCAAGGGGAAGCAATGAGAATATCTCGGGTGAGAAGCCGGGCCGCTTCAGGCCAGATGAGGGTGACGACAATTTTCAACATCGCTCCCAAACAGCAACGAAAAAAACACAAAGAAGGGCTCTGCCCGCCTCACAGTCATTCTAGTCTACCCTCCCCGTTTCATTTGCTCTCTTTTCCATTGCACATTGGGATCATGTGGTGACATTAAAGGGCTGAAGTGGGGAAAGAAACAGACAGACGCACGGACCGTAGAGGGCCTGCTGGAGGAAACGTGTTCTATATATGCCAACTATTATGGGCGACCAACACATCGCTTCACATCACTGTACTCGTCTTGCACGCAGACAGCAGAGGGTAAAACTGAAAATAACTCTGGGATATGAATGTACAAGTTAGGTGCGGACTCCGTCAATTTAGTGTTGAGATTTTACTTGAGAAAATACTTTTTGGAGATCACTCTTGATTGCCCGCATCTGATGCCAACTCTTGCCGCCCTCCACCACACAAATCGGCATCGCTGACAATTTCAGTAGTGTGAGTGAGCTAATCCTCCATAGTCAGGTGCGCACGCCACAGTTGATGCTTAAGCCCAAATACAAAACAGCGAACGGTTTCACACAACACACCACCAACCAGGCATACATGTCTTACCTTGACTTCACATTTTTTATGGCAGGACAGTTGACAAGCTGCAAGAAGAAAGACAATTATTATTTGCTCCATATACTGTACAGTGAAACAAAACACACGCAGACACTGTCATGCTGGAAAGGAAACTGCACCAAGGTCAGTCTGCTTCCTTGTGCTTGCTTAAGTGTGCTACTGCCCCCAAGTGGCTAAACTACAAACACCCACCGCAGCACAACACGAGGGAATAGTTTTAGTTGAGGGTGGTTCACACTTTTTCTTCCAAGGGTGCGTACAGAAAAGATCGAAAGATGGAAGTGCCATTTTGAAATTCTTCGACTTTAATTTATTTCACAAGCCACAAACAATTGATTTCATAAATATTTATGTGTACAACAGCTTGGAAATGAAGCAAAAAGTCAGATCTTTTTCAGAATGGCCCACTACAATAAATCTGCCCTGCACTGAGCAGCAGTAGGATCCCAGCTCCCATATTCTCAAAGCAAAAGACATCATCTTCACAAAGTATTTAGAATTTATTTAGAAATAAATTTAGAAAAGCCTTTGTAACGTGGGTACATTCATTGTCTACTGTCTATCTACTGTCTACCTATTTCTATAATGTTGGCTAAAAAGTAATGTCATATTGTAGCATTTAACCACCAACTGGTAATGACAGACCTACTGTACATTTTCAGTGTAGTAAACATGAAACACACATGGGCCTCTGCATTTGCTTTGGCCAGGATAGCAACCAATGACAACCGGAGGGGTGTGCGTGCCATATTTGCGCCAGGACCACTTGCTGCCCTAAAAACGTAGCGTAGCCCACGAAGGAACAAAAGAGGGATGAAGGCAATTCTCATGCACTCTCCTCCACATTTCCCCATTTTCTCTCTCCGTTGTGCCTCTCTCTACCACCCCACTTTCCCTCTTATCTAGGCTAATTCAGCAGCAGCTGCAGTAGCCGTGCTAATTTTAACAGCAAATCCTTCGCCAAAGCCCCAAACCAGCCTGATCTCCTACTGTTGGGGCTTTGCGGTTTTCAGCTCGGCTTCGCCTGCAGTGAGCACGGAAATTTGCAATGTAACCACAAAAGAATGGCGACGTACGTTCGCAGCCTCAAAACAAAACAACAACAAAAAAACGTGCCACGTGTGAAGGAAAATGGATCACAACTCCACAAACACAGGGATGGAGACAAGGATTTCCTGAACATCCTCAGCCTCTATTCAGCGAGGCATGCTAATGTTTCTGGCAGGCGCGATGGCAATTTGCTGAACTAAACGGACAAAGTAGGTCGTCAGCAGCCGCAGCCATTCCCAGTGCGGTGGAAGAGGCGAAGGAAAGGTTGCCACCAGATACACCTTCAATTGATTATCTGGGAGGGTTGGGAGAACAGCTACAACCGTGCATTTCAGCAAATAAGCCATCAGTGTGGGAGGAGTCGCGCTGCTGCGAACGGCCGGCACTCACCTTTGCAGACGAGACCCTCCTTGGTGATGGCCTGCTTGCATATATCACAGCTCTTGGCCTTCTTGAATGGCTTCAGCTTGAAGGAGTGCGTGTGGACCCCCTCCAGCTCGTCGGGCTGAGTAGAAGCGGGAAAGAGGAAGTCGTCAGCACACAAAGTGGTCACCTCAACATTTGTCCAATGTCATCTTAACATGAGAGCTCTCGCCCTAAAACTCACGCCAGAAGAGAATGTTTTTTCGCTTCGAAGGAGTCTCACTGAATGAGTATTTCATGATGAAAGTGAAGAAACAGTCTCAAACGTATCATTATTGACACGCACGCGGATAAAATAGTTGGTGCTAGCTTGTTCAAATAAGAAAGCCCCACAGTGGCCCATAAACTGACAAAAGTGATGCAAATTCATATTATACTGAAACCTTTAATGAATAGCAAGCATTGCTTCATTTTTGTGGTCTAAAAGAATTATATACAAAAAAAAAAATTGGCTAGTGCAGCTCTGTTTACAGACACAGACGTGAAGCGTAAAACCCCTGGCAAAAATTATGGCGCAACTAAGTAACAAAGTGCTATCGTGGTGTGTTGAAGTGTTCTTTTGTTGTTGTTTTTTTTTTTTCATGATTCCATTATTCCTCATTCCTCAATTTCCTCATAATTGAGCAATTTCATAATTTTCCCCTTTGCTTGGTCTAAACAATACCACATGTTTTTCTTGATTTCTTTTAGTGTTTCTCAACACCAGAAAGTTGCCATTTGAAATGACCAGAGGTGGGCATTTTATTAAAACTTGCCAGTCCATTTCTCGCCATCAGTCTGCAGCCTGGGTACCCTTCTGCCGTCCGTCTATCCGCCTTTTTGGCAAACCGAACCGAATAGTAATCGTCTATCGGTCAGTCCGTCTATCATTTTAAATGCGCTTTTTTGGAGCGCTTCCGTTGACCATTGAGTGAAATGTGAAACGGAAGACTCGCCGCAGGCAATGTCAAATGGAAGCCTCACTGTGGCCGGACTAAATTCGGCCCCTTGTAGGACCCAGTTGCTGTCAAAAAGACTCACCGCGGCCAATGTGAAAGGGAAGCCTGACCGTGGCCGGAACTATTACGTGCCCTTTTAGGACCCGGTAGCTGTCAAACAACATGCCTGACGTGAATTAGGACCCATTAGCTATAAACGCTAAACGATTACATAAACGGACGAAAATGCACTCCTGCCTCTGCTTAGTCCATCAAATTTTTTTCCAAAGTTTCCCATCTACCTACAAAATGGGCGTTCGTCATATGCAGATAGGCGGACCGGTCCGTCACAGATTGGAAATGACTTTAGTTTTGTGTCACAACTGTGATCGTCTTTTGTTCGACAATTTTAAACGCAATGAACATCCTCCATCCGAGACTGGCGATTGCATCATTTTTGCCAGGGGTTGTACAAAGAATTGATTCCTTTACCTACTGTGATTGTTACATTATGTTCTGGGGCTGCTTTATGTCTTGAAATTGAGAAGTGAACAATTAACTCTCAAGAACCTTACACATCAAACATTGATTTTAAACTTTGTAAATATTTTCCATGTAAAAAAAATGAAACTAGTGTGTGTGCGTGTGCGTTAGGGTGTTTTCCTCTAACGCCACCGTTGTCTTTCCAATCAGAGAGAGGCCGAGCAAAAAATCTCCTGTTTTTCCTCTCCTGAGCTGTCATTTTCCCATCATCCGCTCTCCCTAGGTGACCTCTTCATGAGTCATAGCAGCAATGTCATTTCCTTTGTGTGTTTGTGCAGCCTGAATAAGATAGGGTGGGCCCCATCGGACTGCAACTCTTGGTTGAAAACAACTTTTTTACACCCATTTATGTAACTGACTGTCACGGCAACATGTGTCGGCCTGTCTATTGATGGAGGCTGTTGTAGGCACAGTTCAAAATGAGCATTTTCTCCAAACTTGTACATAATTCGATATATAAATAAAAAAAACATCCCCTGTGCAATGTTGGCCTCCCTGAATAGGCCCAAGAGAGAGAATTAAGATTTCTCGTGAGAGGCAGAAAATGGATGTAGATGGCGGTAAAAAGAGGGCATAAAAAGAGAGTGGATGGCCCAAGAGGCGAGGACGGACGACTAGGAGAGGCGTTGTTTCTCTGAGGCTTATAGACAGCTAGCGCAGTAAATCAAGCATTGGTGCTCCTCTCCCCTAGGTGCACTTAGCTAATGAAAAGCAGCACTACGCTACACTAGCTCGACTTGACTCGGAGTAGAGCAGCAGGACCACTAGGAAGGCGAGACAGAGGCAGCCAGGCGGGGCGACACACCCAAAGGCACCACGGTGTCCTTCGGCACCCCATGAATGCCAATTAGTGTTGGCATGTATGAATGGGAACAAAACATGCGTGAATTCAATCAAACACCAAAAGCACTTAGCAGAGCACCGGCCTCCGACGGCTGAACAATTGAAATCGGCACCAATCGATACACTTTCAAAAGCATCCGCCTGCTGCACACTTTGAATTTTGTCATTAAACAAGCATTTTAGGCTGACTAATTCAGAAGCTTGCAATTGCCCTCCCCCCGACAAAGTTTTTTTGTCGAAAAAAAGTAAAACTGGCACAGCCAAGGATAGATATCTATTGACATTGTTTTGAAAAAACAAAGGTTATCATAACTTTTCTGATCATCTGAATCTTTTCAGAATGCCTTACTGTGATGTATCAATATTTATGCTCAAAGTGTGTGCGATGCATAAAATGCAACAAAGTACAGTGAAGTCACACAATCTAACAGAAAGCCCTCAAAAGCCCCCACACATCATTCTGACTTTGGCTTGTGTTGAAATAAAGAGGTTGACTTCATTTTCCTGCAGTCCATTAGCGCTTAAATAACATTTTCATTTTTTTAAAGTCCATTTTAAAGTCCAAATTTCCTTCGGGCCGTTACAACAAAAATCCCGTTTTTAAATATGAGCCACTACAGCACGGTAATGGCAAGAAACTGGAAGAAACTTTTTGAAAGAAACACGTTCACTGTAATTTTCATTTTTGTATTTTTGTTATTGTGATATCATATTGCATTTTTTTTTCAATGCATGGACGTATTTCAGCAATCTCTCATCCTTGTATGGTACAAAACCACATCTGCGTTCAACATGTTATAATTGTTAAATGCAGGGTGCTGAAGTCCGGTCCTCAGGAGCCCCTATCCAGCCTGTTTTCCATGTTTCCCTCCTCATCAGCAAGCTTTGCAGAAGCCTGATGACAATCCTGATCATTTGAATCAGGTGCGTTGGAGGAGGGAGACATCGAAAACAGGCTGCATAGGGGCTATCAAGGAGTGGACTTGGGCACCCCTGTTTTAAATGATCCCTTTGAAAAAAGGGGCAAACAAACAGTTGCGCTGGCATCAATGGTAAAGGCACCTGTGATTTTTGTTTTGTCCACATGCGCTCGATTGGTCGAGCGGAAAATGAAACGGGTCATGAGATGTCAAGTCTGACGGGAACGACGACGAACTTGGTCGCCGAGGTGAAGGATAACACTGGAACTCGTCCGAGACATGACATGACCGCATGCAGCCAAGCGAGCACGAGGAGCACCAGGCTCCACAGAAACAAACACGGCCTGCAGCAGGAGAAGTCCTGCACGCCCCTCAGGATTAAGAAAGAAAGCAGTCACACCTGCTTTCAATTTCCAGCAGATTGAAATTCTGCCTGGAACAAAGAGTGCCTTTGTGAGACAGACTGGGCCAACGAGAAGGGCAAACCCAACCATATGCTATGCATTCACTATTGCATGCAGTGGTGCTAACAAAAGCATGTCGTTCCCTCCAATTTCGACTAACCCCACTTCATGGGCACCCTTCAAATCAAGATACTCCATGAAAAGCAATTCATGGGCCATCTCCACACGCAAACGGCGAAGCAAACGGGCCGCGGCTCAAGGAAATCTACTACCGGCTCTCACGAAACTCTACTGCCAGATGGGGGACTCTTTTGCCAGGCTTAGCTTAACTACAATCGGTTGCTTGATTCTTCAATCACAGACTGGCGCAGTCTGGCCATTCGCCTCGAGGAATCCGGAGGGTACGTCAAGAAAGAATTTCAGTCTTTGTCACTGATACCGATACGCTCACCGCCAAAACAACATTCACCGCCATATAAAGGAAAGTCTGGACACTTTTTGATGTGATCGCACTACTGTCATTGGTTCCATCCATGTGACAAAATGCCTAGTTGTTAGCCAGCATCTACAATTCCACCACGTTCAGGGGTCACCGATGTGGTGGCCCCCATGAAGACATCATGAGCAGCCCGCCGGCCTGTTCTAAAAAGAGCTCACCAGTGATGGGACATTGTGATTTTCCTTGAAAATTGTCAACGTGATGTTTTAAAATTGTAAACAATGGCAGAGATTCAGGGAAAGTTTTGCACAGGACACGTGTCTGTTTCCTGATTATTGTGAGAAAAATTTGCATGATCAGTGCTTTCACATAAACGTATGGATATCATTCATCATTAATAATAACACATAAAGGTCATTTGAGCAAATTGGTGATTTCACAAGTGTGTGTGAAACTGGTAGCCCTTCTCATTAATTAGTAACCAAGAAGTAACTCTCTGTAGCAAAAAGTTTGGTGACCCCTGTTTTTGTTTAGGCTGGTTTTTGGCTTTTTGTTTGTTGGGCGAAAGTGGATTTTTGGCACAAAGTTTTGTTTTGTGACTGTAGGCCGGATAAGGCGTGTAGACGCATCGATGATGTCTGTGGGAATTTCTATATTCATGAAACAAAATCCAGCATCATTACTTTAAACAGATAAGTAAATACTGAATTGTCATATTGCCGTCATAATTGTTGGCTATTTTCTTATCATTTGCTAACTGGCCATGATGATAACATTATATTAACGTCAACTCTATTTATTGTGAGTATTCTTTTGAAAATATCCCTGACGGCTGATACATTTTGGAAATAGTCAATTGTTAAGTGACGGTAACAACGTGGCACATGCAAACAACATCGTCCAGACTTTCCTTAGCACGGCTTCGCCGGCACGTTCCTTCCCCTTTGTGCAATGATGCATCATGGGAGTATGGATCAGTGTACAAGAACATAGATACGAGTTCATGATGTTTTATTAATGACGGCGAATACAGTCAATCCCAGCGGACTGACTCTCTGGGCCCGTGGCCAGATTGTAGCTGATCGCGCGGAGAAAATGCCGCGTGGTGACAGCTTTGCGCTGCTCGTGTTAGCATAATAGCAACAACATATACCAACTGGAATGAGGGTGCCACATGATCAATACCAGGTGCATCAGACACACTGATCAAAGAGCAGGCCGGCGATCATGAAGTCACGGCCACTTATGATTGTTGGGCCATCCGCTAATGTAGGCAGAATACGGTGGTTGCTAATGAATCCGCTGGAAATCACACACGCTCTCCATACACACACCCACACACATAATGAAGAACAAGACAGCACAGTTGCTTTGAAATGCAGATTGTACGGAGCGCGTCTGTGCAACATAATGTTACACACAACTTTGTGTGATGCGTCCGCACAATCTACGGCAGGATCGTAGCGCCACTTGACTTCCAGAAAAGTGGAGCAAATACAGACGCGCGTGCAGACTTCCTCTGACCGCTGTGGGCAAAGATCCAACACAGGCAATGAGAAGACGTGTAGAGCGCGGCGACGCACGCAATAGGCGTGTTTGGCCAGCGTGACATCCTCAGAGGAGTGGTGAAGATTCACCCAAAAAGTGGAGGCAGCCCAGCAGACTGCGGGGATGTACAGTCAGTTTTAGGTCATGTGAGCTGGAGGCAGACATCCCCGTTATTACAGATGAGTACAGTTCCTCATGTCATTTTCATAAAATGAGAGAAGGTTGTCAGCATTTCCTGCAGGAGGTCAGAACCTTGACCGTGACAGTGTCTGATGTATAGCTCACCTTTATGTTTTCATGCATGCATACATCCACTGTGGTCGTAACTATCAGGCAGTTGCTGATTCTGGCGACAGGGTGGACACATGGTTAACACTTCCACCTCACAGTTCTACGATTCGGGGCTCTGCTCGTCATGTGTGGAGTGGGCATGTTCTCCCCCTTCCTCCTACATAGGTTAATATGCTAGCTTCTATAACATTCAAGAGTATACTGAACATCCAATACTATCAGAATGATAATGTTTGTTTTTTTTTCTTCATTTAAAAAAAAAAAACATATGGGTCAATGGATGATGGTGGCCACGAGCATTTTTGTAGCCTGGGATGGTGAATTGTTTTGCATAACAAATTATAGCGCTCAACAAATTTTGACACTTTGTTTTTAAACCAGAGATCAAAATAAATGATTCTAAATGTTTTTTAAAGTGATTCTGAATATGCCCTCATTTTTTCTCTAGCACATAAGGTTTTCACAATAATAACGATAATAATAGATTATTATTATTCTTTAAATATATATTAAAGTTCAGCAACAGGTGTTTTTTTCTGAAGCTCAAGCTATAAATTACAATGCATCCATTTGTGCAAGCTTTTATAGGTCATATTTCGAAACAAAAAATGCAAATATCTCAAAAACCTGATGTGATAGAAAAAAAAGTAAAAAGTCTTTTAAATCAGTCATAAATACATTAAAGGACACGTAAAGCCATCTGTGATTAAAATTTACAGTTGATGAGTGCCAGTTGACTAAGGAAGGCATGCCGCCCTTTCTGTCATGACAGGAAATGCTCAATTAGAAACTCCACACACTGTCCCACTTCATCAGTGAAGCATGGTGGTGCTGGTATCATGGGCAATATTATCTCCTCCATATTCAGCCAAATGTTTCAGAACTCATTGGACAGCGCTTCACAGTGCAGTTGGACAATGACCTGAAGCATACTGCAAAAGCACCCACAGTTTTTTGGTGGAATGTCATGCAATGGCCAAGTCAATCACCTGACCCGAATCAATCCGCCTGAGTAGACATTCCACTTGCTGAAGACCAAACTGAAGGGAAACGGCCCCAACGACATGTGAAGTTTATTCATGCGTTCCAGACTTCAGGCTGTAATTGAATGCAAAGGATTTGCAACCATGTAAAAAAAAGTGACACTTTGATTGATGATTGTTCATTTGTCCCATTACTTTTGGACCCTTAAAAAGTGGGAGGTATTGCTACAAACTGTTCTTATTTCTTCACCGTTCACCTGATTTGGATGTAAATACCCTCAAATTGAAGCCGAAAGTCTGCAGCAAGAGCACATCTTGTTCATTTCATTTCAAATTCAATGTGGGGCCTTCGCAAGCAAAAAAATGAGAACTGTGTCACTGTCCCAATATTTATGGACCTGACTGTATCGACTTCACTGAGATACTGCCGGACACTGTAAATGGGGCTACCAAGTCCCTCCCGGTTATTTCAGTTATTTCACTCCGCCACCTTCCTGCTGACGTTGCAGCCTTGCTGGGACGCGGTGCCAACCGCCAAAGCTTCAGAACTCGAGCCATCTGGACCATCCAAAGCAGCCCTTCATGTATTTCTGGGCCCACGGCAATTGTTTCTTGTGAGATTGGTTAGGCAGGATGGCCGAAACAAATGGTTGTGTGTGAC
The DNA here is from genome assembly GCF_054856515.1 of Filicampus tigris. Lineage (NCBI taxonomy): Eukaryota > Metazoa > Chordata > Actinopteri > Syngnathiformes > Syngnathidae > Filicampus > Filicampus tigris. Next base: position 39,233,401 of record NC_141217.1, on the reverse strand, counting down.
TTCAAGCCTTTAGGAGGATCCTCCAGTGACTCTGGAGACACCAGCAACTTCAAATACCTGCGCGCTGCGCTTTTAATACGAGGTACGAGGAATTTGCTTGGTTAAAAACGTCATATGCCTCAATCAAAACGTACCCGTTTGCTCTGTGAAACACACACAAATGATTTCAATGTGTCAGATTTTGTTAAACTGTCTAATGTTTTCATTCCTTTTGCATGGCGCTGGACTATTAACCACTCTTCATTGGCACAAAAGTCATTCTTTTTCTCCCCTGTTATGCCAAATAACTGTGACTCGCTCAGTGATACGGAACAACCTCCTTAAGTCATTTTCATTGAATGAGGCTCAGCTAGAAAACAAAATGACCAAACCTGTTTGAGATTGATATCAGTGAGCTAAGACAGTAGAAACAACTTCCGCAGCAATGCAACATCAATCCTACATGCATAATAATTTGGAAGACAGTGCTATTACTGTTACCATTACTGGGACTAACTCGAGATCCAAATACAGTGGAGCATCTCAAGTCAAGTCCTGACGTCATACAATTTGTAATTCTACCAAATGCTTGGGAAACTATGACTGGAGTTCCAAGGACAGAGTTGCAACCGCCATGCATAGCGTGACAAAACATTGATCCCCACGCACTCTGCATACCTCACGGGAGCTCGGTTCGATTCCCTTTGGTGAGCTCAATACGATTTCATTGAGGGAGGAGTGTTTTACCATCTGACATGTTCACATTTTACACTTCCGCTCATCAAGATAAGAGAGAGCCTCACATTGTTTTGACATTCTTATATTAACAGTGGCTATCTTACAACGCAACACTGTCTAGACTGAGAACAGCTAAGAAAGATTTTTCTCACGGCAACAATTTGATCCTCAAACATATTTCTATTTTCATTCTTTGTTATAGGAAATATAGTCTCAAAACCTGAACAGATCGCAGGTGGACCTGTATCCCCATTCCAGAATAAAAGCATAAAGCCTACGCTGTCGTCGTCATCTGGACACGCAAGTCTTTCACGAGCAACGCATTAGTTGTTCTCGAGTGCAATGGGCCACAGCTGTGCACATCACACACACACACACACACACACACACACACGTAGAAAACAACAGCATCACATCCTCCGAGGTGTGGCACGGCTGTAAAAGTCCAATCAAAGCCTGATTGATTTTCACAGCTCTCGAGGGATTTGATTAAGTCAATACGGGACTCTGTTAGACAACTGAAGACATGACAGATCTAGCATACGTGAGCCTCCAATGTTGACTGTGATTGGGTATTTGGATGCAGCAAAGACGGTGAGAAAACCAAAATTAGTTGATGGCTAGCAATGAGCACACACACGCTACTGTAGGAGTGCTGCTTGTGTCAGCGCGTCACATCTAATATTCACTCCCAGAGCATGGGCCTGATAAATGATTAATAGCGTGTATTTGGGGAGCTTTCTTGGAACCAGCCGCTTGCACGTCACTCCTGCGTGTTACTCCTCACAGCCTTTGAAGTCTTGCCTTCCCCATGTTGGGTTCACATTCTTCTGCATCCGGCGGCCACTCACGTCGGATTACAAAGTCTCGCTTGGCTTTCACGGGAGGCTCGCTCATCTACCGCAAGACTCAAAAGTAGGGCAGAAGCCTCGCCGGACACATCACCACCACACAATGTGTAGACACGCTGAATGACAAAACCGAATGAATCCATCCAAATCCGTTCTAGCAATGTTGGAAATATATTTAGGATGCTTAAACACGTAGGGAAGGTCTAAGGTAAACAGTAGCTACCAGTACTGGTCATAACCACACTCTGAAAACAGTTGGGTTGAAAATAACACAATTTGGGTGGACCGGTCGACTACTTGGGTCAATGTGGCCCAACTTTCTGGGTTGCTTTTGCAAAAAAACAACCTAAAACAATGCCAAAATCGGGCTGTTTTTTTTTTTTTTTTTTTTTAAACGAACACAAGAAGGTGGGTCAAATTGACCCAAATAGTGGATCGGCCCATTTTTGACCCAAAATGTTGTTATTTTTAACCCACCTGTTTTTAGCATGCAGGAATGACCAATACATGTGCATAGTAATGTGGGCGGATCTTCATGTTCTGCATGTTCTTGTCCAACAATTGTTGTGATGCGTGTCCCGCTTACCGACATACTCAGTCAGTCCCACATAAGAGGAATGGCGAAGCAGATTAAATTATACAGGAGAGAACAGAAATAGCTCCAGTGCAGCGGTCGCCTGGACACACCGGTGAGAGTCACCACAAAGCAGCAACTAGATTAGCCCCGGACACAAGATGGACTTTTGGAACGAGCAGTAAAGGCACACAACAAAAGATTACTCGAGATAGTGTCCAGGTTGTCTTGTAACCCAAATGACAATCCTGTGACTCCCCCACTTTGACAGGCTGACAAGAAGATTCAATAATCCATCAAGCAATAGAAAAAAAAAAAAAAAAAACCTCAGACGGAAAGAAATGTCTTACCCAAAACATGCAGGAGAGGCAGACCCATGTCTTAGCCCGTCCGGCCAGAGCAGAGGGCAGAGAAAGAGACACGGAGGGCATCCTGACCCAAGGAAAGAGGGATTTCCGGCTCATACGATAAAGCCACAATATTGGCCAAAATTCCCAGCACTGCCATTCGGGCTCCAATGGCAAGTCTGAGCCATCGCAGATGTGAGGGGCGCAAAAGCCGCAGAGGAGAAAGATCAGTCAGCGCAACCCCATCGGAGCGCCGTCCATCTCCCGGTTGGCTCCCTCGCTCTCCGCGTCTCGGCCGCTTCTGCTGGCCGCTCCTGTCAACTGGTTATTCTATGAAGGAGAAAAGGGGGGAGGTGGGCCAGGAGATGTTCCGTTTCTCCCTCCCTGATCTTGTCAGACCGTCGCACCGTGCACTCGCCCCTCCTTCTTCGCTCCCCTGAACCAGCTCAACTTGTTCCCTCCAAAATCCAAAATGGCACAAATTACTGTGGCAGACAGATGTTTCATTTACAAGCTCGCACGAATCCCCGCCCCCACCCTAGCGGTGTCGGCAGCTGCAAAACGTAGTCGATGGAGGTGCCAGCTTGTAAGCATTTGAACTTGACACAAAGGCGCAAGAATTTTGTGCACCAAATCTTCTCCGGGCTGAACATTTGCAGGGACGATTTGACATGAGGTCCAACTTGTGCGCACAAACTCACACTTGCGCATGTGCGGCACGTGTCGGCAAACTTTTACGAGTGAGTGCGAGCATCTTCCTCCGGAATGTCAATAAAAACCCAAGTAATGAATCAACTTGGTATCGGTGGACACGTTACATCACAGCACAGTTGGATCCATAAAGGGCTAAGAGCCGATTCATTTCCAGAAAACATCCTCCATTGATCGCCGCCGCCGCACTTCATCACCCGCACTGTAACGGTTATCTCGGTCCAGAGGGGAACCCGTGTGTGTGCGTGCGTGCGTGCGTGCGTGCACACTGCAAGCATGATGGCAACCAACGCAAACTTTGGCAAACCTAACGGCATGTTCTGAAAAGCTACACCTTGCCAAACCTTCCATTCTGGCTAGCTAGCAGCCTCTAGTGGCCTCCGACAACGTTTCAGAGGTCGGGTGCAGATTGGTGTGTGATGTGCCTGCGCATTCGGCTCAATACATTCAATACGGCAGTTTGCCCGTGGTTTGGTGGTGATTTTACAAAGCAAAGAGATCCAGTGGCTCGCGACGACGGGAGTGGTGTTGTTTCCTCAGTGCAACGGTTGTTTGGTGAGGTCAGACCACATACAGCATGCCAAATTTGAGGCACACCCAAGATCCCATGTGCAAACATTTGGGGTTTATTTGAAACAATGAAGCGAGAGCAGCACACTTGCCCTTCCTTATCGCTCGCTGAGGAATCCATCACATTAGAGCTTTAATGGAAGAATAACAAAGCATCCGTCACATCGAGTGCCAGCCCAGATACCGCAAGCCATTCGTTGCCTATGTGCAGTACGCGCGTGCCGCTCACCCACAAGTGGCTGACATTACTCATTGCGGTGGGCCACCGAGTTATGAATACCAAGAACGATGCATTTTGATGCGAACAGACGGACGGCCTCGGCAGGACATTAGGAAAAGGAATGCGGAGAAGTCAACACCGGAGAAAGGGGGGGATCGGAGGACGGAATAGGAAACTAAACAAAGGTGGACAAAAAAAGGATTAAAAAAGGAGATGATGGAGAAGGAATGGGACACGGGAACAACAAGAGAGGAAGAATACAGATGCAAACAAAGCAAGAATATGAGGAGCAAGGTACGGTTGGATCAGAAATATTTGGACCATGGCAGAGGCTTAACACTTTTGTCCCGGTACACCATCATTTGAATTGGTTCGAAAGAAAACAGTCAGCATACGATTGAAGTTTACATTCCGCTTTAATTTATGTGGTTTTATCAAAAATGAGTCTCGACCTCTCTACTTCTGCCCACATCAACCTCTAAAAATATCACAACGATCGTCGCAATATTTTGTATTTTACGAATAAAGTGTTTTCTTCGTGAAGCGACATTAGCTTCTGTTGTGAGCGCCTCGATGGGGAGGAAAACACTATGGCTATCGGTAACATTAGGGCCATCGTTCGAATTTCGGAGATTGACGTGCGCATAAGTAGGGATGTTAACAAATTCTGGTGTTGACTAATCACAGTTTTCCGACATGAGGCAATGTTACGTGTTAAGACTGCCCCTGGCACAAACACGGCACGGCAAGTAAGGAAGGACATATTATATTGGTGCCAGTAACTAAAGAGCTATTTTGTAACCAGTTTCATTATAAGAAAAAAAAAAAAAAAAAACACTGGACCCCTTGGACATTTAAAATGAAGCTCAATTACTTATTCCCTTTTTAAATTTTATTCCTGCTACTTACACCCGTTGAACCGGGTCACCTGTTGGAAGTGATATGTCTCCACATCTGCCATATTGGATGTGGCCATCATATTAGCCATAAAATTGGCAAATAGTACATGTAAAATTGAGTTCCACTGACATAACACAATCAAAAGCAATGGTTTGGTATGAACGAGGTCTGGTTTGATGAAATTATTTCCAAGGAGCAAGTGAACAAGACATCTCCATTTATCGCTTCACTTTGCCACATCCAACACGGCTGTGGCGTCCACGTACTGAAAATGGTGTCTAGGTGCTGTAAATGTTGTCCATGAGAATAATTGATGCAAAGGGCACCATTCAAGACTATTGACAATAGCGAAAAGAGTACGACGTCACATATATGGAGCAAAGTAAGCACTGTCCGTATGGGTTTCCTAATAATTGGGCACCCCCGTTTATTTCATGTGCCCGCCTTAAGTCTGAGATCTGGTGACGGGTCTGGTCCAAATAATTCTTGACCCATCTGTAAATGATAACCAGAAAAAGGCGATATGATTTCAAATAAAAACAAGAAACTGAATAGCGATGCCTGAGAAGGGAAACAACGCAAGTCGAGGACAGGAAAACGAAGAGAAAGGGATCCACATGTATGCGCTGCCATGGCATCACCATAGCAACGGAAAAACCTCTGCACATCATCGGCCCTCCATCTCTCCCTGTTACGCCATCTCCTGCCATAACCCAGGCCTGGGACCGTGTGAGCTCGGTTGCCATGGAAACTGAACAGCTCACAGCAGTCCTCAGAGGGGAAGACGCGGAGCCTTACCTCTCCACTTTCACCTCCCAGTCAGTCACATGATGAGCTCTGGCACTGCAGCTGGAGCTATCAAACTAGACTAGAGGGAGGGGGCTAGGGGTGTTACATCATTGCACCCATTTTTTTTTTTTTTTTTTTTTTTTTTCATTGCACTCACAAAATGCATGACTTATCTGAAAAGTGCAGTACAGTGAAATCGCACACCTCCATGCGAATTTGAACTAACAAGCCTGAGCGAGAGCTGCTCAGCCAAATAAGTCTTCAAGCAAAATGTGTATACACGAACACACACGCGCACGCGCGCGCGCACGCACGCACGCAGACGCGCTGGGATTGAGCGCGGGTGTAGAGATAAGGAGCTGCGGCAATTGAGTGTGCGGGGACGGGGGGGATTGGGGAAGGTTGGATTTTGGAGCTGGTAGGAGGGTGTTGGGGCTTGACGTGATGGGCGGCTGCAGCACTGCACACCACACAGGATCCCGCTATAGTCTTCGTATTGACCATTTCACGCGTTTTTGAAGTTTGAAAGCTTTTCAAATGACGAATAGATGACGTCAAAATCGCTAAAGGACTGAAATAAGGTGAGGAGGGGCACAGAAGATGGATTCTGACAAGGGGAGTCACAGTTGCCATAAAAAGGTTTGCCTAAAAGAAATGGCCGGGAGTTGCTTTCGTGGCTGTCCTCATGTGAGTCTGCGACTTTGCCTTTGGCAAAATGTCGTTGGGCCTTCCTGCTAAGACACACTATCGCAATTACCTGTCGCACAAAAAGCTTGGCCAGCTTTTGGGTGGCCACACAGAGCCGATAGCATTCCATCGAGCCTGCCGCCGGCCTTTCTCGCTCAAGCATGTGCGCCATGGCGAAGCATGGCAAAGGGATGCGAGTCTTCGCCCCGCCAACAGCATGACGTGCAATGCAGATCAAATTGCCATTTGTGAGAGAAAGGTGACCCTGTTCAACCAGAACGTCCATTGTCCACTTGATGGCAGCCAGTGGCCAATCCAAAATATGAGCCCGTCTATTTGTGGAGCAGCTGCCTGCATGGAGACCATGTTGAGATGCAACACTGACCTTGAATCAGCACTTCGAGGGGCCAACATGCACTGAGGTCCCCGTGTGACCGGCACCCCCCACCCCCAAACACGTCCACGCCAATCGCGTGCTTTGTCCGAGCCGGCGCGATGCATGTAATGGTTTCGTTTCATTTGGGTGATGCCGTTTGCCAATGTTTGTTTTCGCCAAAGTCACTCTTCTGGCTATTTGGCGTGTGTGAATGTTTCCCATCCATCATCGAATGATGTGATGCATGGAAGCTTAACTGGCAGATTTGCAGAAGAAAGAGTTTCTCCAATCATCCAGTCCCTCAAATCCCTCGTCAGCCTTGGAGGAGTCTTACCTTGTCTCGCTTGAAGCCCCGCAGTGGAAAGAAGCACGCGAAGAGGAACTTGCCCCAGCTGATGACGGCAGCGAGGCACCAGTTGAGGCGAGCCATGCCTGCGTTTGTTTCCTCTTGTCTGCGAGCCCCTTATTTCCGGCTCGGCCCCGAGGTAGGATCCTGTAAGCCCCGCCAAAAGGAACAAAGTCAAAATTCAAAAGAAATCAATCGATCAATGAATGAAGACCCTTCACAAACAATGCGCTCCTTGTCCAACAATCTTGTAGGGTTTCCCATTGTGGCAAAATGTGAACTACCTGTCTGGTCGAGTGCCTGAAAATTCCAATCTGTGGGGTGTGTAAAGCTACAAATTGCCCCAAATTGGACAAGAACCCTTGGTTGGATGGTTTAGCACAAGCCAAAGCCATGCAACTGTCTTCCTGTCTGTCCATACGTCACTGGTCCCCTCTGCCTCCCAAGCCAGTCTGGATCAATTGAAGTGTCATGAGCATCGGCGGCTGCATAATGCCAATAGTCCGCCACTAATCGACGGCACTCTTACACACACGCATATAGGCATGCCCCACACTCCCTGTCTTCTCTCTCACACACACGCGCACACACACACAGCACTCGCCTTTGGCAAAAGAGCAAAATAACATAGAGAAAAAAATAAAAACGCTGTCCTGGCACATACATCCACAGGCTGAAGAGCCCCCCTCTCATCGCACGGCTCCCCTCTAGGCTCAGGATTCCCGGTGCTTTGCGCTCTCACAGTTACACGCCGCTGCCGCTCTCTCTCTCTCTTCCTCAAACACACACACATGCAGCGATGCTGCAGCACTTACTCAGCCAGCAAGGGGAGGGGATGGATGGGAGCAAAAAAAAAAAAAAAAAAAGAAAAAAAAAAAGAAGTGTGTACGTATTGGGAACCGAAGGATTGGTGGGAAAAGGAAAACAGAACGATGGCAAATGAGAAGGCAGGCATAAGCAAACAAGTGTGCGGCGTGCGGCGCTTGTGTGTGCGAGGGCAGCCGAAGAGATGACGGGCACGGAAGGGGCTGCACATCACACAATGGAGAGAAAGAGTGGACGGATGAGTCAAGATGGGAGACAACAGGAAAGAGGAATGACAAAACAAAGATGCAGGAGGGAGAGAGTGCTTGGAGAGCAGAGAGCAGCAATCAAAACACACACGCATACATGCGCGCACGCACGCACGCCAGTATGCGCAACGTGCACACAAACGCAGACTCCTAGTGCAGCGAGATGATTGCGGTGTGTGAGCAGAATTAGGCTGAATAGAAAGAAGGAGCCAGAAGAGAGATATTGAATCATTGTGTCTTGGTAGATTATCCTCCCTTCTCTCTCTCTCTCTCTCTCTGTCTCACACACACACACACACACACGCACACACGAGCAGAGGACTGCAGGTGGTGCACAGGCTCGTTCACTGGTGCTGCAGTCTCTCTACGCTTCAGTAGGAGCACATTTTCACTGCAGAACGCTTTCCTCTCCCCCCTTTCCCAGCCCGAGCCAGTGCAGCACCGCCGGCGCCACCACCACACCAACACGATCACAACACATCAAAGCAGTGAGCAAGGCGCAGGGACGAGTGCATGAAGGAGCACATCTAGCCTGCGGGGAGATGCGGGATGCGTAGGAGGCTTCGGGGCAAAATGGTAGCCCATACGGAAACAATGTGGCAATAACAAGATGCCTTTGGACTGGCAATGGGGAGACGGCTTAAGATCATGGATATTCTGCCCTCCACCACATACACCGAAGAATGTGACAATCCCGACTTCATTCGTGAAACAGTCACCCACTGCTTGAAGTAGGCCCCTTAATTCTTCATCTTACAAAGATGGCGGCGGCATAATTGGTTCGTCGCCCTTGTTTGGAGACGGCTCTTTACGGTTACAGCATGCCCAAGACGCAAGCCTCATGGTCGGACACGTGGTGGGAAACAACTTGGGAACCTTCATAAGTCCATGTTGCTTTGCCCTTTTCACTCTGTGAATGCAATCCCGGGACGTCCCAATACTTTTGAACTAGTGGTGCGTTACAACGATCGTCAAATCAAAGTGCGATCGAGGCAATGAGGACATCATGACTGTCCCGTCCTTGGATGAATAAAATTGTCCCCTCGTTGTCCTGCTGGACATCTACGGAGACAAAATCCCCAAGGTATTCTCTACTCACTTGGCAATGCGCTGATCATCCTCATTAAGCGTAAGCAACTTGCATAAGCGCTGCTGACTTCGATTGACCGGCCTGTCACACTGGCCAGCCATGAGAGTGGAAAGCCTGCGGAAAAAAAAAAAAAAAACAAACAAAAACTGAGGGCTGCCAATACCTCAAAGACAAACAAAAAACAGCTGCATGTCTTTGCCATGTTTTTTGCATTCTCCACTTGCCCGAATGTTTCCGACAAAGTACTGTCTCCTGTTATTGCATCGTTTTAATTATGCAATTATGGTCTTAGGAGGATTTTACTACTCATTTTCCAACATAAATGTAAGATTTTGATGCCCTTAATTACGATTCAAATCTTGATGAGATGACAAATACGGTTTGGCTTTGATTTTTGTCTACTACACGTGTAACTTCTTTTAGTGTGTTCTTTTCCTGTAAGCCTCAGTAAATCACCTGGAGTAACGACAATAGCAAAACGTGGCTGTCAAGTGTCTGTCTGACTCCTTGACATGTTCTCAACATGCGGTGTTGTTGATTCATTGCAAACTTGTGATGTTGTCAACTCACCACACCTACTTGCTTTATCTTAACCCTTGTATGGTGTTGGGGTCTGCTAGACCCGTTTTCAGTTTTTATCTAAAGAAAAATGACACAAGGCATATCTGAAACCTTCTCCTGAAACTAAATAGCATTTTTTTTAAAAGGAGTAGCACATGAATTCATAAATGTGATCCAACAACGTTTGCTGTTCATATGACTTGCAATTGGGAAGTAGTAAACATCTGTTGAGTATTTTAACAGAAAATGATTTGATCGTATTGCTTTGAAAACCCAAAACTCTACCAGACTCATCAACACTGGCCGGGTAGCAAGAATACCGCACAAGGGTTAAGGAAATAATACATATGTGTATGAAAATGAACACCCCCCCCCTCCCCAAAAAAAAGCCATCCCAGTGACCTCCCGTTCTCTCACAATGGATTGGCCCGCGCTGTGAGTGGCAGCCAGAGCATTTGCTAGCCGCCCACACAGCACTCCATTCCTGCACCAGCATCCCATTCACATTCAGGGCACACGGCGTGTACTGTATGGAGCAGACACCAGATTAGGTCCCATCACACACCTCATCATTCACTAATGTGCTGACTCATCCGTCTTCCACTTCTCTCCCGCTCATCCTCTCATTCCCTCCTTTTGAAATTGCATCCCAACCCTTTCTCTTCTCTCGATGCCCTCCCCTCTCTCGGCTGCGACTTCTTCTGCAGCCCTCCGTCTGCAACGACTCCCAACCGCGGTGACAACTTATTTGTGCCAAAAGCCTCTTTCCACATCACGTCTTGAGCCGTCTGATCCAAGCGAAAGCGCCACAGAGACAGAGGCGACCCCAGAGGCCCGCAATCAATGCTTTCGCCTCTTTGCCGAGCGCGCTTTGATCACTAACTCGATGAAACGCGATCATTGGATGCGAGCGTTGCGCGTGCGTCTCGGGCCGAGGATGGCAATGTTGTTGTTTCATGTGAGCGATGCGCGGGTCAGCATGAAGGACCTGCCCGGAGCGGCCCGTGGCTCGTCTCTGCTGGGATAACCCTCCAGGTGACAGCTTTGTCTTTAGCGGGGCCAAATTATGTGAGGGGACGGAGATGCACTTAAAGTGGACGACCATGAGTGGTGACACATCCAGGGCCGGCTGCCAAGGTAAACTCACTTATCCGGCCGGGCCTCCCCGCCTACCCCACCCCAGCGACATCCTATCGTTTTGTGGACACCCAAGGGAGGAAGAGAGTATGGAGCACTGTGGGAAACACCACACTGTGGGAAACACCACAAGTAATTGCACACCTTTTTTTTTTTCATTTACATCTCTTGATGGACCTTTAAAGTTAACTCAATCTTTGTTGCACTCTCAAGATGCTAGGTGCTACAGCAGTATAAATGTGTTTGGCCTGATCGTTCATGTTTCCTCGAAAGAATGGCTTACATCTCACAAATTTTGCGTCGGTATAAACTTGACCACAGCTTAGTAACCTAAAGTAGCTCCACTAACAAGAAAAGCTGTCCTTCTTAATCCTCTTTCATGGTACTCGTTGAAATATTGCCGAAAGCAAAAATAATGCTTATGCAATTAGTGGAATACAAGACTTTCGCAGTCAAACTGCGCGTAGGTGGAGTTTTCTTTCTTTTGGTATTTTTTTTTAGGCAGTTAAAAAGGGGTGTTTGAGCTGTTGTGGGAGTGAACGCAGCTGGCTTGATTCCCGGCCGATGGAAGCGGCTCCTCTCATTGTCTTTAAATTCAGGCGCACACAGCCTTCGACATTGCGGGAGCAGAAAAAGACCCTCACATGAGCGTACATGCCGAAGATTGAAGCGTGCAAAGTATGTTAACGGGGTACCGCAAGCAGATCTCCACTTGAGGATGATGTAAAGTTGGCCGGGGCGATCACCGCTGTGACATGCACACTTGGAGACCGCCTTTCACTCCGACGGTTCGCGTCCGTGTTTGAGTCACATGACAGCCACCACACAAATCAGCAAAGCGCAGAATCTGTCCGCCTGCACCTCGATCCAATTCACCAAAATCGCATTACACCACCGGTGCCGCAACTTTGACCTGCTTTCATCTAGTCGAAAGTCCAGTCTGCTTCCAGTCACCAAATTGTCAGGTGCGTTGGGTGAAGTGCAAAAGAAAGTCAGCCGAACGCCCAGCATGGCGCATACTTGGCTAGAAAATGAAAATTCGGCAGTTTTTAGGCCGAGCACACGTGTCCTGTCTACGAAAATAGGGCCCTTTGACTAGACTCTTTTGTTTTACTATTATGATCAAAATGCTATTGTACTTTTTTACATGTGTTGTATTGTATCCTTATATTGGTCTATAGACGATTATTATGTTTCATGCAGGCTAACAAATTGTTCTTTTCCTCGGCAAAAGTCCATTCTTTACTTTGAATATATTTTTTTTATCCATTCCTTCATTTTCGATACGGTTTGAATTCATGACGACTTGGTGCCCTGACATCAGCAGATATGAGCCACAACACAATCAGTGACCATATTTTCAGCCAAATGATGAATTTGCATTGCGACCTGATTTTCATGCTCCCAAAGGCCGCGTGACCATAATTCCCTCCATGTCCTTTTGTCACCTTTTACTGTCTTGCTTCAGTGAGCCAGTCAAGCATGGCTGATGTTGGTGCATGGCGCAGAAAGCTGCAGGTAATCAGCGATGTACATGCCCCTGATAAGCTCCGACCGGCATCAGCCAGACAACAGCAGCGTGATGCGGCCTCAACAGTTATCGCCACAATCAGCTGCAGCGCTGGGCCAAATTAAAATCGACCCCCGACTTAACTCCACACCTTTAAATCTTCCACATGCCGCAGCTCGTGCTGCCAAAAGGACGCCACGGCACAGCGCTGGCAACGGTTCAGTAAACAAACCTCAACACGCATTGACTTGAAAGTCCGTCAAGGTCACTGTCAAGGTCACAAGACAGTTCAGGACGTGTGGAATAAAAAGAAGTCCTTCGAGGCGGCAGCAGGAAAATGCGTGCGAGCGTGGCGTCCGACAGGACTGCTAGCTTGCATCCCGCTGCTGACTTGGCTGTTGTCCAGTGGAGTTTGTGGCATGCTTTTAGCTGCGCTAATGTTGCTACCTATGTAGGTTAAAGACCCCCTTGTGGTCGACAAACACACCAGCGCCGGGGGAGACGTCTCAAGGTTAAAGCAGGAAAGGTTGCCGCCAACAATTGAGGGAGAAACAACACGGCGCGGCCATGCATTTCAGCTTTGATTGCTTCTGAGAGAATGGTGAGAGTTATATATCTATTAGCGAATCAATCACCTCATTCTGTCTGCTGTGCTCTGAAATCTGCAGAGCCCTCATTCCCTAAATGGGCCCAGGAATCAATTGAACGACCTACCTCTTCTAATTATACTGTATGCATTCATCACCAATCACAGCCTTGGTCTTGGATGCAAAGCGATGCTGCTGCACTTCGAGGCAAAAGTGACAGCGAGCCTCCATGCGGTTGATCCGAAGAGCTCAGTCAGGACCGGTATCCGGGTCTGGGCCAATCCGCTGCCGGCGTGATCAAGATGGGAGAAGAGAAGGAAACAGGGCGGCAGATAGCAAGCATTAAATGATGTACAGTACTACAGACAAATATATGACCATGGTTGTTTTTTTGAAATTAGCCTAACAACTCAAAACTGGGAAGGCTGCGGAGAATCAAGGCAGCGGAAGGTCATGTTCACAATTCGTGGCTTCGCTCACAAATCATTCTAGAACTCAGGTGTCAAACTCAAGGCCCGGGGGCCACATTTTATGTGGCCCGTGAAGGCAAATAAATGTGCGTCCACGTCATGATTCTTGCAAATTGTCTTCATTTTTAACAACACTACAATATGAGATATGGCAAGCATTTTCTTAAACTAACCACTCCTTTACAATTAATTGAAAAATATTTGATCAAACAATGATTTCCTGGCTTCTGATTTCAAAACTAGTTTAAAACTATCCATCAGTTTGTAATGTATACGTGATAATACATTTATGGGCTCACACCGGAACTACGATGTGGCCCGTGGCAAAAATGAGTTTGACAACCCTGTTCTAGAAGTTCTTATCAAGCCTGCGTATGGACAGGACGTGTACTTGTGCCGACTTTAGAAACCACATACACTTTGCACTACACTAACAGAAACTCTGAAATGTAATGCTTGACTCAAGCCTTTGAGTTGCAATTTTGTATGAGAGGCAGCAATTCAACTATTATGATCATCATGTGCTGCTAATGTACAATAAAAATGGCCGGAGCCACGAGAGGCAGAACGCGTGCATGCGCCACCCTTGAGGGAATTGTGGGGAATGAGCCATTCTAAAGGCCTTGTGTATCCTACGGGACACAAACGTCGCAGTGAGCCAGAAACACACATTGGGAGAAGAACAATATACAGTACACATGGTTTGACGGCTGAACATGGCCGGTCATGGATGAAGCGCGCACTCGTGGCGCCCACTTTTTGGCCACATTATTTTGGGAGGGTGACAAAGAAAAATCATCAAAAGTACAACTTGTTGTATGCTCGAGAACATGCGGTAAACTGGCAGTGATGTTTTGCAGGTGCAAACGGTCCCCCTGCCTTTTCTTTGCAGCCACCGCTCCGTTGCCATGGGAGACACTTATGTAAGCCATGCCTAATCCTGTTAACTGTCACTGCGGGTGCCGAAGAGCAGGGGTGCATTGGCGCGCTTCAAAAAAATGTCCCGTCTTGGTGATTTAACAGAGGGCGAAATTGTCTCGGGGTGTGCGATAAGGTGAGTTTTAAGCTACGATTGGGGGGGGGGGGGGAAACCAGAACAAGAGAAACAAAGTGGAACCTCATTGGCTGGCTCTGGAACCGCCCACAATGAACGCAGAACCGTGTTTCATGTTGACTGAATTTGCAGCATGCTAAGCTAGCCTCTGCGCAAGCAAACATCACAGCGCAAAGCCTGAACGTTGCTTCTTGACAAACAAAGGCGACGCTTACTTTGAAGCTGACGCGCAGTGAGAGTGGAGCCAGATTTTGGGACGATAAAGGGACGAGACACGCATGAACAGCCATGCGGTGTCCTCCCCCCATTCCCTCAACTGCCTCGTGCTCCATTAGCTTTATTACACTCTCTTGGCTGACGGCAGTTATTGTGCAGGGTTTGATGTGAAGGTCAACATGAGATCCGGCGCAGACATTTTAGTCTCTTCCAACATAAACAAAACCAACACAGTTGTAATGCAGAACAACACATTTGTGTTCAGCTCATCATCACTGTGGTGCAACTGTTAATCGCAGCGCACACAGGAGCGTTAATGTAGTGGTCGCAAAGGGAGCATCATCATCAAGTTCAACAACAGAGTGGCATTGCTTTGCTGTTAACTGGCACTCGAGGAAAAGGTAAGCATTTCATGACCCTTAATAACATAATAGCAGCGTTAGCCATCTGGCATCAAAGTAAGAAATGCAGTAGGGGATGTCAAAAAAACAGGAGTAACCCTCTTCGAGTAACTCTTTGTGTCCACCTTGCTACACTTTTGTCCAATCGAAATCTAAATAAAAAATGGTAACAAACGAGCTGAAATCATAGGAATCGAACATGGCTCGAGGGGTGTGATGCTACCAGCAGAGGTGGGCATTCCGTCCCAGGGACGGAAGGATGGAAGCGATTCAAAGGACGAGGACGGACGGAGTCGGTGGACAATTTTTAACAATAAGGATGGGGGGGGGGGGGGACAATGACGGAAGGGTGCCCAGGTCGCGGACGGTGGATGGACCGGCAAAATAGGGTAAATTGCCCATCTCTGGGTACCAGGATGATTCCAGTTGCAGCATGTCTGTTTTGTACTGTAAACGGTCTCATGTAGATATGCAAATCGGTGTTGTGATGATGAGTGCCGAGCCAAATCACATGCCTGCTGTTTTAATGCCATAGCAGCCTCCCTGCTAAGGTCAAAGGGTATCCAGGCGCTCTTTAGCTAAGCTTACTGTTGGTGTCTGCCGAACATCTGGTTCCCTGAAATACTTTGCTCCGCTGCCAGGGCCGCATGGCAAAATTTGGATCAGAGCTCATTAGAAGACAAACAGAACCAGCGGCAGTCAGCAGCCATTTTTGTGCCAGCTCAGCAGGAAGAGCGGCGGGGCGGCAAAGCCAAGATGGATGCTATAATGTGAAAGCGTGGATCCGACACGCGCCGTTAACATCATCACTTCACTCCTGCAGATGACACGGAGGCCGATGCGTCATTCTTTTGGATGCACTGCAGCACGATGCAAAACAATGCAATATGTTGGGACAAACACACTTTTGTCTGTTTTGCATAGTGCACAACATGTGAGGAATCGGTTTGTCTGCGTGTCAAGGTGATTGTCGACCTTTTCGCCATGATGTCACACGAACTTCCAGGTGGCAAAAGCTCAAGCATTGTCAAAGTAAACAAACCACTACATGCATGCCATTCGACAAGGGCAGAATGATTGAGAAAGCAGAGTAAATGGCTTGAATGATGATTTGAACCTTCTTCTCTGCATCACAGTTTACCTATTGGCAGTTTCGAAATCTCTGTACAACCACTCGATTTGCCGGTGTATGCAGGCATTTGGTAGAAAATGCATTGTGGTTACATTCAGAGACAAAATGACAGCCTTCATTAAAGCGGAAGTCAACCCTAACATATTTTTTTCAAGAATATGTTCTATGCAGGCTCACTAGTTAAAACAGGCATTCTGATAATTATTGCATTTGTGGAATAATAATGAATCTACCCGTTTTTGGCTCTCTGTGGCGGCCATTTTGTCACTTCTGTCGACTGAAAATGACATCACAACTGCTCAGGGCTTAGGTAACAACCAATCACGGCCGGCCTGTTTTCTGAAGCTGAGCCGTGATTGGTTGTTACCTGAGCCCTGAGCAGTTGTGATGTCATTTTCAGTCGACAGAAGTGACAAAATGGCCGCCCCCAGAGATGGCTAGAAAGGGGTGGATTTTGCTGCTTAACTCATATTACACAAACGCAATATTAATCAGAATGCCTTGTTTCAACTAGTGGGCCTGCATAGAACATATTCCTGAAAAAAATATGTTTGGTCTGATATCTCTTTAAGTCCCTTAGCTCCACTTGCAAGTATTATGGAATTTAAAGTCTTAAAGTGCCAACCGGGTTGAGCAAAACCAGCTTTCACTAGCTCCTGGTGCAGCTGCAGCGTGGACGACTGTCACTCAGCAACAAGCTGCCGGGATGCTGCACACGCTCACGCGACAACAGCGCTGGTGTCCGGCACTGATGGATCAGAACACTGCAGCTCCCAGAATATGTTTCAGGCTTGTGAAGCTGATTTAACTTTAAGTGACATTTTACGATCTCTTTCATCATCCACATGGGAAACCGCTGAGGTTTCTTTAGTGAACCCCGAGAGCAATATTTGAAAATAGTGTGGGAACTGAGCAGATTTACTAACTCTAAACAAAAGCTTCAATAGAGCATTCTATTGCTTTGGTGTGAGTCATATCCTAAAACACAGCATATTTTGTAATAATCAGAGTAGTGCCTCATAATGAGTTAACTAACATTCATGATTCAGATGTAACACATTGTCATTGGCTTTATGACATCACAATCTAAATCCATAGGCATATCTAATGAATCTGACCTGGCGAGTTGTTTGTTTGTTAGGTAACCAGGGTTTGATGATTGATTTTATACTTTTGTGGCACTGAATGAATGTATGGTCCGTTTAGTGTGACTTCTACCCGCTTCCTTCTGTGAAGCCTGACAAGTATACAGTACAACTCTCACCTTCGCTGAAGTGTGACCTGAGCAGAGGGTAAATGGTGAGACTCCCCCAGGTGCTGTTGGGGGCGTTTGGTGAGTGCAGTCAAGTCCCATGATGCTGAGAGATTAATGAAGCCACACTGGCACTGTGAGTCCTACAGGGAACACACAACACACGCGGATTTCATATTACACGGCGTACTTACTTCATCGTATTACCCCACACCATGCGCATAGTTGCCATAGTTGACATTTTGCTTCAAACACAAATGCAGTTTCTGCAGAACAACATGTGACTAAACCTGGGAAATAGGTTAGCAGGCTTCCTGTTTGTGCTGCAATAACTGTGGGCTAATGACACGCACCCGAAATATACAGTGAAGTCTATGTCAACACGAACAAGGCCTAAAAATTGGATATGGTCAACTTTGGTAGCTCGCGAAAAGACATCTTGTGTAAAACAATATACATTGAAGATGCTTTGCGGGTGCTTTGTTCCCGTTCTTTTGCTCCAGTCATTGAGCTCCATCAGTCTGAACCGGTGTTCTGCCTAATTGTCCTACCCCATCGAAACTTCCTATCGAAGGCTGATTTGACAGCACCAAAATATCCTACGCTTTGCGAAACTTCCTACAGAAAGCTAATTTGACAGCCTAAATACTACCGTGCGGCGCGTGCGCTTTAAACTTGTTTTGTTTAGATGCAGACTGCTAGGTAGAACCTTAAAAAAAATCACTTAAGAAAATACTTACACAGAAGTGAAAGCCAGTAGGACGTCCTGACAATTGAATGTGGAATACATGCGTGATGTGGTCAAAAGATCAACACTATGTTCAAACGCGCTACTACAAGAAAACACACAATGATTAAAAGCTATGGCGGCAATCACACGCCAAAAGTATTTTTGAGGCAATGAAAAAGTCAAAAATGACTCAATAAAAACGAAAACGAAAACGGTGAGTAATCACCGCTATTAAGCGAACGTAGGACAGGTAGGACAAAAAGTAACAAAATTGCCACGAAAAACTTATCGTCGTTGTGCGCATGCGTGCGCAAGCGCACTGGGCATTGGTAGAAGCCTTGACGGGTAGGAATTTGGAAGCAATTTCAGAACACCTGTTGGAAGTGCTTCGACCTTTGGCAAATGCAGAAGTTGGTTGTGCATAACCCCTATATTAGTTTGCTTTCACGGGGGACTAATAAACCCGTCATATTCATATTTAAGAACTTACACAAGAGGATTTGGACACTTAAAAGGTTAACTTACTTTGTGTGCAATACGCTTGCTGGCAATACATCAGGAAACTCGAACCTGTCCCAAACAGGGATCAACAATACCGTCGCACGTGCTTGTGTTATACAGCCGAGGCGCACTTGAGGCCAAGAGAGGACGATAAAAGCAACGTTGATACGTGCGCTCACTTACTGTAGGCAATGTAGCGCTGCCTCCCTGTGGACGGAAGCACGTCGTACAGTTCTGGAGCAAGAGGCTCATAAAAGGAAAGAACGCTGTGCTGGATGAGAGGAGGATGCGCTGGATGAAGCAGGTGGCGAGTTTATCTCATTTCATCTCTTAAGTCACTGCAACTAACAATCACTTTAAGTTGGTTGCAATTTTACAAGAGTGGCTATTGATAATAATGGCGTGCCTAGCTGCTGACATGTGTGGGGTTATCTTACATAGAAAACAAATTTGCAAAAATATTTGAAACAGTTTTCAGTATGATATCAGTATAGTTATACTCCAAGGTAAACTGACTTTCTTACTTATACCTTCTGCACAACTTTGGGTAAAAGCCCCAAACAAAACAATGTCCAGACTTTAGGATCCTGGGCTCTTTTCACAACTTGCTGTTTTTTTTTTTCTTTCTTCCTTTTTTATTTGACGCCACACTAAAAAACAACAACAACAACTGTACTTGATTTTATTATAGTTGAATAAAGTCTGTTACATTTCAGCCAAAATAGCCTACATAGTAAGCAAAGCAAAATCTGCTTTTGTCTCCATGCCAGGAACAACGCCACAGGGTCGCATCCAAACGTTTATGAAGACACTTTGAAATGCCAGTCTGCAAAGTACGGCCATAATATTAAAATTATAGCTCCAGTTTAAACATCTGGGATCGTAGCCCATGATTGCTGCGCTTCAAATTAGGACAGTACTGCCTTTGTGTTCTTGACAGCGCCCAAGTTGTCTGCACTGATGGACCTCCGCAAACAGGATTTGCTCAGGTTCTTGTACCGGTCCTCGCACAGCCTGGAGATGGCCTGAAGACAACATTGCAAGGCTGTAAGTAAACGCATGCCAGAACCGAGTCATGTGGCCGAGTACTTCCCATTACTCACCTCCAGCTTTTGGGCTCGCTTGTTGCTGAGCGGCTCCATGAGAAAGCCAAAGTTGTTGTCATCGGCGAGCGAGCGCAAGTCAAAGTAATATTTGGCGTAGACACTGGCCGGGACGTTGATGTTGAACTGGAGCAACTCAAGGAAGTGTCGCTCCATCTCATTCCTGAAAAGTCAAACAGGATTATAAGAGATTGTGTCAAATTTGTTGGGTCAAATTTACTTTGAAAAATTGCATTGTTTTGCAAGAAACAATAATTATTTGCAGCTTGAATATGCAACAGTGATAAAAACAACTGATATTACATTTGACCTCAGTTTAATTTAATAATGATTAAGGGCAGTATTTTCGTGCCCAGTGCAAGTCTCATGCAAAATGCGGTCTAATTGTGCATGGGTGGAGTTTCCTTTCTTATGGTATTTTCGCAGTCGCGCTCAGTTAGAAATGAGCAGTCTGCCCCGTTGTGGGCGTGTACACAGCCAACTAGCTTTGCGATCAATGGAAGCGGCTCCTCTCATTCCCTTTAAATTCAGTGCGCGAGAGGCGCAGCCAAATCATGATGCTTCGGTTTGTTGTTTTTACGCCCGAACGCATGAGTGCTGTATATGAAAATCGAGCCCAAGGAGTGAGTCAAAGTTTGAAGAATTTCATGATGACAATAACGCAACGCTGAAATGCCAGAAGACTTAATGGCGCCCTGACAGTACTTCTCAGATTACAAGCAACACTCACATGTCCTCCACAGTGATGTCTTTGAGGATCTGGCAGTAGTCGACATTCCACACTGCCTGGTCGTCCCAGACTTTAGAGGCCAGCAGGATGGCACCTAAAACAATGCGCTTCCAGTTGGAAGGACAGATGTCCATCTCTGCATAAGTTAGCAGCCGCTCCAAGTACACCTGTGAGAGAATCATCCTTTACCTCACCCAGAGCTAAAGATATCTTTAGGAAGGACACATGTATGCTGAAAAAAAGCAGATCATTCACTCAACAGCAATCCCTCCACAGAATGTGTCAATCTCATCAAGTCTTCTTTCAAGTAATAATGACCAATTAAGTCCAGTGCCATAATGAATGGACTGGTGTTCCACAAGGTAGTATACTTAGTCCTTCTCTGTTTAGTATGTACTTCAATCAATCTGAGTGCAACATCAGCAGTATTTGTAATGTATAACGATATTGTCGTAGTAAATGTGCAGAGGAGGGAGCGTAAACTATCATAATAAAATCCTTAGTATAATTTCCTGGCTGAAACAATCTATCTATGGTGATAAAAACAGTTTGTATGTTGTTGCTGAAGATGAGCCACGAAGTGATATTCGATCTGATGCTGAGTGATGAGAGTCTAAACTGTCTTGCTCCATATTTAAAGCTCCTTGTTATCATTTGACTTATCGAAATCAGGGTGCTCATACAGCGTCGTGAACTCACCAGTGTCACAATGGCGCACTCGGCGGTAAGCTGTGCAGAGCTGAAGAGCGTGCGTATGAAGCGGTAGATGAGCCTGTGCTCCGGGTTCACTGCAGAGTAGTCGTCTGCAACTTTCTCGTGCTAGCGAGTCAGCAACGGGAACTGTCAGTCGTGAGCCAAAACAGAATCCAGTGAAAAACAAAATGCTTTCATCTCACCGACAGAGGGTGCTGCTTCTCATCAAATATGTCCAGTGAGCGACTGGAATCCCTGCAGGGGGAGAGAACATGCGTGTGATCTTTTTTTTTTCTTTTTTTTTTTTCTTAGAGCTCAAAAATTCTACAGCAAGGGATTTGAGGACTTAAAAGTTAACTGATTGTGATTAGCTGATTCACGAATTGTATCAATAAAAAAATATAGTACTCATAAAATCTTAGGGAGAACTCAAATGCATCATAACCTTGACATGGGAACATAACTCGACCTTCTCTAAATTGTAGAATAAAAGTGGACATGCTTGGAAATGTATTAGTCGGTTCATGGCTCAAAGCCCTTTTGTGAATTTTGCTCTTCAGCTCCTTGTTTGAGAAAAGCAAGTTAGGCAAAAAGTGGTTAAACGTTGATCCGCTGGACATGCGTTTAAAGGTTTCCAGAACGTCAAATTAGGTTGCCCTGATTGTATGAAGTTGCTATCTGGAAGAGGCTGCCACTAACACTCAACACTGAGTAAACAAGCAACGCACTCTTACCTGTTTTTTATGTGATAGTAAATGGCCATGGCCACACTGGAACAGAAAAAACAAGGACATCAGTTCTGGGATGCGCGTCACTGATTGGATCAGATGGAAGGAGATGCCTAAAAAGTATTCAAATTGTATAGTCGTATTCATGTATCTATTTGTGTTTTTTTGTAACCATGTCCGCCTGCTGTATGCCTGACAGTTACTGAAGAGGCAGCACAGTTCGACAGTTTTCTCATGCAGAGGTCTGCTGCTCGACTTCAGATTATGAGAGCCACAGTACATCTCGCATGGCGGCCAGAGTGCAAAGCAAAGCCACGTACCATTTGATGGTGTTCTTCAGGTTGGGCTGGCTGACTGTGCTGTCATCTAGGAAGATTGTAGAACAGGAGCTGTACTTCCTCATCAGAAGGCCGGGGGATATCTGCTGGAATTAGCAATGTTTAGTCTAAGAGAAAGGAACCTGATGTGGTTACTTATGTGAATGGATCTTTCCCAGCCAGTCATATCTCAATATTTTCTACATGACTTAGGTTCACAAGAGGGTTATTCCCATATAATCTTTGCTTTACATTGATACCTACAATTTTCAGTTTTAATTAACCTCACAAACACACCTTTGGAAAAGGCTGGAAGCAAGCGCACTGCAACTGAAAATTCAACAAAGATACTGTAGACCCGAGCCAATGCTGAACAGAACCAGTAGCTTTCTTGGTGTGTCACTCATCCACCTTGCTACTGAATAGAGATGGACGTAACAACAGAAGAGTAAATTCATTGTGTCCAAAGTATTCAGAGATGGTCCCATCCCTCATTTGCAACCTTACTAATGGAAAGTGACTAGACGCACTTTAGCGGATACATTTTATTAGGCTCGTGAAGTTAGCACAGCAGTATCTCTGTTTCACTTTTTATATGGCTTACATTTAATTGTAGGAGCTTAGGCTTGTAGGTTTTGTTGTCGTTTGACAGCAAAAATATTTACTACCTGAAACAGCTGTCATAAAAACATTAACATACACATTAGTACACATACATTCATTATCCTATAGCGATGCTGGAAAACAAAAGTGATGATTATTAAAAAAAAAAAAAAAAAAAAAAGAGAAGAAGATGTTGCTCCCATGTTCCTGTTTTTTTTATTTTATAGCTACTATTACGCTTATAAACCCTAACCTGCCATAGACTAAAGAGTTCGGCTCTGGCTGCAGTCATTTATATTTACACGTGAATGTTGCTTAATATGCACAGTGCTCTATTTTTAAAATACATTTTATAATGTACATCGATATTTGTCTATGGTGAGCAATGAGCCATGAGTGACTGAGAAAATTACAATTGTAAGGCAGACTCACATTGTTTATGTGGTTACTTTTCCTTTTCTCTCGCACTGAATTAAAGGGTGAGAGACAGAACAACTTTTAGGTGACTTACAGGCGAATCATGATTATAGAGAGTGACAGAAAAAAACTCACCATCTGTCTGAGACTTGTTAAGGAACAGGGTGGTGGCTCTGGGATGGTCCGATGGGTTGGCCTCTTGGGCCAGCTCTGAAAGGGAAGAAAGGTCATCCAAATGAGTGGCTCGGCGTTGCTGTACTATGACGAGCACGGTGCTCACTGCTCTCCTCTCACCGTCAGGGAGCTCTCTGTCACTGATGTGTTGCAGGTAGGTCCCAGTGTCCTCACTCACATCCTCAGCGGTGAAAGGACATTCCTCCAGCTCCAGCTCTCTCCTGTGGTTCTTGGGACTCTCACTTGGAGAGATGCAGCACGACACCGACCCACCCATTGCTTAGTTTCCCATGCAACTGACAAGTAATCTGGGCTGCAGGGTGGCTGCAACCTTGAAAGTCGTCAGTGTGCCGTACTTCACACTATTTCATCCGAGGGTTTCTTAATCCCAAGAGGCCTTAACTGTTCTCCTTTACGTTAGGGTAGGTTTAAGTATGTAAAGCCGGCGAGCAAGGCTCCTTAACGAAAGGTGTCTTGGCTTCAGAGAACTAGGATGTACCGTGTTTGACAAATATGCAAACAAACCAGACATGTCTTGAACAGCTGACATGTTCAGGGCGTGTGCGTAGCAATGTAAGCACCGTTGCATTTTGGGATCGCTTCAAGCGTGGTTGGCGAAGGTTTAATAGTGTAAAACATGTCCGGTCATTTTACATAGCATAGATTAAAAACACAAAGTCACGGCTTTCACTTGACCCATGGGTAGCTGTCCGGCTAGCTTCCGCATCCCATTCCAATCCACGATTTCACTATTCACTGGAGCTGACAACTCCGCTTCAATTAAAAGCCATCGTAATGTAGATGCATAGCTAAACACAACCAATGACACTCAAGTGAGATGGAACAAAGAAGTTCAGCATTTTTCCCCCAAAACGATATCCCGCGTTAGCTGTTATTTCTGCACATACTGCGGGACTCGACCACTCGTCCACAAGCGCTTCGAAACACGTCATATCCGTGGAATTTGTTTTCAAAATAAACAGCTGTCGCGATGTGAAAAAGAAACATGACTCTGTAAAATATAAAATATTTTGATGGTGTTTTAATTTATATTTAATTATTATAAAACAGTAATCTGTTTCAAAAGAGACTACATAATCGACAATGGCAAACATTCCAGTGTAATTTAGAATATAATTTTGATCTGATTAAAGAGTGTATTTTATTTTATTTTTTACAAATTGACGAGGGGTGACAATCGGCGTGATGTTTAAACATATATAAACTATATAGATAAGGGATGGAGAGATAAAGCGTGAAAGAGAATATTCACCAGAAGAGGGCAGCAAAATAGCACGTGTAGTGATGACGTCCGGTTTAGCTTCACCGGATGTTGAAAATGTAAAAGCAAAGAGCGAATAATGGCGCTGGTCCCGTATGTAGAGAATGTGATACCTGCGCTTTCCAAACTTCAAAATTCATCAGCGCGTTTTCATTTCGCCAGCCATGATATCCTCATATCTCAGGATTGGAAGAAGCTTGGAGTGGCAGCGGTTGTGTGGGACGCGGTCAGTACTTTTAGCGATAAAGCAGCGTTCCGCTTCAATAATGTGCTTCACTTTACAATAACATACCATTGCAGGCTGTTGTCTTGTGTATGTACTTGGAGCTGGGCCATGTCGAGCTCAAGGGAAAAGTGTCCATTGAGCTTGGAGCGGGCACTGGACTGGTGGGCATCGTTGCAGCTCTGCTGGGTAACTTGTACAGATGTTGTGATTGGTGATGCCTTTGCAGTCTGCATACTTAAACTGTGAATGTGACTTTGACTTCCCAGGTGCTAAAGTGACCATCACTGACAGGAAGTGTGCGCTGGATTTTCTTTCTACCAATGTCAACTCCAACCTGCCCTCTGACCTCCGGAAATCTGTGGCGGTGACTGAGCTGTCTTGGGGCGAGGGCCTTGCCCGCTTTCCAACTGGGGGATTCGATCTAGTCTTTGGAGCAGACATCGTTTACCTGGAGGACACATTTGTGCCACTGTTGCAGACACTTCAGCACCTGTGTGCAGACACCACAGTGGTGCTGCTAGCATGCAGGATACGCTATGAACGAGATACCAACTTTTTGACCATGCTAAGGCAGCAGTTCACGGTCGAGGAGGTTTACTATGACAATGAACGGGACATTCATATATACAAAGCTTGGAAACAACTTCCCAGGAGTGATTTATGAATTCTTGTTAAAGACTTCCCATCTAAATAAATGTATTGTTTTGAAATCCAAGCTTATCAGAAACACATTTATTAACAGCTGCCAAAATATAAGGGGTCTGACAGTGTATTATACAAGTTGGTGCGGACATTAAGAAAATAAATGAAAAGCCACATGAAATATAACAGTCTTATGCATATTACCTAAGAGCAAAATAAGGTATCCCATCATGATCAAGCTTGTTTGGGTTGGGTGTACTTTACAATCCTTTTGCAGAACCATTGACCAACAGTCAAATACGATGTGCAACACACCTGATCAAATTCAGATATGACATGATGGGTAAAATGGAAAATGATCTCATGAACATTTTGTGAACAATTAAACTGCTTTAAGTTGTCCCAGTACTTCACATTTAAAATTTGAATACAGGGTGTAAAAAAAGAAAAATATTTCAAATCCAAACTGTACAACCAGTTTTCCCTCTCTCAAAGTAGGCCAGATGATCAACCAGCACATTTCCCAAAAGATCCTGCGGTGTTTTCTTCATTCAGTGTTTGAGAAGAAGGCAAGAATTGTGGCAGAACAACTCGCGGATGGTTCTTCTCGACAACACGCCTTCACGCAACGCACTTAATAAATGACACTTCCTGGCCAAGCACTTCGATGTGTTGGAGAGACCTCCTTACTCACCCGACCAGGCTCCTTGTGATTTTGTTACTCCGTGCCAAGCTCAAAGGGTCATAAAGGAGACCTGTTTTGAACACGTGGATGACTCGAGATAGTTGAGATGACAGAGCTGCAGAGGATCCCGGAAGAATCCTTCCAGGCGTGAGTGAAGGCAATGCAGAGAAAGCCAGGAAAGTGCGTTAGAGGGTAAGACTCTGGTGGCTTTACTTCAAAGGGGAAAATTTAGTTTGGATTTCAAACATCTTTTCTAACACCAGGCTTGGAACTTTTCAGACACACCTTGTATATCTGGATTGTTTCAGCAAGGAAAAGTGCATACTGTAAACAACGTCCTACTAATTGGAACTTCTCAAATAGAGAAGTTAAAATACATCATCACAGACCATCTGTGATGATGTATCTATTGCATAAGCTGTAAGCAGGGCTCATTATTTTTAGTTTTTATTTTATGAAAATAATGACATCAGAAATGATTAGAATAAAAGCCACAATACAAAAAAGCATTTCATACTACTTGGATCACACATGCGTTGTGTCAATTATTCTTTCTCCACATTTTGCCCATCTCATTCCAGGTCTAAAAAAAAAAAAAGACCTTGTTTATTGCAAACACAGATGCGTGGAACTCCAGTTTTCCTTTTAAAAACTGGTGAATATCCCCCCCCAAAAAACAAAAAATAATGACCCTGCAGTAATAAGGCTATAGACAAAATGCCAATTAAAAAAAAAAAAAAAAAAAAGCCGAAATTCCAGATTGCTCGTGTTTTCTTCTGCATTCAGCACGAAAACTCGAACAGTAAGAATTTTTGTTCACTTAGCAAGAGAAAGTGAGCCAACAAAGAGGGCGATGGCAATGGAGTAGCAGAAGGAGATCACAAACACTGCTCCAAAGTCAAATCCATGCTGCAAATGCCATCAAACCACTGCGAAGCAACTTGTTGCGTTTGAATGGCATCAGATCTCCAAGTGAGCCGGGCAGCGCCAGGGAGGGGGCAACTGTTCAATCATTAGCGCCAATGACATCTTGCAGCTCCATCTCCAGTTCAAGACTCAGTGACAGAATCCCACCTGCTGGTCACTTCCATTTTCGGGTGCTCCTCCCAGGACAACTCCACTCATTACGATGTCAAGGGAACAGAATGCAAACTTTGTCTCCGGGGCCACATACATTTCTTGCAGTTTTTTTTTTTTTTTTTTTTTTTTTTTTTTAAGAAAGCAAAACAATTAGAAAAAGTAGAGTGGCATCCATATGCATGGCTCTTTGCGGAGTCTCTGTACATGGTCGGGCCCACGGCAGGAGGTTGATGGTGCGCCTACTCAGATTTGTGGCAGTACAAGTCTTTGAGGGCTTTAAGTTCCTCAATGAGGGTTTTGTTCTGGTTCTCCAGCACGGCTACACGATTCTCTAAACACTTGACGTACTCCTTCTTCTTCCTGCGACACTCACGGGCAGCCTCCCTGCAGGAGAAGACAAAACGCTCTTGAAAGTTGTCTTCCATTGTGGGACCGTTCTCATGGCGGATTATCAGCAACATACCTGTTTTTCATAAGGCGCACCTCTCTTTTGCGTGTGACTTCCTCTGTTCCCGTCCCCGTGCCCAATGCAGGCGAGGTCGCCATGACGACTCCGGAGGTGATTGCGCTGGAGGGCGCTGTGCGGATCTGATAGGCCTGAACATCTCCGGAGGCGGCTGAAGATTTGGAGGTAAACGGTAACTAAGGAGAAGTGCCACAGAAACAGTTTGCCACCTTCTCTCACCTTGTACAACCACCTGGTTGCTAGGCAACAGGATCTGCTGCCCATCACTGGTCTGGGCGTATTGCAGGATGGTGGCGCCGGGTTGGCCCGTGGCAGCATTGGCCATGGTGAGTGCTTGCAGGCCCTGAACGCCGTCTGTCCCATTATTAGCCAACTGGATGGCCCCTCCCTGGGTGATGGCGACTGCGGGGGGGGAGATTATTGTGACACGCCAGCCTTAAAATGTCTGTAAAGCCACACTGGCAGTGGGCAATGAACGTACTGTATTGGCCGCTGCTGGTTTGGTAGATGGGCGTGGGCATGGTGACGGTGGTGATGGCCGGAGCCGAGTCGTCTTCGGACTTTTCTTCCTCGATGCACGCAACTGCTGGAGCGTCTGATGATAAATCGTTTAGGATTTTCCTGAAGACAAAAGCAGACATACGAGACCTACTGAGTAGTGCGAAATGATTTTCCAAAAGAATTGAATTGTGTTTTTTCCCTGCTCAAGATTGAAGGTATATGCAATTATTTTTTAGGGCCTCTTCCCATGTATTTTTCAACAAACGTGCAAAAAAAAAGTATCCGTATTGCAATAAAAAAAATTAGATTGGTTATACATAAATGTTTTGGTCTGATAGGTTGGGCTTACGCTATAAAATAAAGGCGAATGAACCATATGAATTCATATGACAGTCGGTTGTTAATTTACTAAACACTTTGACTTGTATTGTGTTCGCTACAACAACTACAGCTGGGCATTTTACTCAAAATGTGCGGTCCGTTTATAGCCTACCGCCAGCTCCGCCGTTCGTCTATCCACCTTTTTTTCCGGCCAGAAAAAATAGGCAAGCGAGGTAGCAGCTATGTGCGTCTCACGCATCCGCTTTGACGCAAATGACATTGAGGGAAAAAAAAAAAACATTGCGTAGTGTTGCCTACCCAGTTCACTTTTAAAATGGGAGAGAACAAAATCTGATCAGAACAAAAATATGAAGTTCAACACGGGACGTGTTAACAGTTTTTGTTGAATGTAATGGCAACCCCACACACAAAAGAAAAAAAAAAACAGCAACACTAGCACAAATACACAGTAAGGTAGCATATCTTGTGATATTGGCTCTGCAACACTTTAAAAATTGTGGCTCTAGCGTTAGAGGGTTAATAAATGAATGCTTTAACATGATAATAGTTATTCTTAATGGAACTCTATGTTCCTATGTCTATGTATGTTCCCTGTAAAAGAAAGTGAGTAAATTGAATTTACAGAATACATGCACGTCATGGTGCATGGTCAGGATGGTAGCACCTTTGCCTCAATCTAAACAAGGACAAACCCTGTTTATGTACCTTTAAGGACCTCGGAAGCCTCGCCGCTTTTAAGGGAGGCGCATTTAGTCCAGCCCTCAGTCTCGTAACATAGGGAAACCGTCACTTCCTCTCGCCTGTTCCCTCACTCAAATTTGTCCCCCAAGCAACAACAAATCAATCTAACAATACTATTGTTACAGAAACCTCGCCTCACAATGAAAATAGGGTTCGGGTTAGAACCCGATCACACAGATGGAAAAAAATGGGCTTCCAACCATCTTGGTCTGACTATTTTTTTAAGTTTCCTGTTTAAAATGGGCGTCCGTCATAGGCGGATAGACGGACCGGTCCGTCACATAGGCGCAATACCCAGCTCTGACAACAACCTCCCAAAATCCTAGCAAACAAGTGTGTAAACATAAATCAGTAAAACAGATTACAACAATAATCCCAACAAATCTCAGGTGTGTTGCAGCAGGCAGAGGTGGAAAACAGGCAGGACACCGGCCCTTGAGGACCGAGTTTGGACACCCCTGCACTATATAAATAGATCATTCAAAATAAAACAAACAAAATATATATATAAAATAACGCCTACCGACAGGCCAAAATGAAGCTGCCCTCCAAATCGCAGTCTTTGTGACAAGAAAATTACATTGTACTACATTGGGTTGTCAATTTGAATTGAATTAATTGTGCAGCTCTACTACTGAGACAAATAAGACATGACACATTAAAAAAAAGAACAAAATAGCAGGTTTACCAAGGTTCTTGAAAAAGTAATAAGAAACAACAAACCTGTACGAAGGTCGTCTGGACAGGATCTCTCTCCTCTTCTGAGAATCTGTGACGCTGTCGACAGACTCCTGAGAGTCCTCACTCTCAGCAACTGTTGAAATCTTTGCAGGTACACAACAAATTCATTTTACACTTCAACTGTTTACTGTACTTTGGTGACATAAGCATCGGGTATTAGCTGCACACCTGAACGGCTTGGACCTGTGGGGGCTGGATAACCGAGGGCTGGGCCGCTTGGATCACCCCGTGCACTTGGACGGTTTGGCCGTTAGGCAGCTGCACCAAAGCTACTGTGGGACTGCTGGATGACACCTGGCTCGATGCTATGGAGGTCTACGGCCAGGACAAGTCACCCAGTTGTACACTTTCTGCTCACTAGTCAATTTGACATATTCAGTTATGAGTGGTGATGCGATGTTGTTACCTGGGCCAGGCCAATCTCGGACTCTTGCTTCACACTTGTTTCACCACTTTGCTGTGTGTCGGCACAAGCTTCCATTGTCATTTAAAATCTACACAATGGAAGAAAAGTCTTTGAATGTATGCGCATTAGCATGAAATCATTGCGTTAATATGCACAGCCGAGATTCAGCGGAAATGCTTTACCTCATGCTTCTAAGGCATCCATCCCTGAGATGGATAAAAACGGGGGGATTTTGCTGCTTAATTCATATTCCAAAACCGCAATTTTAATCAGAATACCATGTCCGTTTTTAGACTATAGTGGTGCCGCATAGAACATACTATCTTGAAGAAAAAACATTGAATTGACTTCCCCTTAAATTACTGTGAGAAATCATAAACATGGTCTGTGTTTTCACTTAAATGTATAGCATTAACTTTTAGCGCACATATGACAATATTAAATTTGAGAAAAAAAATTATTCCAGAAACATGTATCAAACTGGTATTCCTAAGCATGAATTAGTCCCCTAAAAGTAGCTCTCAGTTTAAAAAAGATTGGTTACTACTATAATGAGGCATCCCGGAGGGAGGGTGTGGCTTTCGTAACACACGCAAATACGTATTTCATGTTATCAAAATAAAAATGGAGCAATAAAACTACAGTCTTGATGAGGCGGGATAGCAAACCAATCGTAGTCTAATGCATGTGTTGTCTGGCTTCGTTCTGTGCAGAAATACTGCAAGTAGCTTCCCGCTAGCCACCGTGGTCAACATTGCTTGGTTAGCATGCTAACAAGCTAAGGAAGGTATTCACTTAAATTCCGCTTTAAAAGACGACTATTTGGTTTCCTTTGCATTCCTGCAGTGAGTCGTTATTGGTCAGATTAAACTGCGCCTCAATTGATTAAATCAACATGCCTGGATGTGATTTCGAGTGCAAGTTGCAAGCAGTGAGGATTTGCGAGGGAAAATTCTATAACTGTGTACCACACAGTTTATATGCTTCAGTTTATTTCAAACAATTTATTTGCTAAAAATGTATCAAGCTGCTTCTGTGACTTAGTCCAACGGTGTTATGAATTCTCTTTCGCTCCCTTTTTAATGTATCCCACTTTCCATCTAAGTCTGACTTCTTTTTTTTTCCGAACATTGCAGCGACTGACTCATTTTAGTGAGCCTCTGCAACGCCGCCGCCATGATTTCTTTGTTGGCGGTCTGCAGATACAAGCCGCAAATAAACGTTGCGGGTAGCCATCTAACTGTCTAGCAAAGATCGGATGCGTATCCTCTTACCAACACAGACTCGCTTCGTCACTCCCGGGTCTACGGAGCTCCACTTTTATTCAGACCGACACGTAAGAGACCGCGTCAGGCTACACCTCCGTCGCGTCACCGAGAACAACAACACCGAGAGGAGGACGAGGGCTACGACAACAGCGAGAATCGGCAAGGAACGAGCGGATGTCCGGAAAGGGCCGAAGAAGGCCGAGCAGCCGAGAACTCACGAGTATGGCCGAAAGCTTCTTCCTCTTGTATTAAACAGGTGGGCGTACAAGCATTGGGTTACAGTCGCGCCATCCGCGGTTCCGATAAGCTTCCAACAAACCTCGTATTTAACCCTGTCTTGAAACCCTACTTTGAAACCATATTTTAAAAGCCTACATTGAAATAATCTAGGAGTTTTCCCAAATTGATGGCCCTCAATCCCAGCTGGATGGCCCTTCCACATGCTCGTAGAGAGACATGTTTTTATAGCTCATAAAAGTTCAATAAAAATTTGCCCACGTTTGAAAACAAAAAGTTTACATGCAAATATATTGGACTGAAGAGCAACATTTTAAACTGAGCTGTACTTGGGCAGTGTGATTCTTTCTCATACCACTAGAAGGAGCCTGTGTACAACAAGTGGTTCTAGTACTGAATTTCGAGACTCACTGTTCTACGGAGTTTCCAGTTGTGTTGGTGGTATAAACCAATGTCAGCCGTCTCTCACCTCCCCTTACTCGTCATCAGCCAGCAACAGGTTCCCTGTGTGGGAGATTTTCCACATCTTGCCGTTGCGGTTTTTATGTAAGTGCCATCATTTTGTCATGGCTATGCTGCCAATGTCAACTGGCTCAACTCCATCCATTCATTATCCAAACCGCTTATGCTCACAAGGGTTTAGAATGTATACAGTGCTGAACAGCTGTCAAAGGACACCACTTGCTTGTTGATTGGATGTTATTTCCCTGCCTTATACTGGCCAATTTAAAAAAAATCAATTCCCTACAGGTTTAACAGAGACAGATCAAATTTATTGACTTCAGCACAGTCCTCCTTCTTTGTCTATAATGAATTTGGCTGTTTTGTCTCGCTGTTGCACAAAACGCTGTTTCCCATCCTTTAATTGAGCTAAGGCACCCATTTGACATGAGTAAAATCTCAGGGCACCCCACCAAAATGTCTCAACAAGTATTAATACTGACACTTTTACTTATGCAGTGTGAAATCTGCTCCTGTTTAAATGCGCACAAAGCTCAATGTAAGCCATGAGTTATTCTGTTGTAATGATGACATCAGATGGTAGGTACCCTGTTATGTTATCTTCTTTCATCTAATGGAAGAGCATTTAATTGTTCTGCCTGTCAATATATGTCGCCGGCATAGATAAATGAACAAATTTATATTTGTAATGAATAGATAATTTCTGATAAATTGAGTGAAATTTAATAATTTCTCACAGCACCCCAAATGATCTCTCATGCACGGCACCCTGGTTGGGCCTAAAGCGGAAAGTGTTCTCATTTTTACATTAGTGGCGTTACGATGATTGTTTTCTCTGACATGCTTGAGTGGGTTCTTTCTGGATGTTCTTGTTTCCTCCCACAGTCAATAAAACATAGATGCTATGTTCATTGATGATTGTAAATCACCCCCTGCAGATTGTTGTCTCTCTTGGTCAGCCTTGTGATTGACTTGCTGCTGTGCTTTTCCCACCCTGACATTAGTACTGCCTTAGCACTGCCCTGCAAAAAGGAATCACATACAGCCTGCTGCAGGGGTGCCTGAGGAGGAGGACAACAATGAAAAACAAGAGTTTATTTTAAACATACTGGACTGGCATCATGTTTTAAAAAAATACATGTTAATGTTGTAAGAACTTTGGAAAATTAGCAAAATGTTACAAAATGTACACAATTGTATGATCTAGTTTTAAATTCAGTATTCTGTTGGGCATGGGCACAGTGAAGTCTTGTCTAGCAAGTCTGCAGTCCAAGGTATTTTTTACAGAGTCCCCCCGCCCCCTTTCTGATTGAGTTGTATTTAAACAATAGTGCAATTGCCTCCCCCAACCACTAGCGGAAGTATATCTTCAAAAACCTCTTCACTCAGAGTACACGAGGTCTCGCCCCCTACTCACATCAGTAAATTGTAAAATGTGGCTATGTGGGTGAGTCATTTATGTTTTCCTCAAATAAAAGTTGATTTGAATCGTTTGGAGTATAATTAATCCAGTACTCTCTTCCAAGTGTAAATTTTACTCGGTCTAGACTGGGACAATGTCTTTTTAAGAATATAATTTTCCTGGATTAGAGTAAAATATACCCTACAAAATTGACTGTGTGCCCCTTGCCTCAAGTCATCTGAGATATGCCTCGAGCTAAGCCAACATTTTTCAGGATGAGCACTAAATGCATGGACGTGCAATACTATAGCCTATATTATAAAGTTATTTAACGCCCCCGTGAACTGCCAAGAAATGGGTTTTTTTTTATGTTGCACTGCAATTGCATTTTAACTCTTTCCAGGGTTAGGCATGTTACAATGAAAACTATACAATGTTTTCATGTTCATTTCTTAATGTAAATATTTCAACAGAAGAGTTAACATGAATAAGAATTCTCGTTGGAATTCTTTGTCACACTCACTCACACGTTTTTGCATGATGCCACTGCAAAACTTTATGAATGACAAATCGAATTTAAAAGTGTTGTGTTGAAGGCTATAAATGCAGTTATTTGAATTTGATCTAATTGTAACACCGATCGTCAAGGAATTACATCTGAATAGCAACCGTTTTTGTAGTCTTGCATCTTTTCCATCCTTGTCAAGCACGCTCGCTCGCTCGCCCGCAGCAATGTGTCTTGTCATCCACATGATGGCATTAGAATTCTTTCCCATTCTTTATTGCATATATCATGTTTGCCTCGTCTGAGCTCGGCTGTGGGTGAAATAGGTGAGATTAGCTTCTTTGCTTTCTAATGGAAGGCCAGTGGACTTCAGCCATGTGGTGCTTATTATGTACTATTTACAGCTCTTGCATTCGCAATACACTTGCCTCTCCCTGGTCATCAACCCAGGCCATAAAATGTTCTCATTATCTCTGTCATTCGGCGTGTGGGGGCTGCCGCAGCAAAGTGGGTTCTAAGCTGTGGCAGCTGGTCAAAATCCTGCGGGGAAAATGAGACTTCAGACCAATTTATGACCATCATCTCTATGTGCGAGGTCAACACGGCAGCTCCTCAAGCCGCACGTGCAGATGTGAAACATACCTTGCGAGTGATTGAATATCCCAGTGGTGCAAACACTTCTGACCTAAACGCCGTCCTTTGCAATAAAACCTGCATGGGAGGATACGGCATCTACAAGGATTTCAAGTTTGGTACTTTTCCCTTCAAAGCGAGGCACAAATAGTATGTGTCGTAAATATTTGTCACAAAGCTGCCTTTACATCTGTTCTTGTATGTGGCGGGCTTGATTAGACATTGATTTCCCTTAACCAAGACCACCAGCTGCCTTAGCTGTGGCATCCCAGGTTAGCTTGCATTGCTTCCATAAATTGCCAGTGCAAAAACATACATTTGCAACCTGCCTGTGCAATTTGGTCGATAAATAGTCCGCCTGCTGTTCATGTTCTTTTTCTCATTCTTCTTTCTCTACTAGGGATGGGTGGATCGATACCAAAATATGGATATTCTGATCCCAAGTGCATATATATATATATATATATATATATATATATATATATATATATACATTAATAAATAAATCATATATTATTGTAATCCAATCAGAATGGATGACGAACGATCAGGTTTGTGCTCTCACACTGATGTGAGTGCTGTGGCAGCGCATGTGCGGTTTTGTTCGCAGCTGTGTGTAAAAAACAACAACAAAAAAACATGTCACTTCCGGTATCGGATCGGTATCGTGATATTTGGTCCAGTATGTGTTATCAGATCGAATCCCAAATCACTGGTATCGCCCACCTACCCTTTATTAGTTGTTTGATGGCAGTTGGCAAACAACTTAAAGTGCATAAAAAAAGTCTTTAATTATCCTTTATATGCATAACATATTTACACCAAGTATAAGAGAAGGTTTAATGAGTTGAAGTTCACTTCCAAGCAAATGTCTAAATTTTAAAACATTTTAAAGTTAGTGTGCCAAACGGATACAATGGCCATGAAAGGGTTAATGGTGTATTATCGCTGCCAACTGGTCTGGAGTGTAGATCCTGATTTCACTCATTCTAAGGTTTTTCTCATCCTGGAAGAGACCAATAAGAAAGCAGTGGTGGCACATTTGCGAGCAAACCACATGAAACGTACAGTAGAGTATTGCCCGGCTTTTCTTCTTTCCATCGATCCATATTTGTACCGGGCGTGCTGGAGCCTATCCCATCTGTCTTTGGGCAAGAGGCAGAGACCCTGAACTGGTCGCCAGCCCATCGCAGTTGCCCACTTTTCTTTTCTGAAAGTGGGACACAAATTCATGTTTCGATTCCTGTCTGCCGGTGGGACTCCCACTTTGACAAAATCGTAATGTCCATTAATTATTAACCTCTTCATCACATTTTCTATATCACCATGGTCAATGTGCCTCGTGATTAAATTAGATTCTTCTTGCTGATGCGGCAAGAGAAAATCAGATTTTCAAGGCTACCAGAGCGCCGCAGCAGCCGGTAAATCACGGCCCAATCGGCCGAGCCAATGATGTCAAAGACGCCCCCAAAAATGGCGTAGGAGGAGGATGGGAGTTTAATCTTAGCATGTAGCGACCTGACTCCGATCTATAGCCCTTCCCCCTCTCCTTAAATCCAGCTGTCAAACCTCTTGGCTTAGCACAAGCTCCTGAAAGCCCATCGACAGCATGCCCCTGTGACACTTTGTAGCCTTTCAACCCACTTGCGGTGTCACCCATTTTCTACTCAATCTTACTTGTGTTTTTAATCACTGACTATTACAATTGTGATCCCCATTCACTTTGGGGGCCGTTGCCAGAGCCTCCTCTCGACACAATATTGAGTGTATTCATAACATGACTGATACAAAACGTCAACATTTAAACTGTCTTAAATCTTGCAGCGTGGAAAATATCATACCTGCTCCAAGGGGCGTCACTACGTTTCATGGACGGAGGGGCCTTAGCCCCCAGGAGATGTGCAGGATGTGAACACATCCAGCCCACAAGCACAACATTTCACAGGCAGCTAATGAAGACTTATAATGATGTGTAAAAGTTTAAAGTCAACAGATTAGAACTGGAGCGTTATTTCAGTCTGTTTTAATACAGTAGACAAACACAGGAAATGTGTTTGTTGTATTAACACCCACCCCCCAAAAAAAGAAAAGAAAATATATGCACATTGTTAAAGTCTACTGTATGCAAAAAACGGTCCCTGGGTTTACAATGTAAGTCAAGCCCATCATTTTCAACCCTCCCCCAAAAAATACAGAAAGAAATGTACTTTCTAGGAGTTGATAATGTAATGCGCAAAGCTGGGCATTTGTCCCTTTTTGCCGGTCCGTTCTCCGTCCGCGACCTGGGTACACTTCCGTCCTTGTCCCTCCGTTCTTATTCATAAAAAATATGGTCCTCCGACCCCGTCCGTCCTCGTCCTTTTAAAGCGGTTCCATTCTTATGTCCACCCCCACTCACTGAAAAAAAACAAAAAACGTCTGTGCATGATGCGTCGGCAGGGATGCTAACGGTAGAGGTAAAAGCTCATTATCTGGCTAATTTACTATTCAAATGCGCTTACCTTATGGGCACCCAATTCTGGGTTAACGGTTTGACGAACAGCTTGCCACCACACATTGTATGTGTGTAATGAGACGAAGTGAGCGAGTCGAGAGTTGTAATGTAACTGCGTTATTTAACAGAGGCCATTGTTTATATATCAATGCAGTGGACACTCACCGCGGCCATCAAAGCCTCGCCACGAAAAATACCTACCTGTAAGTAACCGCTATAAGCAAGGTCACAGTGGAATCATAACTGGATCTTATCCAGTTATGGATAACGAATAACGACAAGGGCTCTTTGCCTGAGACTATGAAGTGAAGGAAGCCCATAGATTTATGTATGATCATATTTAACTAAATAACGATAGTCCATCCTTCTCATTCTTTATCTTAAACTGCTTTGAGTCGGATCTGTGTCTGGATTTTAGACGTTCAGGACCACTGAAATCGAGGCTGCAGAGAACACACGACTGGCTTTTTAGTAATAAGAACGCTCTCAATATGATTGAGTGCAACTGATTGAATAACGGCGCTCGGCAAGGGGCGTCATGAAGAAAAGGTGAAAGCAACACATTGATGATCCTATTTAAAAGAATAAGGATGAATTTGGTGTTTAGTTTTTTTTTTTTTTTTTTCTGGCCAGTTAATATTGAACATTTGGTACGTTGGGTAAAATAAAAAGATGAATTAAAATAAAAATAACAAGATAGGTCGAATGACGCCACTGCCTGCCCCTCAATTGTGGCATTGAAATACGTGGCAAAGTCTAGAGTGTAGCTAAGGGGGGGATTTGACTCATTTTAATAACACTGACCCTATATGCATGCTTTTTATTACATGTTGAATTATCAGGCTCACATATGAACACCTGGTGGGGGTTGCCATGACTACAAGGCCCCACAGACACTTAAGCATTCACACAGAGAGACACGCACATGCACGCACGCACATGCACACACACAGTATATATAAAAAAGGTTGTCAAATCTGAAGACGCCAGTTTGTTGAAATGTCAAATTGTGGTCCGACCCGAGCTACTGCCGCGAGGCAGCAAAGTTATCCTAACATGGCGAGATAGTGCTGACCTGGACCTCTTGTTAATCCATGCTGGAGGCACCATGGTTTATTAGACCATTTCAATCAATCCGTCAAGGTGTCAACTCCTCCCACTTTTGCCTTTTTCAGTCTTTTGTATATAATGACAGCTATAAAGTGAATAGATGTACGCTTGACTTACATGTTGACTAGTTCAATTATTTGCTCCACAGTAGTTGCTTATGCAAAAGAATATTTCAAGAGCTCTTTCCCAAAAAGTGATCCACGGCGAATATAATCATAATAAACATATTTGCCCTGCTATTCTATTGTTCATACTTTACCGTATTCAATGACACAAAGCAAATAATGCAAATCAATTATGATTGACGTTGTAACATGTTTTGACTAATTCGATTAATCGTATTAACAGGTTAAAGTTAATTTTTGCAATAGTTGCAGATTGAAGTAAATTAATGTCATTTTTCTCAAAATAATGAAAATGGATTGATGGTATTTGGTCCACACTGACAAAGAATGCAGTCATTGATAGTGTAGTGGTTCACTCGCTTGACTTTTGTGGAGAATTTGAATATCGTCGCTGTCTTGTGAAAAACACGTATGTCCAATTTTGTATTTTTTCCAAATTATCACATTAAAACCCCATTCACGTAAAAAAAAAGAAAAAGAAAAAAATGGACATACCAGTAAGTGATTTTCACAAGACAGCGACGATATACTGTTTTATACAAGACCAATTTTTTTCGATAAACTCGGCATTGGTATCTCAACATCTGACTTGGCTTGGCGTTTTGGCGCACTGTGGGTCCAAGAGAAAGCGAGTAAAACATCTTCCACAGATTTTTTTTTTGACAGTTTAAATGTGGCTGAGCATCCACAGCAGTCGCAGACTGTCATGTTTTCCAGGCCGTCCCATCCGCCTGCATTCTCGCACGTCCGTCCCCTTTTTGTCTACGCTGGCCTGAAACGGGGCTGCTGTGGTCGCCAGGAACATTGTGTATCTGTAGTAAGAGCAGAAGTCCAAACTGTTGAGAATTAACAAGGGCCATGGTATACCTCTGGAACAAAATCAGTCAACCCCTACCCACACTTTCACTGCGTGTGTGCAGTGCACAGTGTACAGTGACGCTGGGGTCGTTTTTTGTTTTCTTTCACAAGCTTTTTCTTGTAGCGTAACCACAACCATTGTGATGATACCTTACCATCCATCCTCACTCATCCCACGCCTCCTCTGGCGGTTGAAAGGTTGCCATGGTTACCAGCATCCCGGCGGAACACAAACCCCTCTACCCCAAGGCTACAGGAGCAAGCAGGCTTGGCAGGTGAGGAGAATATGCTGACCTTTGACTCGCCAAGGTCTTAGGCATGCAGAGGCGTGTGCTTAAAGCAACACAGCTGCCTTGAGTTGCAAATGCAGCCACGTGACCTTGGAACATCCAAGCTGCTGAGAGAGATTGTCCCCCTCTCATCCTAGGTTCTTGCATGTTTCTCAGATAAAGCAGCTATTGTGTCAGATCCTTGCGGCCGTCGCCGCCCCTTCCTCCAGGACCCATCGGACAGGAAGGAGAGCGCATATTTCATGCAAATATGTGCATACAGTGTAGGCTTGCCAGAGGTTTCATTTGTGATATATTACTACTTACCGTCATTTGAGAATGTTAACTAGTGTGAATCCTAATGTAATGGGCCCATTTCAAACTGTTTTTCCCCACAAATGCCAACAATATATATTTTTAGAGCCACAAATTTAAAATCCTCCTCTCGACAATAGTAAATAATTGAAAAACAAACGCTGTCTCTGCCTCCCGCCCCCTCTTCACCCCGCAGTGCTGCACGACGCCCTCAGTCTGCTTCTGCGGTCTGTTGCTTTTCTTTGAGTGGCGTAAATGTGAAGACTTTCTGTCGCTAATCCATGTGGTTAGGTGAGCAACACTTGCCAGAGGCTATGTGCTATAGTCAGCGCCGCGGGTCATTTTTACTGCAACATGTAATATACTCACAGTGATGTTACCAACCACCCTACACTTTTATTAATAGTGATGAAAAAATCTGGCCAAAAGAAACACTGAGGAATAA
Organism: Filicampus tigris; assembly: GCF_054856515.1. Classification (NCBI taxonomy): domain Eukaryota; kingdom Metazoa; phylum Chordata; class Actinopteri; order Syngnathiformes; family Syngnathidae; genus Filicampus; species Filicampus tigris. The sequence continues at coordinate 39,192,599 of NC_141217.1, read as the reverse complement.
GTGCAATTTAAACAGAAACCAAAGATTCAGAATTGAGGTAATCTGGGGCTAAGACTTTTTGTAGGTCCCAAGAGTGGGCATTTGTAGTAAAAGGACTTTTAAGCATCTTGTAAACGTAACAACTTTTTTTTCTTAGCAGTGTGGACAGTTGCAGCAGACGCGTGTTTGCATGTGTGCATTTGCGACACTCAGGGGCTGGGTTATTTACTGCTCGGCCCTGGCGACCTGTCCGTCCTCACGTCCGGCCCCAGCAGATTAAGATGCAGCTGCTGGCGGCTGCCATAAGAGCCTGAGATTGATGGGGAACACTAGGGCCGCAGAGGCCCCACAGAATTCTGAACCGAGCCCGACTGTAGCCAGCAGACAGACGCTCCTCCTGTCCTCCCTTGTCACCTTTTTTTTTTTTTTTTGGTCAACTTTTCTTTATCACGCTGTTGCTCACGCTGGCACTTCTCTACCTCTGTCGCATGACACATTCTGCATCCCAGTTTGCTGCCTCTGTGCCACTCCATCACCTCCCTGTGCCCCCCTACACAGCCTCTAAACCCCCTTAAGTCACTGTCAGCAGCATTCGCCAATTTGGATATTTGGATGTCAAGAAGCTGTGTGTGTGCGTGTGTGTGTGGTGCAACCATGTGCGGGAATATGCTCTCAGTAAATAATTCTGCGGTTACGAGGATTGCAGGAGCGCAACCAGAGATGGATGCCTGGCCGAGTGTGTTTACCAACCGCAGCTTCCAAGCTGTCTGCACAGATGCAGGAATTTAGTGGATGTGGGGAAAAAAATATCCCACTATGTCAACATATGCGCTCAGTCTGGTTTCTCCAATATAATTGTGGTGATATTGATGTTGATGATGGAAAAGGAGTATGATGAAGGGTGCGTGGGTGTGTGTGTGTGTGGGTGTGGGGGTGCGTGTGTAGGGGTGTGCGTGCGTGTGTGTGGATGGGTAAGAGTGTGCTGAACAAACTGCACTGGCAGGGCTTTTTTTTTTTGTCAGCGTCCCCTGGGCAGAAGACGCATGAGTCAGCGACCAGTAGGATTTATAGCCAATTGATTAAATTAGCATTTGTTCTGCTACGAGGGCAGCAACCTGTCAGTAAGCATAACCCGAAACAAACACGCACGGCACGCGGCCAAGTGTTTGCGCGCGGAGCGGCCATTGAAGCAGGGGTGAAAGAGCAAAAATGGAACAGCAGACAATTAGCAATTACGTCAAAAAGTCAACATGATTAACATCAGCATCGCCGGGATTTAAACACATGAGCGACTACACGCTTGCACGCTGAGAAGCCACCATTCTTATGCATATGGGCAAAGGGGGTCATACGCACCAGCCTTGCTGACAAGCCTTTTTATGACATTCATCAAAGCCATCTGCCATTTTCCGCTCAATTAATTTGTTATGGGAAGGGGGATCAATTAAGTGTGCACTGTAATGGCTTTATATCCTTGTTTCCTTTTTATAGCCCAATATTTTCCGGGCTCCACTCTGGCATGAAAAGGCGAAATCAATATCCCTGGCTATTTTCCTCTCCTGTGGACTAATTTGTTTTTGCCACTCTCTTCCTGGCATGATAAACAGACTGCAGCCAGGGTGAGTGGGATGGCTGAGCATGATCCAACGGAAAGATCTCATCTGGATTTCACCAGTTCCTCACTTAATGACTTCATAACGTCAGGAGGGATTGACCTCTGGCCTGCTATCATCCCCCGGTGGTGCTTGAGACAAGGGATGCTGTGATAAGCACAATGGTCTTCCTGTGGCCATCCGAAAGACGGCGACAGGTGAGGCGGCATCGGCTCACGGCAGCCATTAGCAGGAGTGTCACGGGCCTCGCTCACCCCGACCCCTGCCATGTATCAAGCACTCCCCCATTAAGCCCGCTGATGGGCTTGATGATATGATGAAGTGGGTGTGTTTAAGTGCGTGCCTGAGCGTGACTTGGGAGCACGCTCAGGCCCTGTCATTACTCCCGCGGCGGGCCTGGTGACATTGCCGTATTGATTTTGACATCATTCGCTTGGGATGTGCTTTAGCGGCTGGCTCTTAAACCAGAGCCACCAAAGTGTCACTTTGTTTGTGGAAGCAGACACGAAGGGCCACTGGGGTCAAGGAAGTAATCTCGTGTCAGGTTTTTCCATCCAAAGGACCCACTAAAAAGAAGGGGCATGGTTAAAATTCATGCCAATTTCAAGTCGAGAGACTCACTGTACATTGCACAGTTTCCCACCAGAAGGACATTTACAATGGTACAAGTCACACTGCGCTCTAAAGAGTTATTGCGTAGTATGTTTTCTTCTAGCTATTAATGGGAATAGGATAACAACGCTTGTCTTTTACATGCAATAAGCAGCGCTGGCCAAGAAGAGAGAACGTGTTTTATCCTGCTCTGATGTCACCACTTTTACAGAAGCAACAGTTATTGCCATCCATTGGAAAACAAGGACGATTTGGCTTTTTCGTTCTAAAGTTATATAAGGGTTACTTATTATGTATTCCGATACAATTATGAGTTAAGAAAAAATGTAGTCAGTAATGTAATCCAAATGCCACAATATAGTCTTTTAACTTTGATTACTTTTAATTACTTTTGGATTACTCCAATACCAAATGTACTAATTCAGAGTAAATTAAATACTGATTTTTAATATTACTATTTTGGGAATATGGGAGGTAGACAGAGCACCTAAAATTTTAACCGAGAAAAGTGAGGCAGACGTGCCAACCACTAGTCGCCGTGCTGCCCAGCTTAATAGTAGTATTTTATAAACCTAACCACATGACCCAGTGTGTATTGTAGCGAGTGAAAATGGAGAAAATGCGACAAATTAAGTTTATGAAAGCAACCTCTGCAGTCAGCAGGAGCTAAAACTAACAAAACACACGTGGCCCCCCTCCCACCCTTTGGATTATAAAACGATTATATGTGATGTCATACGCAAACCTTTTTAAATTGTCAATGACCAATGTAGCAGCCTATATTGGTTATACAATGTTTAAAAAGTCAATCTGTGGGTGGAACGCTTCGCAAATGAGCAGCCAGCTGTGTGGTGGCCGGGCAAGCTAGCTAGCTCGCTGCTATCCCTGTCTGGAGGACTTTGACAGTTCATACTTTTCTCCGTAAAGATGATTTAAAATGAAGCCCTCCGTTGAATACGGTCCAAACAGTCACCGCCTGCACCTTCCCCATGTTGCTTTTAAGCTGGCTGCTTTTGGGAAGCCCCACATGGCCAGTTTCCAATATCACTTAACATTTTCTTGTGGGCCTTTTCGTGTCAACATAACTTTAAAGCTAAAAGGAGCTCTCGTGGCTCAAACAGCAGAAACAACCAGGCGGTTTGCTCACAATATCGTGGCCACAACCGTGCTACGCTCGCTAGCTAGAGAGCGGCCAAAGGCCCAAGTCGACAACCATCTTCTCACTACATTAAAATTGTCATGCTGGAAAATAATGCCAGTTTTTACGAAATATTGCAGTAATATAATTGTGTTATTTTTCCGGAAATGTTCTGGAATACAATTGTTTGTATCCTAATTATGTGGCGCAGTTACATGTATGATACTATATTCTGTTACCCCACACAAGCCTGACCGTAACAAAATGAACTTCAGCACATTTCTTCAGGTCCTGCTGTCAGAGGCCTTTTATGACTCGTGGATGTTGTTTCCATTTTGCCACCACAATTTACTGACATTACCTTGCTGACACACTGGAGTTGAACTGACTTCATTTCTCTAGCTGCTCGGTGCTTTTGAGCTGGAACCTTCTGCTATGTTATCTAATTCCAACAAGAGTCTCTGCTACTATGGGTAATCCACAGAACATGCTGTCATCGCTTTTTAACAGTCCACAGCAGTGCATGACACTCCCCCCTGTGCAGCACGCTGTGAAAACCGACCCTCAATGAAGCTCCCCCTGAGTGACAGAAGACAATTCTGATGTAAACTGATGACATTCACATTAAACGATGTGTAAGTGTTGCGAGAGAGAGAGAGAGAGAGGGCCACTCCCAGCTCGGTGCATGCATCTTGCTGCCGTGCTGCAATTCATCACTTGATGGATGGTGACCCTTTTATTTTGGCCAAACATGGCTGTGCTACTCGGTAACGTCACAGTCATTTCATTTCTATTGGAAGTGAATCCATTCATCCGGAACTGGAAGTGAAGAAATCAATGCACATCCTTACGTTTTTGTATTGATGGCTCAATGCAAGTATGTATGAATACAGAAAGGTGGAGGAGCAGTGAATCAGTCGCCATAATGGCTCCAAACAGCACAGAGGAAGACACAAGCACATTTAGTGTGGCTTCGACCTGGAATACTAAGTAAAAAAAAAAAAAAAAAAAAAAGATTACACTTGTACGGTCTATTAAATATCTATACATCATTGCAGCATTGATTTACATTGCGCTGGCTTCATTGCATTTGCATCCCAAGCCGAAGGGTCACTGGCTGTTGGCAGTTTCAACAACCTACTATAAATCAATTGCCTTCTCCATTAAAATATGCCATTAAAAAGGGAAGAGTTTGACAACTATGTCAGATTAAAAGAGATGCAACCTCGTTAATTTCACCCATTTTAAAGTAATTACGGTCCTCCTTGAGACACAGTGCAGGAGGTCCTGTGCCAAGTGGGCAGGTTGGGCACGCTGGAAAACAACTTGCAATCATAATCAGGCAGCGTGAGAGGAGTCGGACTTGGCCGCCTTTCAAGAGAGACACATTAAAAGGCCATCGATCTGACTGTAATTGTTTTATCAATTCTTCTAAAAATTAAACATTGACCTCCAACCCTCCCCCTCCATCTAATCTTGCAGCATGTGATGACTTGAATATCAAACGTGCATGAATGTGAGTAAAAATCCAGAAAGCTCTGAGTCTTAACAGGACTTTGGATAATAAACTATAGCTCAACATTTCTCCTCAATCCCTCTCGCTTCTCTAATCTGCATTCTTTGTTTTTACTTTTAAATGACAAAAACATATCTCCCGCATTTTCCGGAATATAAGGCGCACCTTTATATAAACCGCACCCACTCTATTTTTTAAAAAACGAATGAAAAAAATAAGCCGCACCTTTATATAAGCCGCACCTATCTGTTGTGTTGGTGGTGGAAAGAAAACAAGACTTAACCTTCAATAGTTTTCTTTTCAATCCGGAGAGTGTGCAAACTCACAACATGGTCCGTTTTGTTCTACTTCTTCTTTTCTTCAACCTGCTTGGCATTTAACCATTCATGTACCAATGGCGCCCTCTATTGGTAAAGTGTATCACATTGAAATTCACTTTATACAATATGTATTTGTAAACACAACACTATGTTGAAAAATTTGATATTTACTGCATTTACAGAACGATTTTGAACTGAAATGTTCATGTATGTACAGAACAGATTCTTTCCTAACAGTGCCTTTTAACATGGCATCAACTTTGCTGCTTAAAACGGAACAGAACCAAGGGAAAACAGACAGTACTTATCTTCATTTCACTGCCCGCTGCCACTCAAGTTTGTTAACGTCCACCTTTTATTGCTCTACTTCTGCATACCACCTAATTCATAACCAAGTGCATAGCGGCCTCGCCTGTTGAACTTCTCCACCTGCAGTCACATCCTGTTAATGGCAATCGTGTAGTATTCTATTGTAATCACGGTTAGACCGCCCCGAGCGGTGGAAGAAAAATTCACAGAATAGCCGCACCTTTATATAAACCACATGGTTCAAAACCTAGGAAAAATAGTAGCCGCCGATAGTCAGTGGCGGAGCCAGAATGTGGCTAATGGGTATGGGTGGGCCTGGAAAAATCTGTGTGGGCCTGAATATTTCTCTCACTGAGCACAATGCTCCTGTCCTTACACATTGTATATTCAAATAAAACAACAAACTGAATAATATGAAGTTCAGATCTTCCTTAGAGAACCACAATTATGCCATTCTTAATGTTCAATAACATAAGAAAACACAACAAAATGCAAATTAAAAGGCAAGCCCCCCTCTCTGTCCATTTCCATTTACGTCTATATTTATTAATACATGTATCACAGCCTTTTATTGTTTTGTTCTATTTATTGTATTGTTTGTAAAGTGCTTTGTTACAGCTCTAGCTGCTATGAAATGCTCAATATAAATAAAATTGTATTGTATTGTATAAAATTGTAAGAATTATTATAATTTTTTTTCAGGAATCTCACTGGGTGGGCAGTCTTTTGTAACATGGATTATATTTGTATTACTACATACATTTATTATACAAAATATGATTATTGTGGTGTGCTATTAAATTGCCTTGATATTGTATTAATAATATAATGCTGACTTCATTTTTAGCCTCGCGTCTGACGATGTCATTTCCGGGATGACGTCACTTCCGGGCTGATGTCATTTTCTTTACATTACGATGTAAGCCACGCGCCAGTAAATATTTGGGCCGTCGTTGTCTCGGTCCGATCGGTCGCCGGTAGGCAAGTTTTTTCTTCTTTAAAAGCATTACTCTTACCTGATTTCTGACCAGAGTAGACTGCTATGCCGTCAAGTGGTAGGTGTCTCTACCACGCATTCATGTCATTTAAATTGACATTACTCATTGTACTGGAAAAAAAAGACAAAACAAGCGGGAACTGGTCAGCCAGCTCATTCAATTGTTTGCTTTAGCATGCTAACTATTAGCCGCTAATTTTCTATGTGGAGGAAAGGGACTCGGACAGAAATTGTTGGGAGCTAGCACTAACAGTCTCTGCCCTGAGATAGTTTTGTTAATATCTACACGATGCTATTCTGTTTTCCTTAGAATCGTTTTTAATTATTGTGGTTTAGTATTCATGCTATTGCTTATTTGATTATTTTAATTGGCATTAATTTAATTGGTTTCCATTTAATGCTTGATGACTGCACACATTGTATGGAAAGCATTGTGCATTGATTTATGGTGCAGCGCTAATGAAATTATTAAGGAATATGGTCATGACAACTTGAACTTCGGATGTACGTACATTAGGATTTGAAATGGAAAATATTTCACTTAAATGATGTTTCTAATTATTTCTAATTGGTCCTGTTCCATGCAGGCTAGGTTCCCATTCCTATAAATTTTATGTCAAGGAAATTGATGGTGAGCTAACATAGAATCCAGCCGAAAGAACTCCAACAACTACGACAGCCCTGCAGAGCGGTAGGAGGTGCTGTAGCCGGTTTTCTTCTGAGACATTTTCATTCACCTACTGCAACATCTACTCCAGCACTTACACTGGACATTACCTACATCAACTTTCAACCAGCGAGATCCTAGATTTTTGGATTTAATCATTCATACAAACATTGCAAATATTGTAAATTTGTCTTTTTCCTGTTTTTTGGGTGAATACACTTGCATTTGTCATCAGAAGTCTTCTCTGTGATTGAAACATTTTTCCCCACTTCCTCCCTGAGCTGAACTTTACATCTCTGAGCCTAGCCTACAATTCCAGTAGAGTACATTTCATTTCCTTTGTTAATTATAGCATCTACTATATACTAAGCACACAAGTGTTACACTGTCAATCTGGGTGGGCCCGTGCACACCCCTGGCTCCGCCCCCTGCTTGTAGTCCGGAAAATACGGTAGATGTTTTTAGTATTTTACTACATCAGTTCTTGCAAGCCTCATACACAAACACACACAGGTGCCGTCAGGGATTTGTTACTCTGTGGAAAGAAAAAAAATCACTTCGCCCACCACTTTAATGCTGCAAATTGAAAATACTATTTTCAAAGACTCCTGTCAGTCACGCGGCCCCTACAATAGTCACTTTTCTCTCCCTTACGACACCCCGGCACGAGGTATACATTATGGTCATGGATATTTCGCCGCAAATCCCCCAAACCTACTGACTGTAGAAAAAAAGAGAGGGGGGGGAGAAATGCATCAGTGTGAAAGCTTGCTTCTTGATTTTTCTCCTACTGTTTGAATCAGAATGGAAGGTCACCACTCAGACTGATATCCTCCCCTGTCGCCTCACCTCTGGCTTACCCATCGCCCCTTCCTGGAAAGTGGAAACCCCCTTACTCTGCCACCAGGCCTGTAATCCAATTAAAAGCACATTAAGGGCAAATGAATAGCGGCAGATTTAATTAGCTGCTGACGAAGCCTGGCTGTCTGGCAGCCGGGCGGATGGACGGCGGGCAGGGCCGCGTCGCCTCTGACCCACCAGTGTCAACGGGGTGGCGGACGACTGAGAATGCACTTTGCAAGCGCTGCTTCAGTGTGGCCGATTAAGTCTGACATCAGTCCAGCCCAGAGAAACAAAACGGGGTCCTCCCGCCGTGAGTTTGCAAAATCCTTTCATCTTTCACAATTCATACTTGCGGCTTGAGAGACTTTGTGAACGAGTTGTTTCCCTCTCAGACACGTTTTCATGTAACAGACAGCACGACAAATGTGATGCTGTTGTATTGCTCCACGCAATAAGAATTATTTTAGCCACTCCTGATGTGACTACGGCGTTATTAAACTGTCAACCTCGCTCCCACCTGCAGTCTGCAGGCTGCCGCTACTCCTTGGGAGCAATTTTTGGTGTGCTTTATTTCAACTGCTCCAGTTGCTTTGCAATTCAGAGTCACACAATATCACGATAGCATGCCTGTTGAAACAAATCCCCTAATGTCACCCACAGCAGCAGAGAGCAAATAGTGCACTTAATGTCTAATCGGATTTAAACCTTGAATAAACATAAATGATTTCACATTCCCCTGAAGACAACTCTAGTGTGTTTCCAGAAATGAATAATGGGAGACATCAAAACAACCGCCAGCAGTTGCGGTCAATAGCAGCACACCTTCGCTAGCACACGTGGATGTTGCAGACCTGATCATTTAGTGTGTATAAACTAACTGTACCTTGGCCTGAGTTCCACTTATTCCCAATCAGTGAGCATCTTATCTGCCTCACAGCAAATGTTACATATGAATCTATGCTCTGGCCTTCCTGTGTGGCGTTTACATCCTCACACTGTGCTTGTCGCTTTGCTCCAGGTCCACTCTAGCTTCATAACACACCGAAAAGCATCTTGTTAGTTTCACTCAAGACTCAGCATTGTGTCAGGCCTGTGATTAACTTATGATCTGTTCAAGGTGTCCTCCAAATCTCCCCCCACGCTAGCTGCGGTAGGCTTCTTGTGACCCCGAACAACAACAAAAAAAAGGGTTATAGAAATTAGAACGATGTATAAACGGTTTCAATGTCCTCAAATGTTAGACTTCATCCCTGCTGACTAAGTGAAAATGTCTGGACGGGAGTGGAACTTGTCTGATTGTATATTTTTGCTTTCTGTCTTCTGTCCCTTTCGGATGCTGCATGCATCCTTTCCCGTTCCCAAGTGCAGTGTCAGCAATGCAGTGTAACCCGCAGTGACATTTGCATCATGCCTGTTTTTGTGCATGCGTGTACATGCGTGTTCAGTCCCCCATGATGAGCAGCCCCCAGCAAGTCCCAGGTGAGGTTGTGTGGATTCCACATTCTTGTGCATGTCTTTATGTGTTGGTAACTTCTGTGTTCATACATCCACTTATTGTGTTTGTGCATGTGTGTGTGTGTGTTTGCGCGTGTGTAATGAGATCCAAGTCCCTGCCTCTCCGTTTCTCTGCAGCTAATAAAAATATAGAGTGCCCTCCAGATCCCTTTATAGAGAGAGTTGAGACCACGGCGAAATCTAGGACAGGCTCCATTGATTTGGAGGCTGCTGTATTACTCGCCATCACCGCCAAGGCAATATGAGAAGCCTTTTTTTGTAAATCACACAAGCCCAGAGGGACCGAAAGGAGGCGCAGAGAGAGAGGAGAAGGGAGGGATGGTTGGGAAAACGATCCCTGTGCCGTTTCCTCTTCTGCCATCATTGTACCGTGCGCTAGACTTTGTCACACAGAGAAATAACAGAACATTTGTGTGGTGCCTCACAGTAACTTGAGCAGTTCACCGCTCTTGGCGCTGCAATTCAATATTGCGATTTCCACTTTGTCATTTCAAGTATGACTGGGTGCATAAAGACCTTTGTATTTACCCAGTCAGAGGACAGATTCTGCCCCAATCTGGACTTTTCCAGCACCCTTGATTGAAAAGCCTTTTATCTTTGAAAGGTGTGGACAAGTAGATGTGGATTTTTTTTTTTTTTTTTTTTTTTTAAGATCCCTGGATCCCAGACCTCAGAAAACTGGTGGAGTGTTCCGGACCAAGGCCAGGTACTGACCTTCTCTGTCTGCCTTAATAAGATAAGGCCGTGTCATTGTATCGCATCACTCGGCCGCCTTCACCCCATAAAATATTCATGGAGCACAGCCACCTCTTAAGTAAACTGGCCAATTTGTTGCAGAAAACGTGCATTAAGATTGGCTGTGACGATATGCCACGGACCCCCTGGGGCCAAGCCAGACTTGGGCTGCCATTATGGCTCTCGAGTCCCTATTGTTGGCAGCCGTCGGAGCAGAGCCGAGCGGAGCGGAAAGGGACGGGGGGCAGCATGTGGGCTGTCTGTCGGTAATGGGTGTGTACCGAGGGGTGGGCAAGGCAGAAAAGCAGGAAGCGGTGGGAGATAAGAGCAGCTCACAAGAGGCTGACTTTCAAGCGCTCGCATGTTGATGATGAGTTAAGGAGGGGTGGGGACAAGAAAGGCGGGGCCATGTTTGAATGACAATGGACACAAAATGGTGAGGGGGTGGGAAGCACACATGACTACATCATATGACGACAATGACAAACAAAGAAAGCATGCGCATGGAGCATCTCAAACGAATAGATTTCAAGGATGACTTCTTATCTCACTGAGGATTCTGGCTGACAAATCACTAGGCACATTTTCACTTTTCTTTGGTCACACAAGTTGGACGGCAGTAGGAGAAAAACAAAACTTGAGATTGCCTGCAAGGTTTCTGATGAAAATGAACTAAAAAGACTGTTTCCAGAAAAAACAAAAGTGGGAAATCTAAGTGGCTGAAATTCATAAAAGCATCCATCAGTTCTCTTACTCTTATCCAAGGTCGGGTCGCTGGGTGCAGAAGCATAAACAAGGAAGCACAGACTTCCCTTTCCCCAGCCTCTTCATCCAACTTCTCCAGGGTGAGCACCTCACCAAGAAGGCATCCTAACAAGATACCCGAGCCACCTCATCTGGATCAGTGGCTCCTGGTGCCAAGTGGACATGTGCGAAACTAATGTCTGAACATAGAGTTCATTATGCACAATCCGTGATGGGCACAGAAGTCCAATAACAGAGCACCGTGCGGCCGTTCCACCAAACCACTTCCTTTGAAGGGCACTGTCATTGCCCGCTTGAGCATTGAAGTTCCCCAACAGAACAAGGGAGTCCTCAGAGGGACCGCTCTCCAGCAGCCCCTCGTAGGACTCCAAGAAGGGTGGGTACAAGCCGGTTGTTGAGTGAAGTATCTGGCCCAGACATCAACTGGCCCACATCTTGTTTGCCAGAGTCAAGACAGTGCCTCCTTTGCCGGTGCTGGGCCATGTTCGCTTCTCATGCCGTATGTCAGTGCCCACTGAATGCCACCAGTGCCAGCTTCATGCCCAAATGCCTTTGCAATGTGGGTAATTAGGGTAACCGGAAGCACAACACAAGACATTTATCAGTGTTGCTCAGTATCATTTATCAGTAGACATTACTCAGTAATTGTCATGGACATGAAAGGATCATTCAAATGCGTACCTAAAACTGCGACTTGAGTTTACAATTATGCCTATGTGACAGGTGGACAGGCAGATTTGCTCATATGTGGCCCAAATGCCTTTGCTATGTGGGATGCTTACACAGCATTTTAGATGTCATGACATGGAAGCGATGAATGTATTTTCAAAAAAATGTTTGAAATATTCTTATGTTAATACTGAATCAAAGCAAGCCATCAAAAACAGCACAATTGTTGAAACCACTTTTATGGCAGTTTTAAATTTGAATTTAGACTCTTGTACTTTGTACTTTTTTTTTTTTCTTGCTGACTTTTGAGTGGCGCCATAACCAATCGAAGCAGATCTTCGTTCAAACACGTTCCCACACGTCCAATTGTATCGAGCATTAAAGTTATCGCTGTCTTTAATGACTCGCCTTGTACCAATTAGCAACTCTTAAGGTCCCATGAGCTGAAAATATTGCCACCAAAGCTTTGGCCAGTTTCATGTCAACTTGACTATTTGTTAATGTGCCTACTACTCAGTCAACAGTCAAGGCCGCCAGTAAAACTGAGCTGGCGGGCTGGACTTTGGACGTCTCTGCCTTGGCAGACCTCACAATTGCATACAGTAGGCTACAGGAGTTCAACCAGCATCAAATCATGAATTCAGCTAACTAGACTTTTCATGGCATGATGATGTCATCCGTTTTCACATGCAGCACCCCTTAAAGAGCTTCTGTCACACCTGCTTTTTCAAATTCAATTGATGGTGTTTGAGACCACGTGTATTTGAGCTTAAATGTGCGTGTCGTTGAATAAGAGTGTTGGCAGTGCGTATGTGTGTGGGCCGAGCTTGTGAGCAACAAAGAGGTCATTCCCTTTAGCAGTAGATGAGATTTTACTGAGAAGGGAAATCCAATTAGGCACACGGCAGCAGTTGTGGTGGCATTTAACAAATAACTGGCCTTGGCCTCTCTGTGGTGACTGGTAAGTAGGTACGGTGTGTGTGTATGTGTGTGGCACACAAACACCACCCTCCACTCCTAAATTATTGTCTTGTCCCATGTCTCGTGCACATCTTGAAAGAATTACACTTCCATTTGCACCCATGATGAAGGCATTAGTCAACATACACTAGAACAACCAATCATTGTTTCTTTTATCCACCATCAAGTGCTTATGCATCCACACACACGCACACGCCGTCACCTGAAATGTGTGCTTTGTTACAAGCCAGGGAAAAAAATCAATGAAAAGCAATATTGCTATTGGATTTAGTTTATGTTATCGACCTTTTCTCTGGTTCCGAGGTCGTGATGCAGCAGTGAGCAGATGACCCTATGACCTCTACCGAGGGTCACGCAGGATTTTTTTTGGTACACTTTTGGCATTATTTTTCACAACTGCTCCTTTCATATTATTTGGAATCTACAAATGTTAGCAACGTAAAACCTCGCATGACACCTACAAAACCGGCACCTGTTGCCATTAAGAGTTTCTTCTTCCTTTTTCCCCCAAGAGCCGAGTATTTCAGTAATGAGCTGTAACACAGTACCTCCAAGCATGCTCTAATACCAGAGTGGGTCTACGGGACACATTTCTGCACCCAATGTCACAAAAGTGACTCAGTGTTCGCAGAGCGAGCGTGTCTGGGGAGATAATGAGTTCCCGGAGGCGAGAGAAGCGCTGACTGAATGTGGCTGCATGAGTGTGGCTTTTCCTCCGATAGTTGAGTCTTTCGACCGCTAACTGCAAATTGTTCTCACTCCGGCCGAGCCCCTGCAGGATTGGGCTGTAATGAGAAATGCGTCTGCTCCACGTCCGTCTGCTTGTCTCTTCCTCATCCTCGCCTCTCCGCAGTTGACAGGGCAGACAGCAGATCACTCCCAAGAGAACAATCTCTAAAACATGATCCGTCATGTTGACGGAGGCGCGCAGGAGTCTTGAAAAGAAGACAATATCGTGTAGAACACTGATAGACCCCTTAAGCTCTTCTCCTCCTGACGCTCTCAGATCAGGTGTGGAGGGCGGGCGGTGCACGGCTGCGCTGCTTTGGGTGTGGTCACCGAAAGATTGTCCGCTGCGCAGGATTTGGAAGGTTTCCTCGCAGGCTACCCTCGAATCGATATTTATCGGACACCCACCGGAACGAAAGCCTTTCGGCCAACGGCAGCATAAACGCTGCGGCACAAGTCAAAAGGCAATTGTTGGCAGTAAGTCACAATTGCTGTATATGTCCTTGTAAACATAAAAGCACAGGAAAGACGGCACGCGCGGGCAAGCTATACGAGCCAGGGCGGAACAGCCGCGCTGGGATGCGGTGAGCGCAGATTCAAGAAGGGGGATGATATTGCTGTTATAACTTTAATTTTTATAGTTTCCCTTCTTGTATTCCACTTAATAGAGTCACATCAATTTCATGTCAGAGCACCTAGCTTGCTATGATCATTGGCACTATCGTATGCAGAAAGAGCCATAAAGGGACAATTTCGGCACACTTGAAGAAGCTGGCGCCACTCCATCTTGTTTCCAAATGTTTTCTGTGATTAAGAAATTCCCAGCAGTCCAATTTAGTACCAAGGGTTGTCTTGTAGGATGCTGCGGCAAGGACGTTTAGGTACATTTGAGTGTTTTATTACCCCCCTAATATTCAGTCTGCGTGCGGTTGTATCTCCGCCAATGTCAGGAAGCAGGCTGGGAGAAAGTGTTGAAGTGTGTGACAACTTTGTAAGCAATGATGAGAGACAGCTGCTTTTGAGTGCACCAAGGCCACCATGCTTGAATTTATGGTATGAGTAATACTATCTGACTTCACCATTTCTAGTCAGTTCCTTATGTGCGGAGCATATCGGAGGACAAATTTACCACCACAAGTGACTCAAGGAAAAGCTGTGCATTAAAAAGGACATCCAGTAAGTACTATGACAAATGTACTTTGTATCGTTTGTACACAGTTAGTTGGGTCCCCGGAGTGCCGGCCCTCCCACCAAGCACGGAATTAGCCAAATGATAGTTAAACAATCCGGTAGTGGCTTCAGGCAAGGAAAACAAAAGCTGCATTACGGTAAATGCTTTTGTTGTAGTTGAGAATGCTCTCCCCCCCGCCCCCACACACATTTTGGTGAAGTCATATAGACGGACAGATCTGAGAAAACAAAAACAAAAAAAAGGTCCTTTCTATGGGTAGATCATGAAACAACAATGGAACCGGTTTTGTAATTAGAGGAGTGGGCAGGGACTTTTTTTGGGTCTTATGCAGAGCATACAACAGTCGAGAATAATCATTTTTCACGTGGTGCAGTTTGAATAATGCGAGTAATTGAGTTAAAAAATAAAAAAAAATACACCATGGCAACGACAAGGTTAGATCTATGGGAAGACGGAGACAGACCCAAAACATCATTGTAGATTCATTTCTCTCGTGTTTCTAGTTTCTCTGCCTATCGTTAGCAGCGGTCCTGCATGTGTGCCATCACAGCGGCCGACTTCCTGTTTGCCCAACAACTACTAAACTGTAAAATCGATGCTTTTGACACAAAGAGGCACTTGACCATGACGGTGGAGTGCGCATTTGATGAATGTGCCAGTCAAGGGGGTCGTGAATCACAAAAGTGAGGCTGTGTAGGTGTAAAGTTCCACTCAGTCGAGCGAGCACAGAAAAACGTCTTCATCTCTGATGTGTTTGTTTCAAATGAGGAACAAAATGCTGACGGTCGTCTTGCTGTCACTTCCACCTTGGCTGATCCAAGACATTGCGGCTTCTCTCTGCGGTGCCGTCATACGACGATGACGAGATGGAGAACAGAAAGCCGTTTGTTTGTCTTCCTTCATCCCACTTCAATGAAACAAGTGTCGTGAAGTCTGACGTTGTTGATTCTCGCTGACTGCCTGACACAAAAGGAATTTGTGAGATTTGTGGCAAACGTTGCCGGAAGTTGCCGCTCCCTCCGAATTTGCCGCTTGGCAGTGACGGAGTGGCTGTCTGATAGCGTGATGTGCTAGTCTGCACATGCACACTGAGAAGCGCGCAAGCACACAAACGTCTACCTCCCGAGGCTCGTTAGTGCATCTTTGCCTGTGTCTCTTTTCAACTCACTCCCACGGCTTCTTTCACACTGGCTGTCTTGACAGGAGGTATTGGTGGAGGAGTCAAGCGTTTCTTGTAGAGCGGAGCACAACTAAATTCCAGGTGCAGGATATAGTGCAGCGTCAGCCTACTCATTGTCTACTTTTCGCCAAATCTATCTTTGTCACTCTGTAAAATAGCGCATCTATAAATCCATCTTAGCTTTGCTTCCAGAAGTCAATGTTTTTGCTTTATGCTTCTTTGTGTCAAGTAGGCTTTCCCTTTGCTGTCCACAAAGGCGGACGGAAGCGAGGCAAGTACGGCAAAGTACACGGCGCACCCCACACTCATCTTGGCATGTGGTGGGTTAGTGTTAGGATTACTGTTAGTGTTAAGGTTTGTCCCAAGCAGGTGAATTAAATGAAAAGAAGTTCGCCTCCATTTTGCCGTTTTTCATTTATCGCCTACAAAATGGGCATCCGTCGTAGTCGGATATAGGTGGACCGGTCCGTTAGCTCTGTACATTCGGAGAGGCGACACTTCATAAGCAAGTCGCCACTTTACACTTGTCAATAAGCATGCATAGCAATTCTCCTGTCATTGATTTACTCTGTCTCATTCCTTGTTGTTGGCTTACATTTTCTTGCGACTTCTCTAAACTGTGCTCTGGCGAGCTCAACAGGATTTCCACTCAACGGTGGGGACGTGGCTTTATTTAACTTAACTAAATTAGCTGGAGAAATGTGTGATACGGAGCAGAGAAAACTGAACAGGGGGTCCAATGCAAGAACAAAGGAGAAGACGAGGAGGTGAAATTGCACTCTTCACTGCTCTGCGCCTCGTGCCCTCTTCTCTGCACATAAGAGTGATGAGGTGTTGATTGCCTGTGGGCGCAAGTGGTTTCTCCAAACACTCTAAAAGTGGCCCATCCTCTGATTAGACTTGAGTGTTATAACGGCAAATAGGCCTCAACACTCGACCATACATTATGGCACTGAGACAGACCTCCGGGCAGGAGGCTTTCATTAAAGGCCCACACAGACTTAAAGGTTGATAAGGATATAAAAAAATAAATTAAAAAAAATGGTGAGCAGCGAGCTGCTGGAGAACAAACAGTTTGTTGAATTACTGCAGGCTCCTATGAAGGCATCGCCCAGCGATGCATCGATTAAAAAATAACACTCTTTTTGGAGCGTTTTCTCCCCATGTGATGCATTCACGGGTGAGAGATGTTGCGAGACGATGACAAAAAGTTCCACGAAGCGCATGGTGACAGCCAAAGTAGAGGAAGATGAATATTTGCACCCGCACTTCAAGTAAGCGCTACTCTCATATGGCGATGTGCGCGCACACAACCTGACCGCACATCACCGACATACCGAAATTAAACAAGACTTTCCCAAACAACGTTGGAGCCACTGATAATTATTGTCTGTGGGCCGTGACACTTTTTTTTCCCCTTGGAGGGTAATTAGTTCCTTTTCATTTGTAACACTTAAAAATTCCAAACAGGACTTATTCCACATGTTTCCACTTCTCAGACAAGTACCTACCTTTGGATTTCTCCTACAGGAGGCGTTTCTCAATGCAAATGAGGCCAGACGTGCGCGAGCATGGCAGTTTAGAACAGGCTGGATTGATCAATGCGCTGTACTTACTGTTGTACATACGACAGGTGTACACGCTTGATTTGGATTTTGTTGTACTTGCAGACACTCCAAATTTCAGTCGCACGAACAAATTTAGGATCTGTTCTACACGCTCGTTGATAAATGAGGCCCCCGAAGAGCTATTAAGAGAAGATCAATTCTCAAGACCTTGTTGGGCCACATTCGTCTTTTGAACAAAGCGTTACAAACAAGCCACGAAAAGCACCACACGCGCTTAGGTCTGAGGTATGATGAACTGTATGCTTGATCTTGTAAGCAAGATGTCATAAAGGATGGTGGTTTGATTGCCAATATTTTGCACAACAGGCATTGTTGGTAAATTGGGGGAGAATTCAGCACAGCATCTCAACATTTGACTTCTCTTTGACTTGACTACTTCTTTTTGTCTTCACCAATGCAGTTTCTTGAATGTGTCTTGATGCGAGGAAAAAAGTGAAACAAAATGTTCTATCAAAAGACCGTAGGCTACCATAGCAAAAGTGAAAGGGAGTCTGAATGCTTTCTGAATGCACAGCCATGCAATACATTGACTTCACTCGAGTAGGGCCACTGACAGAAGAGTCTATAGGTCTAAGTACGACGCTGCTGAGGAAATTAGCCGCTCCACCGACTGGAGAATGGAGAAATCATTGTGGAGTCCGGTATGCCCCTGTGCACCTGTGTAATTGTGTTTCTAATAAATGTGGCTGCCATGTAGGAGACTTAACACCTTTCCGAGTTCCGGTCCTTTCGACCATCTCTCGAGTGGAACCATTGAGAGCATATTAGCGTGAGCTAGCATGCAGTGCGCCGGGGGACGCCGCCAACTTCATTACTGTGTGATTATGCAAAATCAGCAGAGAGGGGCCAGAGAATCAAAGCTGCCACTGGAGATGAGTGAGTTGTACAGGAAGTGTCCTCCGCCCCACCAGATTGGCCAGGGAAAGATGAGAGAACGCAGAGATCACATTCTCCTCTTGAGCGTCAAAATGACTTGCAGCAATTGGAAAGATGTTGAGGTCTTTCCTGCGAGAATGCGGAAGGCAAGATGAGGATGTGATAGCCAGATAGAATTTGGGGAGAAGTGAGATGAAAAATCCATCTATATTCAAGGAGCTGCAGATGACAAGTGTGAGTAAAATTGATGCAGATGTTTAACGTCTCTTCCTTCTTGTGTTTTTTGTTCATGCTGAAGGGATTGCGCCAGTGTAACATTTAGCCACATTGAACGCTGACGGCAAAGGTGCCATTTGTACGTAAATCTGAACACGAGTGAAGACAAGCGGCATACATCGGTATTGTACCAGATAACGCAACGGTGGTGCGGATGTGCCCAGGGCGGGAGGCCTGCGGCGTGTAGATGGAAGAAGACAGTAAGAAAGCGGTCACACTTCACTTGCTGTCGTCCTATCTCAGCCGCACGGACCGTGGTCATGACCGGCCCCACCTTATCAGCGCTCTCCTTGCTGTAGCCGCCTTTGTCTCCTGGCGCCGCGCGGAACGCCATGCTGGAAACGCCACGTCAGATATAGGTTGAGTCAGTGAGCGGCACTATCAGGCTCGGACATGGCGCCTGCTGGCCTTTGAGCTGTTGAAGTTGCGACTTGAAAAGTGAAAATGTGGCGTTTTCCCTCAGGCGCACAGACGTGCGACGGCACGTCAGAGACAATGCTCAGCCTTGCTAACACGTACACATCCCATTCGAAAGGGAAATGGAAACTAAATTAACTCCTTTCCTAAATGGAATAATGCAGAATGTACCGGTAAGTTAAAAAAGATTAAAAAATAGTGTAGCCTCTATCATCTGCCATGCAAAGGTTTTGTGTCAAGCTTCAAAACAACCCTGTTTGCTGTCAAATGTTTTGCAAACTGGAGTTCAATTCCAAACCGTGATAGACGCTATGCCTGCCCGATTGGCAGATTGCATCATCTCCATTTCAACCAATTAGCATTTGTGTAGCTTTGCATATGACGGTGCAGTTCCATAGCTGCCAACCCCATAGCTGGGTGTACTGAATCTTCCGAAAATTGTCATTTGCAGTACATATCTGTATATAATCTGACACATTACACATTATTTTCAAATGGCTGCTGTCACGTGATCGGTAAATCAACTTTAAAAAAAAAGTAAACGATGTTGCGGGCATTGTGGTAGCTTGTGCGTGACGTGTGGGTGTGTTCGATAAGCGTGAGGAAAAGCGCGGGACACCCTTGCCTCCCTCTGAAGTGTGTTGTGGGGCTGCTAGGCTCCCCCTTTTCGATGACGTGCGACGGCCGGCGCCAACTCCGGCCTTTTGAGAAAGATCTCCCCTGGGTCTCCCGACTACAGTTAGATGACAAAAACGGGAATCGATAACGCTGATAAAATTGACATTGGCCGTACAGATTTGCGATGTACGCCGTGTACATGTTTGAAAAGGTGTTTCCACCTGTACAAATTCCGCCCAAAGCGTACAACTTGACAGCTATGCAGTTAGCAGATTACACAACATACAAACCATCCACCCACCCAATCGTAATGGCGCTGCACGTCCGTCCGTCATCCTGGTAGAACCAGGAAGTACCCTGCTAAATCTTCTCAGCAACATGAGAAGGGTTCTGAAAAAAGATTCAGTATGTCTTGTTACCTGAATTTAAAGTCCAAATCGAAAAATACAAACCTAACTGTACACATTGCCCCATTAAGTCTTTCCCCAATGCTTAGTTGGCTTGGCATGAATAATTTGAAGTTGTCAGTAAGCCTTGTCGGGATGCAAGGGTTGCGGAGGGGGCGGGGTGCTTGCTGAATCAATAGCCATAAGGATTCTGGCTCCTGTTTGCTTTCAGGATCTACAGCCAAAGGAGCCGGTCATCAAAAGTTAATGAGCTATTTAGAACACGCTGCTTCCTTTGCTCTCTGCTGAGACAACAGCAGAGGAGAAAATAGCTCCTGTGCTTGTTTTATGTGTTTTATGTCTCATGTAGATCTGTACAGAGAGATGGACTGCCGAGAGGAGAGCACCACGTAGTGAAAACGTGTAGCGTGTACACTTGTATGCTGTAGTCGCATGAAAGTGCTCGACATGAATCCTAATCTCCCTTTTCTGGCCACTAATGTGCTCACCAAACCTCTCAGCAAGAACAGCAACTCTTGCATCAAATGATTCTTCAAACCTCAAAGGGATCGATTTTAACAAGTCATGCTTGTCATGCTTCGTGAACTTTTTAAAATAACCTTGAGTGCAAATTGAGTTTTGCGTTTCTCCAGTTTTAAAGCAGAATGTGCCATTTTGAAGCCGAGCGGTGATAATGCCATTTTAATCACACTGCTTGCTGTGGGTCCCATCACCGCTTTGTTTATCACTCTGAAGATTACGCTCATCCTCCTCTTGCCTTCCTCCGCCCTTGTCTCCTTTATGTGGTCCTCTTCTTTGTTGTTTCCCTGCATCTCCCTTCCTCCACCTGGAATTGGCTAACGATGCCTGAAGCGACGCGGCTGACTTGTCGCGCAGGACTCTCGCCGGTTTCCTGACGTCTCAGCCGCTAGCTTTGTTAAAAGGGATGGCACATAAATGTGGCAGAGGTAAAACTGATGGTGGGTGAAGTCCCCTGCAGGAGAATACAAAATGTGCAGGAAAGACAGGTGTGTTCATTCAGAATGAACACACATAATGAACAAGTAATCCCATTTCAAATTTAGTTGGAAAGTCTCTTACAAGCGGTCAAAGGACAACAGTTTATTGTTTTTTCTTTAAAATGAGTCAAGCAGAGCATTGATTTGTAGGATGCATCCAGCGGCCGTTTCTGTGTGTTCGCCGCAGATGCGCATCAACCTCCAATTCACACATGATCCCAGACCCCGGAGGACTTGATCCTCACCATTGGCCAATAAATGGCACACCTCCCTACACCTTTGGTCTCGCTTTAGCCGTTCCTGCTGCGTCTGTCTGTCATCCTGGCCACCATCGCTCTTCGAAGGCAGTGGAGCAGCAGCAGCTCAGGCTTGAACTTCAGGTCACCGCAAACCTCGGAGACCACACCACCTGAGGGAAATTCACCTTCCGCTCTTGATTCCTTCGAACATGACCTGGGCTTCAACTTGTCATTGAACCCCAAAGAAAATGACAAAACCTGCCGCTCGCTTGGGATGTGCTGCTACTTTTCTGAATGTTAAGACCCAGTTTGAACAGCCATGCTCCTTACCCCCTCCGTCCAAATGACTGGAATGTGTCACACACAGCCACCACAATGTGCGCAAAAGTCTCTCGACCAAAGATATTCGCCACAAGGGATTTTCTCACGGAAAAAGTGTTATCGCATTCTTTCTGAATTTGACGCATCCCTCAAGAAATTTGCTACACAGCCTCTTTTTTGTCATAGTTTGGTTGGTCTTGCGACTTACACTCAGGTTCAACTTATATACATGAAAATTTGAACTCAGACTGACAAGCAAAATTCCTGTTCCCTAGCTAGCTGGCTCGCCAGTTTAACATGCAGCATTTTTTTTTCTTCACGATACATTTTTCGACTGGTACGATTGACACTCGGAGTGAGTTACAGTCTGAAAAATACGGAGCTTTAAACCAGCCAAGAGATTTGTCTTTCTCTTTCGATCCCAGATCAATTCAAAGATCAATTCAAAGTTTGTGATGGAGATGGTTAAGACATATTAATATAGATTACAAAATTATCCAAGAATAACAATGGAAACGTGCCTATAATGTGTCAATGGTTTTCCTTTCCACACTTGTACATTTTTTTGTCAATCTTTACCAATTATTTTATAATTACACTTTACGAAACATAGGACCACCAATCTCTTTGGGATAACAATACCTGATACATCAACAGGTCCTTCCGTAAACATCACTGGCACTATATTCAAGTTGGACTTATCCATTACAAACAAGCGAATTTGTTCGGTTGGGCTGTTACTTTCTGAGCCGACTCTCCGATGTCATCGGTCACTGACAAGTACTCTCTGCAGGACTGGAGCCTCTGAATTATTGAAGACGCCACTGTCCCAAAGATGAGATGCCACGTGGAAGTCTATGTTCTCCAGCCACGACAAGAGGAGAGAACCTAATGAAACACGGTGGGCAGCTTGCATCCCATCCGTCACTGAATTGCTCGGCCCACACGGGTGTGGAATAAAAGTTTCCCGAGTTTTATAAATCACCCCGGATTAAAAGTTGAAAAAGACATGCTCTATTTAATGTCTATTGCACCGTAGACATTTACCTGTGTACAATGCAGTGTTTATGTAAGTCCGTTGGCCCTCTGTGTATGATATTATTACATGCATACATGAATAAGTGAATAAGTTATGTTCCTGAGGCTGCCAGGCTTATGCCTTACCCAGCGCACCAGTAGTAATACCATCCTTGCTCTCCCTCTGAGCTCCATTTTTATTGCATTACGTAGCCATGATCCTCTAGCTGCATATGAAACCCGATAACAAGCTGCAACCTTTGATTTACCCACCTTTGAGACCTGCTCAACCCTCACATTGTCGGTAAGAGCTAGCTGCCCTGAAATCAATGGCTGTTTAATAACGCTTGTGAGCTGAGCACGATACATCAAATACTTTAATGAAGTCTTATTGATTTTATATACAATACTCAAAATAAGGCATTATTTTAAAGAAAGGTATATTGTGCTTTTTTTTTCACGGTACAAAAACCATTCCCGTGTCCTAACGTGTCTGTCCAAATTTTAGTGCACTCCGAACACCCTCTTTTGTCTCGACTTCATGTACCGTTTGGCCAATGGCGAGTCAGGCGTTTGTTACCATGGTGATGGCAGGGCGGAGTTTGAGCGTTGCTACTTGAGTCAATTAGTGGAGCCCACAGTTTAAAGCAAGCATGGTGAAGCAGCATTCAGCTGCTATGCTGCACACAAATGGAATACGCTGGCAACAGAAGCAAAGTCAGCCCCGAGTGTGAATGCTTTTAAGTCCAGGTTAAAAACTATGCTGAAATTCGGAGGACTTCTTCAAGTCGACCTGGAGCGAACCCACAGAAGCATCGGGAGTACATGCGAACGCCACAACGAGTTTTCAATTTTGAGCAAAGGCCGTGAAAACTTACATACGTGTGATTTCGGGGTTTTCATTAGTATAAATGTGCAAAAAGGTTCAATTGAAATTTGGAAAAAATTGAACGCTGTGAATACTTTCCAGATGCAAAACGATAGCAGATGGTGACCAGTAAATCAATACCAAGTTTACCAGCTTTTTGCACCCCATTTTTTGCCAGCCTTGCCAATTGCCGCCTGGCAAGAACGTTTTGTCTTGGAATGCAGTTCGACCGCAGTTTTACAAGCTTCATGATTGTCACACTGCTAAACGTAGCACCGTTTACAATATCCCTGGCAAGTTTCTCATAACAGAATTTGTTTTTAACAAACCACACAGCAGAAGGCCTGCTTCTATACTGTGTGTGTGTGTATATATATATATATATATATATATATATGTATATGTGTGTATATGTATATGTGTATATATATACATATGTGTGTATATGTGTATATATATACATATGTGTGTATATGTATATGTGTATATATATACATATATGTGTATATGTATATGTGTATATATATATATATGTGTGTATATATATGTATATATGTGTATATATATATGTATATATGTGTATATATATATATGTATATATGTGTATATATATATGTATATATGTGTATATATATATGTGTGTATATATATATATGTGTATATATATATATATGTTTACATATATATATATGTATGTATGTATATATATATATATATGTATTTATGTGTATGTATGTATATGTGTATGTATGTATGTATATTTGTGTAAATATATGTAAGTATATATATATGTGTATATATATATGTATGTGTGTGTGTATATATGCTGTATATGTGTAGGGGAAAAGGGGAAAAAAATCCTAATACAAATTACAAATAATACAAATACAAATCCATGTATCATTCAATCTTTCCATTTTCGTAAAACCTCTTAATCAGACACAAAGAAACGCCAAATTTTTTACATTTCAAATGTATGCTCGGATCAAAACTGTATAAACTGGCTACAGGACTGAGTTTTGTTTTAATATTTGCATAGATTAAGCGTCAGTAAAAATGAACATTTGAGCCACATAAGCACCCATTTGAATCTTGAAATCAAACTCAGTGCTGCGGCCTTGTTTTTCAAATTTGTATTGTTGATCAAACGGAAATGTGAAAAATCAGCTGCGTTTTGTGTGTGTGCGCCTTCGCTCCACTCCCATGTCCCATGTGAGCAGTTGCATCAGTAGGTTATGTGGATGTTGTCACGGTGTGAAACATCACTGTAACACCCATTGGGTTTCACGAGCCCCCCAACCACCTGCACATGTAGGTTGCGAAGCCCCCCGCAACCCAGCCAGCTGCCCTCAGCAGGTGTTGGCAGCAGATAGACAAACATGCTTTACCTGATGGATTCGACAGCCCTTGTATTGTGCTCGGCGGCAATTCAAGCCTCGGCCTGCTCCCGCCGTCACAGGTTGCCGAGCATCCAGCTGGCATCATCTTTGTGACCCACGGGATAATTTGCAGTCTTACAAAACGGAAGTGGTGGGAGTGATTGCTACTTGAAGTGAAATGATAACTACATTCATGGCTAAAAGAAAACAGTAAATTGGGGGGGAGAGAACTTTTGGTCAGTGAAGCACTGACTATTTTGCACATTTGTTCCATCACCTGATGACAAGATGGAGGAAAAAAAAAAAAAAAAGAGAGGTGTAAGACTTTACTGAGGTGCACAGTCTTGGTCCAATTGAGCAGGAATCAATTAATCTCAAACCGGTGCTGGCAGCTTCCTGAATTGTTAATAAACTCTGAGAGATGAGCGTGATTGATTCGCACTGGCTTGTAACAATATGCAGCCCCTCAGTGCACTCATTTACCTTTCGGTTCCTCTTCGTCTGCGCCTTTATCTGCCTTTATTGTCTTTGCATATTAGAGTGCAGCCCTCGCCCAACATTCTGCACCATAACTCACAAAGATGGGTGCGCTGGCCCTCTACCTGGCTGCGCTATCTAGCTTGTTTTTGTGCAGTAGCGTGAACGATAGCATCTGTGTTCTTGTGTCAAGTGATAAATGGATATGCACGTGCGGATGTTCTTGCATATGATTTGGGCGAGCAAAAAGCGCTCGGGGTGGATAGCGATCATGCTGCACGGGTGTTTGGTGACATGGCACTCTAAACAGACAGGAAGACATCACCCCCTTCATCTTCGCTGTCAAGATAACATCTTGTTGACTTCACCCGAGACTCAAGATTGTATTTTGACCAGCGCCGATCATCCCTCTCGCAGACGGCACTCAGCAGCGCCTCGCCACCCTAGAGATCTTATTGGGGGATCGAGAGAGGCGGTGCAGAATAGAAATAGGAAGACGGACAGACTTGGCAAGGGTAAGTTTTAATACCAGAACTATAAATGATAAGTTGTAATATGCAAGGTCGCTACGAGTACAAAAAGGAAATGAGCTGGAGAAACGAATGGAAAGTTAAAGTTGTTGGTTGAGGCCACATTGACACTTTGTTCCCAGTGACCACGGCAATCCCCTTTTTGGATAAAACGGGATGGTATATGAGACAATGGGGGGGGACTTGGCGAGATTTTTAAACTGTCAGATACTTGTAAGAGCAGTCACGGTGCAGATGAGAAACCAAGTCAGCTGTAGTACAACACGGCAACTAAAGCTGACATCACGTAAAATTGGCATATCAAAACTTGGATATAATCTGTCGTAGGATGGAAAGCATGTGCATTCCCAGACATCTGCATTTGATGCATACGTTGTTCTGTTAACAGTCCCGGCGCGATACCGCACGTTTAGCTGCATTATATGGCACAAGTGAAAAATGATGGCTTTGTGAATAGGTTGTTGACAGAAAACATATTCTCAAACAAAGAGCTGGACGTTTTACGACAAATTCACAGTCTGTTTTATCGGCGCAAAAATAGACGATTGCACTGATGGGAAAAAATGGTCTTCCGACGGTGCTTAGTCCCACTACTTTTTAATGTTTCCTGTCTATGCTTCGTCACCTGCAAATTGGGCGTCCGTTATAGGCGGATAGGCGGACCGGTTCGTCACATAGGCGGTATGCCCAGCTCTGATCAAACATATATTGATCAGTAGAATGTCTCCCGTCGTGCCGACACCGACTCTTGAGCCGGGTCCAGTAGGGGAGCTTCATTCAACTTTGCTCAGGTCATAAACCTGAACCACCACGTTTCATCTGAGAAAAGTCTTGACGGAATAAGAGACGTGAGCGACCCCGTTGGAACGTGGTGGGCCGGGAGGGAACATACTGGCATCCCTGGTAAACTGTAGTGCTCCTGTGAGCCTCCGGGACTCAGCAGCCTCTCTGCCCCATCACAGATACTGTGAATATGACTTTGCAAGGCTTGAACATACTAAGCTTCACGGTTGCCATGGCTGCCAGGAACAAAGTGTAAACATAGCTTATCGAAGTCCTCAAAGATCCAATTGAATCAGGAGTCTGTCTCTGCTTTTTGCCTTAAACTTTTTTCAGAAGTACATTTTTTGTAGCGGTGCGTCCATTCGTCCATTCATCCATTTTTACTGCTTATCCAGGGTCAGGTCATGGGTGCAGCAGCTTTAGCTGGGGAGCCCAGACTTCCCTCTCCTCAACCACTTCTTCCGAGGGGTTCTCATGGCGCTCCCAGCCCAGCCGGGAGACATCGTCTCTCCGACGCGTCCAGTCGTGGCAAGGGCCTCCTCCTGGTGGGATGTGCCCAGAACACATCGCCAGGAGGCATCCTCACCAGATGCCCGAGCTACCTCGGCTGGCATTTCTCAAGCGGAGAAGTAGTGGCTCGACTCTGTGTCCCTCTGGTTGGCCCAGCAGAGGTGAGGGTAGGAACAAAGATTGGCCGGTAAATTGAGAGCTTAGCCTTTTCAGCTCAGCTCTTCAACACGACAAACCGAGAGACCATTTTCTACACCATTTATCTTGTGCAGATCCCAGGGATTTTGAAGCTTGTTCCGTAACTGATGGGTGCAGCCTGGACTGATCACATCACCCACAATGTTTTGATCTGTATGACCATAAATACAGGTCATGTCAAAATTGTAGTAGATTGCCTGTATACTTGAGTTCCAGCATTTCCTAGGCTTTATAATGATGGCGGATTAACCCTTAAATTGATCACTTCTGTCGCCATTATTTCCTACAGGAAAAAATGTTCTGAAATGCGCTGCAACCTTCGAGGTTCCACTGCACTCTCACACTTTTACGACCACAATGCAATGCCAAGCCAACAGCTGTTTGCTGCTTTTTTTTCCCAATCTACTTTTATGGCTGCAACATATTGTCACAGAGTAAAGTGTTTTGTGTTGAGAGCTAAAATGATGACTGATTCTGTGACTGAGCTCAGTTGCACAGGACAGTCGTATGGTAAACTCACCACAAAATGCCAGTTGCTAGAAACCTTCTCAAAATACTTCTTGCTGAAATAACTGATCACTGATAACCTACCACTCGGTTCTGGCTACAAACAGTTCGTAAAGACTCGGCGGACTGAATTTGACTGGCAGATCTGAACCCTGAGGTGGCTGCACTATGTAAACACATCTGAGGAAATGAAAAGTAAAAGATGAGGATTTTCAATGTTCTTTCTGCGCAAACAGAGAAGTGCCTGATTTGATAGCCTCTTATGGAGCCTTTTTCTTGGTTAATGCCTTTTTCGACTGGCGTAGGTCTTTTTCTTCTCCATCCTCTCCAATCTCTTCTCCGCTGCCTCTCATGTGTATTAAAGCTGAGGCCGATCTGTCCCCTTGCCATCCATCCTCTTCATTCCCTATCTTCTCCTTCTCCTCTATCACTCCTCCATCTTCCACCCCCGCCTTTCTCATTTCTTTCTCTCACATGAGGTGCCTGTTGCTGGTCCAACATGGGAGTCTCTCCGAGGCACTACCATCGACTTCAGTGGCCGGTTATTAATTACTCGGCGATACCTCATCTGTTCTCCGCCTGCCAACAGAAGTAATTACTTCTCTCCCCATTTTCCTCCCCTCGTCTGCATCAGAAATGACGCGATAACCAGGAACCCAAATTACTCCCGCTGATGAGACAATCATTGAGCACTAGGGAGAACGGCAGAGATTTTTCAGCCCGGCGCTGTGATTTGCCCGTCAGGGTAATGGCACCTCAATTTGGTTTTGGATGCTTCCTGGACACATTTGTGGGGCATTTCCAATTTTCAGCTTGTGCAACACTGAGAGATGAAGAAGGACTGATAATGTCGATGGATTAAATGAGCAATTTTGGGGGATATTTGTTTAAGTCTCTTCTAAAAGAGAGCGAGTGAGCGCCTTTTCCTTCTATATTACAATACAATGAGAAATCACAACATTATAAAGATGTGCTGATGAACTAAAGTGACAAAACAACTAGCTTTTTTTTTTTTTTACATTTTAGAATAATCAGTGCCTTTATTAAAAGATGAATATTTCATTTCCAGCTAGTAACGTTTGGATGTGATACACAACTTAAAGGATCATTCATTGAGCAAAGATCTTGGGAGAGGTGGTCTTAAAATGTGAATAAAGGTCTCAAACCTTTCATTTGTAAGAACTGCATCAAACCTTCAACTCACTGACGTCACTAGAAATGTGCATTCTTCTTTTATGATCCGTTTCCAGGCTTCACCGCAGTCTCAGTTCAGTGTGTTTTGCGAGATATTCTCATCAGATAGTCAGGCCAACATCTTCCACTCCTTTCTCTCAATGAACTCTTTTGTTGTTTTGGCACTTTGCTCTTGTTATTGTTAGATTACGTCACTAACTGTTGTTATAGGGTCTTCCGTAACAACTCTTGAATTTTTTCTGTCATCAGTTGCCTTCCTTTTCCGGGGTGCACCTGTTCGATGTCTTTTACATACACCAGTGTTTTCTTTCTTCTTCATGACATTCCAAACAATTGTACTTGCTGTGGCCAATGTTTTTGCAATCACACTTACTTTCCATCAAATCTATTCCTAACTGTTGTTTGTTGTTTTACAGCCTTAGACAAATCTTTAATTTTTATGTTGGTTACACAACTAACACCAGCGAAAAACCCAAATCAGAAACCAAGGTGGATCAGATGGAAGAGATGGCTGTCTCTTTTCTGTAACTTTTGTTCTCGTTAGGGTCACAGGTGAGCTGGAACCAATCCCAGCTGACTTTGGGCAAGAGGCAGCATCCACCACGCACTGGTCAGGAGTCAAATGCAGGGCAAAATAGACAAACAGAAACATGGACAGTCTTGCCTATGGCCTTTAGCAGAGCTGGGAATTTTACAAAAAAATTGCAGTCTGTTTATCGGCTCCCGCCTACAGCCGGCGTACCCTTCTGCAGTCTGTCTATCCGCCTTTTTGTCCAGCCGGTAAAAATAGAAATCGCCTATAGGCCGGTCCGCGTAGGATTTAAATCGACTTCCGTTTTCCGACTACCAACTTCGACAAACTACCACTCGCGCCCCCCAACCCCCACGGCATGATATATGAAATGAAAGATTGACTTACTGCGGCATGGAAGCCTCACTGCAGCCGGACTCAATACGTGTCCTTTTAGCACCTCCTAAGACCTTTTTGGAGCTTTATGTACCTTTAAGGACCTCGGAAGCCTCTCCGCATTTAAAGGAGATGAATTTAGTCCGGGCCGTCTGTCTCTTAACATCAGGAAAACGTCACTTCCTGCCCGTTCCCTCACTCAAATCTGTCCCCCAGACAAAAACAACTCAGTCTAACAATACTATTGTTACACAAAACTCGCCGTGGTCATTGAAGTCCCACCACGAAAATAGACGATTACATAGACTGATAAAAATGGGCTTTCGATGAGTCTTAAGCTGACTATTTTTTGAAGTTTCCCGTTAATCGTTATTTGCCTACAAAATGGGCATCCGTGATCGGCGGATAGACGGTCCGGTCCGTCACATTGGCGGAATGCCCAGCTCTGCAATTTAGAGTGTTCAAGTTACCCTACAAGCGAGCAGTAAGTAGCATTCCAATCAGCTATGAGAACTACTAGACTACCATTGTCCCCCTGAAAACATGGATCAGCGTCTGTATCCAGCGCTGCAACAAATTTGAACGGTCATTCGTCGGTTCATGCGTCGCCCCTATATAAAAATGTGGTTGTAATTTATGTTTAGTCCTTCTAACAAAGCAATGAAAACGTACGCCCCTCAGGGAAAGTAAATAAACGTTTTGATGTCTACATATAAAAAAATAAATAAAAAAACCACTTTCTCTGTGTGCATGATCACTCCACCTAATCCTTCGGCAATGCTTTCTGCATCTTCAATTTCCCATCAGTCCTCACCATCTTCTCTTCGCTGCTCCACCTTCGCAATGATTTGGATCCTAATGGTCTTTTTACAGCGGCTGGCTAATGTTGCCACGGGGGGACGTAACAGGGCCATAACGAGACAATACTGTCCCATATGCGGCGTATTCGAGGGGCAAATTTGTCTGCTTCAATGGTGACAGGAGCAATCTGTCGCGCGGTTCCAGTGAGGAGCCCAGCGGAGAGACGGGGGTGTCGGGGAAAAAAAAAAAAAAAAAAAAATCACAGTGTATTCAGGATTATATCGTAGGAGCCCATTGAAAGTCTAATGGACTAGTCACATCAAATAGTGTTGGTAGGAGCATGCTCAGATGACTTCATGCACAGACGCGCACACACACACACACACACACGCATGCGCACACACTGGACAGAGAGTAATGGTCCAACCCTTACAGATAATGGCTTCTGTATGTGTGTGTGTGTGTGTGTGTGTGTGTGCGTGCGTGCGCGTGGAGGGGAAGCCGGTCTCCGCAGGAAGGCCAGAGAAGGCCATAAAGAGACCTGCAATATTGTGTTGTGCACATGCTACCAGGAGCAGCCTGAGGATGCATGTCAGTATTATAAGGAGCACTTTTTTTTTTTTTTTTTTTTTACTATGTTCAAATTAATTCTTCTCGAGAATCTGTCCAAACAAGACACAGACAAGCTGGTTCACGCGTTCATTTTCAGTAGATTGGACTATCGTAACAGGGGGTTTACTAGTCTGAACAAAAAATCTATTTGATAGCTGTAAATGGGCCAGAAGGCAGGTTCTTGAAATTTTACTGGGAACAGGAAAACTCGACCACATCACACCGTGTCTAAAAAATCTCCCTCAGAGCAAAGGAATAGGTTTAAAAGCTCTGAATGGTCTTAAAGTGGAAATCAGCCCAAAGGTATTTTTTTTCAAGAATATGTTCCCAGCAAGCCCACTAGTTGAAACACGGCATTCTGATGAATATTGCGTTTGTGGAATACGAGTTAAGCAGCAGAATTCACCCCTTTTTAGCCATCCCAGGGGGCGGCCATTTTGTCACTTCTGTCAACTTAAAATGATATCACAACTGCTCAGGGCTCAGGTAACGACCAATCACAGCTCAGCTTCAGAAAACAGGTCAGTCGTAAAAAGTGGTGGATTTTGCTCACATTGCACAAATGCAATATTAATCAGAACCAGAATGCCGTGTTTCAACTAGTGGGCTTGCATAGAACATACAGGTATTCTTGAAAAAAATATGTTTGAGTTGACTTCCTCTTTGAATATCACAATACATGCATGCCTTGACTTATGAGTTGAATAACCGAACTCGTACAATAACTCAATTTGCATAGGTGACGTTCCCAAATGAAATGAATTGAAAGGCCAGTGATTAGCAACGTGACGAGGAGCTGCCATTTTGGGGACATTTGCTAAATGAAAAAAAAAAAAGAAAAAAATCAAATCAAAACAAAACAAACAAAACATGTAAAATTGCACTTCAAAGGCCTCTGTAATCCCCCATAACATCCGTCCATCCATTATCTATACGGCTTCTCCTCACAAGGCGTGCTGGAGCCTATCCCAGCTGTCTTCGGGCAGTAGGCGGGGGACACCCTGAATTGGTTGCAAGCCAATCGCTGGGCTCCCCCATAACAGACTAATTCCATAGAAAACAACTGCTGACTCAGCGCGCATGGCCTATTCCACTGCCTACACTGCCCTACTCTTTCTTTGCACTATTCAGGGCAAGTGACGGCAGTTTGAAACCTCACGGTCATTTTCAGCCCACACTGAGCACGAAGGATTTCTCCGAGTAGCAGGCAAAATTAAAGTGGCCATTGTAGCTGTGGACATCCGAACAACAACGTCAAAGTTGAGAAAATGTATCCAGGCCAGCAGCGCAACACCGGTGGAAAAAAAAAAAGCCACCCTGGGCCGACTGACACCAAGCAACCAAACTCCCGGTCAATGTCACTAGCACCGGGCTGACCAAGAGACCGCCTTCACTCTTGCTAACCACATTTGGGCATTGCACTGCAGCTACAACTACCATGTACTGTTTTCTTTTCTTTTCATTTAGCGTGCGCTACGTGGGCTTTTTATCTTGAGTTTTATCTTTTCATCACATCTCGTTTTTAATAATTGATTGCCTCTGCAAAGCACTCTAGATTTGCCGTATGTATGAATGACGCTGTACAAATAATTGCCTTGCCTTGTCTTGCAGAGCGCAGGCTCCATTCGTGACAAATATTGGAGGGTCTAAATGAAGTAATCAGGCACGAGATATGAGGGTGATGCCCCTAACGCAGATGCTTTAGTAAGACACTCGGGATAGCGCGGCTAATTAGCAGCAGGTGTGCAAGGTGGCGGTCATTAGGTTAATGATGTCAAGGATGTCCAGTTTGTAAATGAAACTTACATGGTGTCATCAATTCATGCACATTAGCTGGATCATATCGACCAAGAAAAATCAACCTTCTGCTATCCACTTGTGCAGTTGTTCACCAAGTGCATCTTTTTTTTTCTAACGCTAACTGTATTTTTAGTACTGTAATAATATGCTTTACTTTTTACAGCAGTCATTTTGTCATAGTAAAAAAGGGAATGTGGGAGCAATGACCTTGACTCCATTCAAGTTGTAATGCATTTTGTTTTAGCTTTCCCCCTTAATTATAGTTTTGGCCTTTTCTCAAGTTGGGTAAACCATCTTAACTTTTTTTTTTTTTTTTTTTTACCAATTTTATTGTCTGTGGTGTATTCAAGAGCTTGTCCTCACAAGGGCCACGGGCGTGCTGGAGCCTATCCCAGCTGTCTTCGGGCAGTAGGCGGGGGACACCCTGAATTGGTTGCCAGCCAATCGCAGGGCACACAGAGACAAACATCCGCCCTCACAATCACACAACTAGGGGCAATTTAGAGAGTCCAATCGACTTACCATGCATGTTTTTGGAATGTGGACGGAAGCCGGAGAACCCGGAGAAAACCCACGCAGGCAAAATAATAACAAAAAAACCCAAATTATTTTAGAATATTGCGGGGGGGGGGGGTTGTAAAGAAATCTGACTGTATATGATGAGAAAACTTGGATTATATTAACGATGGCAGTACAGCACGTCCGTGGAGTGAATGCGGCGATTGTGTTTGCTGTGATGTCTTATTTTGCATATCCGATCAATGACGTCACTGATTGATCAGCAAATGATGACATTACAACCGATCACCAATTTTACTTAAATAAATGCAAAATATCTGCCCATCAGACCTGTGCAAAATCTACACGACCATATTCTGTATGCGGTAAGTCGACTTTTTACCGATCTGTTCGGTGAAATCGCACTGGCTGATAGCATATTTTTGTAATTTTGAGGGCCCGGGACTTTTGTGCAGTACCGTCAATACTTGCCACGTTAGCTCATCGGCATTTTTGTTGTTTTTTGATGACACAAGTATTATAATGCAGACTGTGGTTTCTTATTATAAATTGCATTGCTGAAGCAACACATCTAATGATGGCTAAGTACTGGTTTGTGAACGTACTTCTGCCTGTCTGGTACGTTTGCTGGCAGAAAGCGGTGGAAGTGCCCTGAAAGGCTTTACGTGGGCTTATGTTGTTTTAACAAGAGTTTAAAACCCTTTTCCACCGCCGCCCCAGGAGGAGCAGCAATCTGTGCCGCTCTTTTGACACTCTCCGGTTCTCCGTTGCCGCTGCGGCTCCCTTTCACCCAGCACAGCAGCCGTAACGCTGCTAAGTCATCCTTGATTAACCCCTGCTGAATGACTCCAATTAGAGCCAATTAGCCCGGGCGGAGCCAGTCGCTCTTCATGCAGATGAGAGCAATGGGGAGAGTGCAGGGATGGATGGAGGAGCATTGTGAGGTTGAAGTGGCCAGAAGGACCCTCTGGAAGGGGAGCCAAGGGATGATGGGCAGGATGTAAAATAATGATGGCTGCGCAAGTTTTTGCGCCCCGGAGAAAGTCCACGCCCGATATGAGAAATGCTAAAAGGCGCAAACGGCAACTAGAATCTGTTTTTTTTTTATTCCTGCTTCTCCTCCTCTCCGTGTGTATTCGCACAGGCTGCCAAAGCTGGTGGGCCCACCTACTAGATAACGGTGCCAACCTCCCTCGGCCGTCCCCCGCTATCAACCGGCAGCAGGGGTGCAGAGGCCGCGCCGAAGAGCCCACTCAGCCTGTCCAGTGATTGCCTCGGTCTGTCATCAGCCAGACGATTTCTATTATTACAGATGGATGATTGGCCTGGCGAGATGCCGGCCTGGCAGAGCGAGCTCATTTTGGAGCAGTTTGAAGTGTGAGCCTCACTGTACTCCGAGAAGAGGGAGGGAGGGGACCGATCCAAAAGGGGGATTTGGCGCGGAGGCAACGTAGATGGCTGGTAATGACGAATCACGCAGGACGAGCTTGTTAATGTTGCCGACTCCATGTCCAGCGGTAATTTGCCTGTTTATGGCCAGTGCTTTTCGACAAAACAAACAGAGGCGCGTCTCCGAACGAGGACTTTGTTTACGTTTGTGTGCCGTGACAGCGGATGTCACGCTCCCCTCATCGCTTGCTGAGACGTCAGAACATTTTGGGTGCGACCGGAGAGTTAGCTTTTTCGCCGTAAACACCCTCCTCTGCGCCACTGCGTACAAAAGATCCAGTATCTGAGGTCATCGTCATATGACCAGCACATGGCCTTAGCCTCTCTCGTGTGTCTCATGTTGTTGTTGTGCATCCAATCCAATTAGGCCGACACGGGCGCATCTTGAATGCAACTATTGAAAGGCCTTCATGGTCCAACTCAGCCACGCTGGCTCGACTGGCCCGGGGAGGCCTGAATCAATGATTTTCAGCCAAGTCGCGGCATCTGACTACATGGGGGCATGCAAAGCTATGAGGTATTTTTTTTATGACGTATTGATTCAGTGTTCTAAATTGGTGCATCACAAATCGGATTTAATTATGCATGAGGTCTTGAAGTTTTGAAAGGACAGTGTGAACCCTGTGTCGCTTCTCTAGCTGTTTATGTCACTGGGAATGATGTCAGTCGTATTGCCCTTGAGCAGGGCTGCTCTCAGATGGCTGTAATATGACCAAGTCAAAATGATCTACCTACAATAAAAAGGCAAAACATATATTTAGCTGGGAATATATTGGGAATGCCTTATATATACAATAAAAGTACAAGTACAGTACAAAGTTCTAGGGCTGCGCAATAGCTCAAACAAAAATCAATATCGCAATAACGGTCCATACAATATGCATACTGAAAACTCATGCAATAATTTCCTTATGGAATTGAATGCTTTTATCTGAATTTGACCAGTCAGATGCAAACTTAAATGCGCATCGCCACCCAATAGTTGGACGTTATCTGAGGCAATTACAATTAATTCGCTAAGAACACACTGAGCTTGCTTATTTTGCTGCATGAAAAATTAGATCAGAAAAATGTCATTTCTTGATGTTCATGTTATACTATTTTGCAGCTTTTGACAGGCAGCTATCGTATATACAGTATCGATGGTTTAAAATTGGGGGGCTGGCAGTGACCCACGCTCTCTTTTCAAGCGACTGGTTGTTCACGATCGACGCGACGCCTTCCTTGAAGCATCATCGCACAACCTCGGACTCATTCGATGGCGACAGTAGATTTTCAACTGATTTTTTTAATGTGGCGGCGTGATGGAATCACATTTTGGCCTTGGAAGTGGTCATCAGTTGTCAACAGCTGAGTCTGAATGGACCCAAATTCAAAAGCTTATCCTGATCATTCTTCAATTCGCAAATTGGTGGGCCCGACCTTGCGAGGTGGTCCCACCCACCAACCAAAATGTTACAATTTCAAACACAAACCCGGGAATAAAATAAACAAACGCGTGACCCCCGGCCGAGGCGAGGTGACCTCAAAGCAGTTACCACACACCGTCCGTCTCCAGTGGCACAAAGTGAAGGGCGGTGGCAGTAGTGCTAAATGGTTGATTAAAACGCAAAATAAATTGCTTGATTATAAAATAAATGGCTTAATTGCAATGACTGCCTTTATGCCTTCTCGCTTAACGCTTTGCCTTCATTTTGGTGAGTAAAATCAAAGATCGCTGTGACATTTGCACTAATGGGTAAAAAAAAAAAAGAAAAAAAAAGAGAGAACATGCTGCAGGTGTACAGGTAAGGGGCGCAAATTCCTCCAGCCTGCTCTGGTGCCAGAGTTTCACGTGGACCGGGTCACGGCACATTAAACATCATCGACTTTCTTCTGGATCCAAACAACCCGCGTCATGCTATGCCTGTAAGACGCGGCAGCACCTTTGAACCATCATTAGTGACATTTGCATGGATTCCCTGTGAGGATGGCTTGCCTCCTGATTGCATTCGGTGCTGCTGCCGTGAATGCCGCGTGCGCTAAGCCCTTACACCGATCGCTGATGCGGTGGGCGTGCTGTCAATATTGGCCCATTCACCGCCAGTGTGCAAATCTCCCCTTGACATGGCCAGCCATGCGTGTAATAGCTAGGATTAAGATAGGAAGGTACACACATGAATATACAACACAGCGCTGCAGAGAGGGCAGCCTTGGGAAATTAGCGAGGCCGCCGGTGTGCGGCTTGCTCGGAAACAACAAGGAAGAAAAAAAGAAAAAAAAAAGCCTGGAATCAGCTGTTCGCCCTGATGACGAGCGGCGCCTTTCTATTGGAAGTCATCGGGAACTTATCAAGGCAATTTGGTTTCTTGTATGAATTGAACTGGCACGAGGCGCAAGAAAATTTGTCAGTCTCATTGTGTTTGGATGAAGATAGCAAAAATGGCTTTTACAAGCAAGGTCAGCTGCTTGGTGTGGCAACGGTTGCCATAGCTTCCTCACAGAAGATTTGTCATTCCTGACCTTGTAGCTGCTGTTGTTTTGGGGTTTTTTTTCCCCCCCTCTTTTTTTTTTTTTTTTCCAATTCACATCCTGCAACTCACAATGCAGTGCATTCCTGATGCGCTCATTAAAAAATGCTGGCTAAAAAAAAACAAGATTCATGGTCCTGCAAAAATACATACTCCAATATTCAGACACATGCACAAAGCTTAATTTCATCCTTCAACCGTATCAAATTTCAGGTTATGCTATAATTGTGTGCGTGCATGTTTCCATTAATTGGATGCCTGTGCCAGCCATTGTCTTTTTACATGAAGTGACAACATTGACAGGGGAGATTAGGCTCAGTGGAAGATGATTGGATGCTAGCATGAGAGCGACTGCGAAACATGAGAGGGTTTAAGCCCCTTTTTGGTTGACTTCCTGCTTGCTTGCAAAAGTGCAAATGGGTATTTTCCGTCTCCCACTCTGAGCCTAATTGGCACTTAACAGCCGCCTCTAATGGCCGCCTTGATGCTCGTGCCTCTGCTCGTTCGCCCTCGTGTCGGAAACGGCAAAGCTCCGACGCAAACCAGCTGAGGGTGCACCTTTGCTCGCACCCGCTGCTCCCATCATTTCCTCCCCCACTTTTGTGCTCGTCGCTTGGGAAGGAGTTTGCGCCCCAGAGCGCTCATTATCACTTTTCAGAGTCAGCCTGTCGCTCCGGAATTCACTCCTCCTCCTATCCAGTAGTCGTCCGCCCTCCTCTTTACCTTCTCCCGCAGCTCTTCCACAAAAGCATGAAGAAGATGTCAGGAGTTGGCCTGTATCCGGGCTCCCAGTCGGAAGCCATTCTGACATTCTGACGGCTTGCTACACTTGATCTTTATTTCACTCGCCCCGCTCGTCTTGAGCAAATGTCCTTTTCTGTGCCGACGGCGAAAGACGTGGTTGTGGACGGACGATTTTCTCCAAGCGTAAAGGTCATCGCAAAAGGAGTTTAAGAAGGAAGGGCATTGTGCACACATGTATAGAGGCACCAAAGTGCGCCGATGCCGTACAGTGCACCCAATGAGGGCAAATGAAGCAACATTCAAGGTCTTTTGGTTGCGGCAAACAACAGTCACGGCGCATCTTTTTTAAGGCACTTTGATCAGACGGCAGTCAGGTTGCCGACCCTTGGTAGCAATGGCGGGACCTTTACATTTGGAGGAATCATGTGCAAAAGATGGAAAAGTTCAAGTACGGCGTGTCTCCGGTAAGCTCGGCAATGTCAGCTAGCCGCATTAGCATTCCCACACGGGGAAGGGCTGTGAGTCGGAATAGAAATGGGCTGGTTCAGTGAGCAGGGGGAGTAGAGGTCCCATTCGTCTTGTCCTGTTTAAATACACTGGTTAACTCCTGCCAACAGGGAAGCCATTCAGCAAAAGGCCAAGGGCATCTGTCATGTGTTTCAGCACGTTGATATTGTCCCCCTGCATCTCCCCCGTTCTCTGCCCGCCGCGCTCTTTCCTCCATCTCTCCCACTACTGTCACTGTTTATCGCTCACTTTTCTCTCCGTCCTCCCGGTCCACCTCTCACCGTCTTCTGGTGAGACGGGTGAATATGCACAAGGCTGACATGATTAGCAGCATCGTAGCCCCATGACGGATGGCGCCTGCTCCATTATTAATATAGTAAAAGCAGGGGCTGCCAGGTAAGAGCAATGTCAGCATCCACAATATAATGCCGCATGCCCCGTGGATAATGGCCCTTACTCCTTTCTTTTTTCTTTCTTTTTTTTTTTTTTTTTTTTTCCCCCAACCTTATGTTTGCGATTTGCTGGTGTTGGCTACTGTGGGAGTTTTGAAGCCGGGAAAGACATAAAGGGACAGATGATGAGTGATTCTCGCCTCGATTATTGTAACGCTTTGCTCTCTGGCCTTCCCGTGTCTAGTATTAAAAGTCTGCAGCTCGTCCAAAAGACTCCTGACAAGGACGAGAAAGTTCGATGATATTACCCCGATGCGAGCCAATTTGCTCCCAGTCCACTTGAGATGCGATTTCGAGGTTTTGCTACTTAGCTATAAAACATTGCACGGCTTAGCACCTTCCTATCTCGTCCACCTCCGTTCACAAAATGCCAGCCTTTTAGCGATCCCGAGAGCCCAGAAAAGAAGTCCGCAGGTTCTTAGAGCTTTTCCTAATCGGGTACCAGTGCTTTGGAATGCCCTAACCACAGATATTAGAGGCGTTACCTCAGGAGAAATGTTTAAAACCCGCCTAAAGATTTATTTGGCATTTAGTTGAACTCTCTCTCCCCCGGCTTGTGGACACTACAGTAGGTGATGATGACCGGATTGGAAGTCGCTGTTTGGATTCTACAGCAACTGACCGGTAAGATCGGAGGTTCCTTCCACAACTGGGCAGGGACCCACTTCACCTATATACATAAATGTATATAAAAAGGTCTACATGAATAAATTTGACGTGACTTTATGTAAAAAAAACAACAACAACATTATTTATTGTATTTGTTCATTCAAAGACAAGAAAACGGTGCCAACTATGGAATATGGATGAGACGCAGATGCTTTGCTGCATCTGGCACAGGGTGTCTTGAATCTGTGCAGGGTATAATGAGATGTCAGTACTATGAAGGCCTTCTGGAAAAAAAATATGTTTCCCATCAGTGTCAGAAAGAAAGAAATCTCAGTGGCAAGCCTTTGGTTCTCCAACAGGATAAAGACTCAAAACACACCAAATGCCCAAGATTGGCTGAGAGCAAAACATCAGACTATTCTGAAGAGCACTCAACTAAATCCTATTGAACATTTCGATGAAGGTGCTGAGTATCTCAGGAGACGGCACCTTTCAAACCCGTGACAGCTGGAGCAATTTACTCACAATGAGTGGGCCAAAATATTCTGTCGACGGGTACTTAAGTCACATTGAGAGTTCCATGAATTGTTTGATCGCAGTGATTGCCTGAAAAGACACAAGGATAGTGCGGCGATTTTTATCCAGGCCAGCGTCCTTAAATAATTCTGTTGGACCACAAAAATAAAGCAATGCATTTTTTTTTTTTTTTTTTTTTTTTTTTTTTTTTTTTTTTTTTAGTACCTACAATTTTGCCCACACGTGTTGTTGCAGATTGACACAAGATGTCTGCACCAACTAAGGGCAGCACAAAATGGCCATGTGTACGTGTAGATGTGCATGTCACAGCAATTGGAAGCACCCTTTCGTAATTTCTCACAAAGAAAATATGGTATTTATTTTTCTCTTCCCGTTGTGGTCTACAAAGAAGCACAAGTAGATGAGCTAGGACACGGGTGCAAATTGTCCACTTTTCTGTGATTCTTCTCACCGTACTGAACACATGTGGTGAAATACAAAAGTGTGATGTTGGATTGTTGCTGAAGGTGGTTGCTAGATTAGGTTTGGGATGGTCATGGCAGTATGAGACGGATGAGGAATAAAAGCAGATTTAAAGAGCAACAGGGAGGAATAAAAGCAGCATATCAGGGAGAGCAGCGGGAGGAAGAGGAAGGAGAGACGGAGCGAGTTGTGTCAGATGGATAAATGTCAGACGGAGCTTTGTCGTCCATCTGAACCAAACGCTCCTTCCCAAAATGCCATGCACAAATCACGTGGCCCCCTCCCCTTCCACGCAGTAATGAGATTACAGACCTCAAGAATTCTGACGCGCTCATCCACGGACAGAGCGAATAATCGGAATCACTTACAGTTTAGATGCATCTTAGTCATTCCGAGCACATCCCGTCCACAACTTAAGGCGTATGAGTAACATGCCAGCGGCTCACAATAATATACGGCCGGCCACGACTACGCGTACACGGCGTCTATATTTCACCGATACAGTGTCAGAAAGATTCGCCAGTCACGCCGATGCCATTTTATGAAAATATCTTCTGCCCATATGAAAAGGCATTTGCAGGATCTCAGCATATCAAAGGCACAGATGGTGCTATAACTCTTAGGTGTAAAGTACTTTTAGCCAGAAGCCGAAAGAAAGCCATTCCTGGAAATGGCTCACAACACAGCGCAGCAAAACTGCACTAAAGTTAACAAACATTCACCCTCCAAAAAGATCCAAATGCTGGCGCGGAGACCGTGAATAATAAACCGATTTCCATTCACGACCATGTTATGCTAAAAACATGACTGATGCGATATTTTTTGGGCCGGTACGTCTGGTGTTGGCACTGCAGCCACGTTTTGGACGGAAAGTTAACTGGAGGCAGACGTATTCACTCAACTCACTTTCACTATATTGTTGATAAATGGGCTGAAGTGCCGAGCAGAAGTTTGTTGGCAACAAAAAAAAAAGAATAGAAAGCAGAATAGGAATTTAAAGTTTAAAAAAAAAATCTGCGAATTTACTGGCCCAACACTTGTGAATATATGGAAACATTTAATTGCACTGTCTCAAATTTTAGGAGGAAAATGCCACAATTTCGAGGGCAGTCTGGAGATTTTTCGTTGGGTTTTTGCAACTTTAATGAGGCATACTACTGTTTGTCTGCTCATTTTCATTCCCTTAGCAATGATTCAAAAGATCAGTATCATTATCCAGCTTCTGCAGACCTTGCTGATTATCGGATCATTTGAATCAGGTGTGTTGCGGCAGGGCGAGATGGAAAACAGCCAGGACACCGGCCCTCGAGGAACGGGATTGAAGACCCCTGCCTCAAGTCACAGTCCACAGCATCAGCAACTCCTTCATGATCAGCAGTGTTGGCAACATCAGCAACAGGTTTTTGAAATGTTTTTTCAGTGGCGCACAACTTTTTCTACATGTTGAATTGCGCCCACAGCCTGCACCTCGCCTTAAATGTTCTGTGCTCTGCTCTAGATGTAGACAAAAGGCCGAAAATGTGTATTTTTAGAACGGACGGTGGTATATGCCTGGCACATGCCAAGATGACTTCTTAACCTCATTCAACAAATTGTGTACATCTTTGTGTCCAAGTTGTGCCATCCGAGAGTTTGCTATAAAGCAGGTGTAATGCAAAGCCTCACATACTGTATCTCATACGAATGAAATATTTACTCTGTGAAACAATACCAGCGAGTGCAGCCTGTCCATGTTTACACCATGGCTTCTGCTCGCAGACTAGCCTCTCAGACCTTCTTCCAAATCTAATATAGCCATCCATAAATAGCGCGCCTATCCAGCCCATATCGGCCGTGAGCGACAATGCCCTGGAGCCAATCCGGCTCGCCCAGTTCGTTTAGCCCCTCCCCCTCACGCTCCACTGCCTCTTTAATGGCCCCCCAACCGCCCATTTACCTTACATGGACAAACAGGGGAGTTGATTGACACATCAAGACACGCCTCTTCGTTTACCCTCGCCCCTCCCCTCCCTTGGCTTCCCATCAGTGTCTATTTTGGCAATACGGATACACATGGAGCCTCCATCACCTCCACTCTCTTTTACGCACCGAAGCCGGGAATGCGCGCAGGTCCTGAGCATCACCTTCTGAGCCATCGATCCTCTTGTGGACTAATATGACACTCGTGCGCGTATAGAAAGGCGTGACACGGCAAAAAAAAAAAAAAGAAAGAAAGAAAGAAGCGCATTCCCCGTTGGATCAGTCCCATCTTTTCCGAACGCGAGTGTCAGCATGGACGTCCTGGCGAACCACAGTATATTTCAGGAACTTCAGCTAGTGCACGACACCGGCTATTTCTCCGCCATGCCTTCGCTGGAAGAGAACTGGCAGCAGGTAAGTGTCCAAACGACGCGGGGCTGACTTGCGCGCTC
This sequence comes from Filicampus tigris, assembly GCF_054856515.1. NCBI lineage: Eukaryota > Metazoa > Chordata > Actinopteri > Syngnathiformes > Syngnathidae > Filicampus > Filicampus tigris. Next base: position 39,149,276 of record NC_141217.1, on the reverse strand, counting down.
AGGAAAGAGCCACGTCAACTTTTGAGCCAAGTGGTATGAGATAAAGCGGAAAAAGCTGCTGCTTCTTTTTTTTTTTTCTCTCACTCCTGCAGCCTCAATCACTCATACAGTATATGTGACACTTTTCCCAGAGCCGAATAAGATGCGGGCGCACGCCGGCGCGTAATAAAGCTGTCAAGTGCGATTTGGGAAGATGAAGATGCGCAGGCCATCACCGAGACAGAATTGCTCGTGAATTATACATCCGCATTACCGAGTTGTGGAGCCCCCACACGAAGCGATGCGCGCACTTTTCCCCATTTCCCTCAACAAGCCCTCAACTCGCCTTCTCCCCTTATCCATAATAGATAGCGTGACATGTCTGTCTTTGCATCTTTTAGATATAATGCTGACATAAATATCCCAGAAACGTTGCAGAAAGACATTATCTGCCATCTTCCAGCCTATCTTACTTCCTGAATCCAAGTTGAGTGGATGGCCCGGGTGATGAGCACGTGGTCACATGATGATCGAGACGATGTGTCATCTTCTCCACAAATATTGTAGTTTATGAATAGCCTTTTCAAACATATCCGTTTTTTTTTTTTTTTTTGTATCCTAAATTTGACGGTTTGGGTGAAATTGAAAACACGTGCAATAATACTGCTATTTATTTTGGCATCTGCAGCGCCTGCATTGCTGCTTCTAGTGACGATGCTGACCGTGCTCCATTCGGCAGACCAACGGAAAGAGACAAAAAAAAATAACATGTGTAAACACAACCTTGTTCAGCTATTCCTCGGGCTGCCTAAAATGGGGGAGAGAAAGAGGAGGAACGATGCAAGACGATGGATCCATTTGTTGTGGCCAAGCAGCCTAATTGGCATCCCACTGTTAGCCACCAACGCATCTTTTCATATCACGCTCCCAACTCCCTGCCTCCACTGTCAGTGGATTTTTAAATGGCACTCCGGCACCTCACCCCCAGCCAGCATGTCTGAATCAATAGCTAATGCAAATGGAAGCGAGTGTGAGAGCTCTTATCTGGAGAGGCTGGAAATGTCAGTTTGCTTTGACTGGGATGATTGGCTGAACCCCGCAAGCCATAATTCATTTTGGAATGAAAAACAATGTCCTCCAACTCAATTGGACTTGAATTCTCCAACTTGTAGCAACGTGCCGGCGTGCCTCTAATACTGCAAGATGATGATTTGTTCTGTAGGGCAGATTATTGGCTGCATCTCAAGCCACGTTTGCCACTTGAAAAAAAATATTCTCTTTTAGAGTGCTGACTCTATCGAATTGTAACAGTTCCACAAACGGTCTCGTGTGTCTCATGACCTACGGAAATAACCAAATACGCCTTTGCTTTGCACGTTGGCAAGCATTCGGTTGGCGTGTTTGCATTCGGTTGGCATGTTTGCATTCTGTTGCCACCGAATTTGAAAAGTTGAGCAGCTTGCCGTATTCCAGCCGCAATTTCGAGTATGACGCCTTTGTGGGCCGAAGATCGGAGGCCGTTGTTGTCGGACCCAAATGGCTCCCAGAGATGCGACGGCGACAGCGGCGTCATTCAGGCTGTAATGAGTGGATGGGGAACAGACACGGGCGAAAGCGTTTCAGGGGTCTGCAGATGGTACATTCGAGGGCACTATTTGTTCCATTATTGTTGCTGGCAGCGCCAAGCTGAAATGTCTCACCATCAAATCCCTGCACGGTCGGTCATTCCGAATTGGAACAAATAAGCTGCATGCTAATGAAATGGACTTAGTGGTGATTTCCCCTCAGAGAAGCAGAACTCGCCACCAATCATCTCAGCTGAAGTTCTACTGCGCGTGGTTGTCGAGCATTTTGCAAAGCGCCATCCGCAGACATTCGTCAGCATCGTGGGCGATTTTTCAGCAGCCTTCAGACTCTGCTGATGATGCATTTTATTTCTCTAGCATTTGACCCTGATTGGGACAGGACACCACAAATGGCTGCATATCGTCATTGACCCCGGGACACACTCCATGCCCTGCAACACATACAATCTATTATCCCTCATGGCGTCAACACACTCACACTGACACACGCAGTCACGCACAGATGCATCCGTGATGTCCGCCCAAGTGAAATGGCGACATGTTGCTGCATTGCCTTATCGCTGGGCGGAAGCGGCGGCGGCGGCAGAGGCGCTCACATACATGCGCTCTCTCGCACGCACGTTTCAGCGGCTGTGTCTGGGCAAGGCGGGGGAGTCGGCGCAAGCACGGCAGTGGAAGAAGTTGCCGAGCACGCACATTCTCCATGCAAGCGCCGCAGGGTTTCGCATTTCGCAGTCGGGCGGGCGGACTTGAACCCCCAAAAGACTGACGAGCTAGCGCAGACAGACAGACAGACAGAAGAAGATGAAGATGGGAAAGTAGGAGAGGAAGAACGGCTACGGTGACCCCTCCTCCGGTTTACGGGAAGGCGGTGCAGGCAAAAAGTGTGTGAGCGGCATCTGCCATCTATCAGAGAGCAAGTGAATCCATACGTGCGAGCGCACATCCAGCCGTGTGTCTCACGATGTTACGTAATCCTCAGTGGGCCACAGCTGCTTTTCTCACACATATCGGCCACCCCGCTTTCCTGCCTTTCCGGTCCCCCTTCCCTCCGAAAGAAGTGGCTCGGTGTGGATTTTTCGACTTGTTCTAGTCTCGTGCTCTTGCCCTCAATGTGGTTGTCTTTTACGCGAAACAAGGTTCCATCCATCAAATAAGTGTGGTGAAGTGGTCTATGAGCAGCAAAAGGCAGACGCGCGTAATCTGTCTCAGATAGCCCTGGCTCATAGCTTTGTCCTCTCCTCACGTTGCGTTCGACAATTATTTAAACGTGGAATTCCCTGTGTGAACGCTGTTCAAGTGTGCAAAACGAATTTGGTCCTTGTTTTGCAAATTCCCAAACATTCTTCAAGTACAGATAGTTCTTGTGATCTTGTGATACTCAGCCAGCTATTATGATTGATGTCTGCCTCTAGCCAAAAAGCAGTCAGGAGATCTTGGTCACGTAGAATCTATTGGACGCGGCCCGGCCCGGCCCGGCCCGGCCCGGCCCCGTGAAAGGCAGCCTTTGTCTAATCCGGCCATAAGCTTTTTCCTCCAAGCATCTCTTTGGAGCGAGGAAACGTGTCTGTTTGTGTGGGTGAAAAACGGTCATTAGAAAAAACGAGCAGAGACTTCACCCAGTTCAAATGAGCTGATAAATGAGGCCTAACTGCCGAGACTCGATTCGGAGCCGCAGTTAACAAGACACGGCGCTTTGGTGTTCGTTCATATCGAGGCTTGCTCAGGTCTATCGCTCGCCGATGCTCCAACCTGCGTGCGCGCGCAGGTTTGTGTAATGAGATGTGCAAGTGACCCCGTGACCCAGTAACATCCATTCTGCGATGAGAGCACTCGCTGAATCCCGCCATGTCTGTCTCATCATTCAGGCAGCCGAGAGGCTATCGCCAGTGATCGGTGCCTGCTACCGCTTTATGGCCGCTGATGAAAAGCCGGCAAGCGTTGATGAAAGAGAGCGCGGCGGTGGATGTATTCATTTGGCTGACACGCCGCTGCCTGGCCTGTCAGGCGGAGCGGGAGGGGCCGGGGACAAGCACATCTTTATGTATAGCTTTCGCAAACGCTCCGCCGCCCCGACTTTGATGAACTACCGGCAGAAAAGTCAGTTGCCGTTTTGACGCCTCACACGCGCGCGGCTCGGAGATGACTTTCACATCATTTGAGCCCAATGTCGGCACGCTCGTCATGGCCCCTTACGCTGCTCAGACATGCTTGGCTGCCCGGCTTGTCACAAAGACGCGGAAAAAGGAGGCTCGTGTTGGGGAAAATCTTTGTCCGCACCTCTGATGTTTCAGAGACATTTCTGCCCACATTCACAGGCCGGTGGCGCAATAAGCACTATTAGCGAGCGTTGACGCTCATCCAAACCATTCAATAAAAGTCCACCAAGAAGGAAGTGGAATAACTTTAGAATCTCACGCTGTGATATAAAGTTAACAAAACAAACCAAAAGAAAAAAAAGAGTGAAATTAGCCCACATGAGAATACAACACACCGTGATGTCACGCCAGCCCCACCCACTTGTTTCATGTTCCAAAAGTGAATTTCTCTGACTAAATGCAATTTGCGTGTGCAAAAGGCCAAAGCGAAATCAAAGAGCAGAATGGCACCCGGAGACCACGACTCGGCTTAAACAATCAAAGTGTGTGAACATGGTCAAGAGTTTTCAAATGTTTTAATCTAGACGCGATAAGACGCCGACAGATGGAGGCCAGGTCTGCATAAGCACTCGTTAGTGCAAAACACGTCGAGTCGAGGTGAAACAAACTAAAACACATTTAGTCACATAACGGAGGTACGTTAATATTTGAGCCTCCATGAGAGAAAATACCAACCAAAGTTAAATTTGACCACCCAATCCATGTTTTTAAAAATCTTTGAATGTGCATTTTTATAAAACTGGTCAGCATCAAATTGCCACCAGAGATCGGTTAATGTGCCCTTAAACTTTTTTTAAATTTTTTTATCACATCCACCTATAAAAGCTTGTGCAATACAAATTGTACCATTTTGTTTACTATGGCGATTCAGAAAAGAAATTCCCCCTGTTGCTGAACCTCACCCTTAATTCATAAATATTCATAAATATATTACTATATTACACATTATACTGTATTGTTATTTTTATGAAAACATGATGTGCTCGAGAAAAATGCGGGCAGGTGCAGAATCAGTGCAAAAAAAAAAAAAATCTACAAAAGTGGACTTGCATATCCGATTAATAAAAGTAGTAAAAAATTGTTGACCAGTCTAATCATTCCACACTGGGAAAAGAACATTTCAAATCAAATGACAATGGCATTCATGCCCATGACGAGTGTGTGAACACTGACCACGACTGTGGTAAAATGAGGCCATAGAGAAGATCACTTTGATTGATTGTTAAATCTCTTGAGAAATTAGCATCTGGAGCCCGTCGCACCTCTGTAAGCATTTCAGGTGCAAGCACAACAACCAGTGAGCAACTTCACCACTTTGTGCATTTGTAGGTGTGCATGATTCGTGAGAACACGTATTCAATATGATGTCGTGTGGAAGCATATAACTCCTTTCAAAACCGTTTTGAAATGAAACGATCCGAAACCATACAAAAAAAAAACAAAACGTTTTAAAACGAAACGATCCCCTCCCCTCCACCTCATCTCACTCGGCACTTAAGTCCAGACGCATGCGAAGAGGACGTTCAGGCATCTGATGGCCGTGCCTGGCACGGCGCTCCATCGCATCTCGCTGCCTACCTGTTGCTAGGCAGCCTCGGTAAGCAGTGCCAATAGAAAGGACCCTGGCTGTTTGCGCCCTTCCGTACGGGGGAATAATCCCACCCCGAGGGAGCGCGAGACGCCAACGAAACAGACATCCAGCCAAAGAAGAGGCAAGAGATGCGGGGCACGGAGAGACAAGGGCAATTTGACTGAGTAAACACCAGTGCTCGCTGTCATCCGAAGCCAGTCATCAATCACGGCCTTTAGCCCGCGCCGCTGACGGCGGCAAGGACACGCCGTAAAGCCACTTGTTTATAAAGCAGGGCGGAGCGTCTTGACTCGAGGGGGATGCATATGCTTTTAAAATGTCTTTCCATGAGATCTCATCCTGGCCCAAGGTTGCCACGTGGCGGCGGAGCAGGAGCTTGCCGCGTTATGTAAGACGCTTTGTGTGCGCTTTGCATGGTTGCGCCGCATGCAAACTATCTTTCACTATCTTCGCGCCATCACACTTGCTTTTCTTATTGCTCGTGTTTATCATCTGACTACTGTTTGTAATGCTAGTCCGAAGCGAAATCCTTTTTTTGGGGTGGGATGTGGCTCCCATTTAACTGGGTCACTGCCATTCGCGTATTTTTTTGCTTTTTTTTCACAGTCCAGCCATTCAATCCCAGGAATTTATTATTATATTTTTCCAATTTTTTTCAAACGTTAGGGTTAAAAGAGGGTCTGAAAATGTCCGGCAGTGAATGAGTTAAAAATGGAAAGACCTTACACGGAAGATGGAACTTGGTTCCCGGTGAAATGGTGCAGATCTTATCTCAGGTTTTTTTTTTTGTCAAAGCTCCTGCAGGCCTGAAGCGTTTGAATGCGATACATCCACCTCACAAACGGGCGGATTCGACCTGGAATTGGGATTGGCCTACATGTCAGAGCGTGAGACGTGGTGTTATTTTATTCTGACATTTAGCCTTGGTGTGAGGGGGGAAAAAAAAACGCTCGTATAAGTGTCAAATGAGAATGGCGCTTGGTTTCCTGGCAAGTGGCCTCCAATGATTTAATGAGACCTGTGGGAAGAGCCATTAATCAGCATGACATCGAACATGTTTTGCTCATTGTTCTTGTCGCATAATGTGAGCAGGCCAGTGCGTGTTTAAACCTGAGGTCCGCCACACACTGAGCAAAGCCAACGAATGCCACTGAGCCGTGGGCCCGGGTAGACCACAACATTTCAGGAGTGGCCAACTGGCAGCTGTAGTTTTTCTGCATTTCAAAATTTGAATGGCGGGCCAATCTACGCCATAGCATATCACCTGAGTGATCGCGAACAAACAAAAAACACTTTTACAAAGCCATGTACCAATACAGCATAATATGCTATCTTATAAATATTCACAGTGGCCCCTTGAGATACGAGTGAGCCAATTTGTAAGATTTGGGAGTTTCATTCAGTCACCATTCAGCCCATTTTTTCTTGCTTTGGCGGCAATTTGGAGATACGAGTACTGTATGGTGGCAGTGAACTCAAGTCAAGTCACTTCACAATGTGCAGCAGTTTGGCAAATACTGAAACAGCTCACCAAAAAGAGGATTCAAGCTGTTTACTCACGTTTACCGTCAAACCAAAACCGAATTTCATGCTGTCTATTTAAAACAAACGCATAGCTTTGCTTTTAGCTCGCCGCTAACAAACAATGCAAAACACCATTGACATGCTATCTGTTAAAATTGATAGTCGCAGTTTTAGAAGCGATAGATGAACAAATGTCAGTATTTAATACAGTAATACGCACGGGCCTATATTCTTCATCATCTGCGAAAAACGACACATACTACAGCATCTTGCTGTGATGTAGTTGTCGAACACAAAGTCCAATTCTTCATTAGTGTCTGGATGAATATAGTTTTATACTCCGTCCCAGTGGCCAAGGATTGCAACATTAATTCATGATGTACAAACGGTTGAATTCCTTAAACTCTATTTAATCATGATACTACGATATATTTCTTTTTGATAAAGGGCAGTATTATTGTGCGCTATTTTTCCTTATTAAGAAACACAACCACTATTTTTGGTGGGTGGCGGGGGAGGCTAGAAAGAATAATGGCTTAATCCTTCATTTCAATGGGGAAAGGAGATAAGAGTGTTTTGGTCATGGCACAAATTAGACTCGCATGTCAAGGCACAGCAATACACGACAAGCAAAGCATGGACGGCCCGTCTTCAAAATACAACTTCAAAAGTGCAGTCACTGAATGGGGCCATCGTTGCCAGGCGCCTCTCAAACAACCGCACACTTTTTCTTTATTTCTTGCCCTTTGTATTGTTGTCACCGAACTACAGCTGCCACGGCAAGCCGCTTCGTCCTTGCCAATCGCGCCATGTTGCTCGCTGGTCAATAAAAATAGTCAAGTACAATAAATGTGGGGTGCCTGAAAACGTTTTCCGATATGAACGCCAGGGGTTGCAGTTTTTCTGTTGCGGCCAGTTGGTTCCGCCGCACTGAATGTCAACTGACTGTCGCGACGATCGGTGTGCGATCGACCCTTGGTGATGTTCCGGCAACCCTTCGATGAGATGACTCTCCAGCTCCTCACTCGGGTCCCATCCGCGCTACGCGTATTTACTAATAAGTAATACCAACAGGACGGCGGCTCCTCCCGGGCATGCGCGCGGCGAGACGGCACATCCTCTCGCTCTTTAGTTTACCACGATTGCGTCCCAGATATGATTTCATTGTAAAATGCTGCCAATTAGTAAAAGCCACGCAGTTGCCCGTGGCTGTGGTCTGACTCTGTCTCCGTTCCGTCGGGGAAAGTTATTTGGGTCGGCAGCTATTTTCAGCCCATGATGTTGCCAGGAATACTTCAGGGACCAGCCACTGTTTTATAAGAGAGCACATCAATAATTTTCACCGGTGTGCGCGCGTGTGTGCGCGTGCGTGTGTGTAAGCAAAGCACAGCGACAGAGCAAGCACTGCAGCACAGGTTTATTGGGTTTATGTGTGTGCGTGTGTGTACAGCAATAAGAGAAGCGTTTGCCTTTGAATAGTCTGACTAGCAGGTGGCGGTGTGTGTGTGTGTGTCTGTGTTTTGTGCGCCGGTGTTATGGCACACAGAAACATGCACTGCCACCCAGTTGCATGCAAAGGTCAAAGGTCAAGCTACCTCCGCAGCTCATCCCAGCCAGCCTTTGTTGTGGCGCTTTGGGGGTGAAATTGGGGCGCGGGGGGGGGGGCGTTTGCGCTGCGGCAGCGAGCGGAGGGGTCAGTGAGTTCGGCCCACTTCCGCCCATCCGTGAGCAACATCAACTCGCTCTCAGGCTCTCTCGCCACTCTTGGCGGAGAGCCCGCTGGCGAGGAGATGTCTTTCAATATTTTAAGCAGCTTGGGCTAATCTTTCCCACTCGGGTTTGTCTTAAAAGCGTTGCGGTGGGAATATAGACGGAGCGACAGTGTCCCACCTGCTCATGCCGGCGCACGTAAAGTCATTGTGATGTGAACACGATTGTTTTTTGTGAACATGTCAAGCTTGTTTTTGGTAGGAACGCAGCGATGACCTTTCGAGCTCGACACTCAAGTACTTGCAAACGTTTTTGACTTTCTGCAAGAGATGAGTGCACGGAATGAAACGAGTCCATCACCTTAATCGATTCAAACTGTCTTCTGTTTCCGAATGCGCAGCTTTGATAAGTGAGCGTATTTTTGAACAATTTTCATGCTCCCAGTACATTTTAGGGTCCACTTTAAGATGCTTCTATATATCTATATGTCTTCACCTTTCTGAGCTTCTCCTAGTTTTGCAAATGTTACCCTGTTGTCCCACAGGTGACCAAGAGGTTTTTTTTCTCTGGCGGGAAATAACATTATGCAACCAGTCCATATTCTGGTGTCCCCGTGTGTAAATTCTGCGTAAATTCACTCGATTGTCGCTGAATGTAGATGAGTGAAAAGCATTCCCTCCACTTAAAATTTAGTCAAAGTAAAGCAAGGCAGTTTTAATTCTACATTTCATCTACAAGGCAACTCAATGTGTTTCACACAAGGAAAGTCACAGCAACTAAAAGCAATTGCAAACCTTTAAAACCTAAGACTTTAAAACATATTTAAAACATTTCAAATTCAAGTAATAAAAGTAGGTTTCTAAAATTAGTAACAGGAAAAAAAAAACATTCAAGCTTGTTTTAAAAGACCTTAATCAAATTTATGGGAGAAAAGCAAAGTTGCACTTGGGGCTGATTTCCACTGTGTTGGCATCTTATTCCATTTGTGTGCAACATAACAGCTAAATGCAACTTCACCATGTTTTCTTCAAACTCTGAGCTCCACTAATTGACCCGAGTCTCGTCATGTACCACTGAAGTGATCGGCGACTATGCGCCGTCAATTCGCCTTTCGTGACATTAGTGCTGATTTCCCCCAAATCTGACGCCGCGCAACTCTCAAGTGGACGCCGCCACTTGCCTGCGCCTCTTTCCATGCACTCTCTTGTTTTCACGAGCGTTTTGGCGCGGTGAGGACGACGGCCATGGCAGCCTGCTCCACAATGCCGCCGCGGTGCAAGCGCGCAAAATGCTTCCCTAATTCAGCATGTATGAATGAACCTTATCAGCGGTGGCACAGCGCCACAGTTGCAGCCGGGACGTGATTAAGCTACCGAGCGGCCTTTTCTGACGCCGGCCGCGTGAGTACGAGTTTTTCCGCTTCACCGCTCCCTTTATCTCTCGCCCGGTTATTGTCGGCCCGTCTTCCCGCTCGCGCTCGTTCACCGCTCGCCACGCTTTTGTTTCGCCGTGCCTTTTGCGGCCAAGGACTCGCTCTTTGCACCCACCATTGTGTGCGGTAATGAAGATTAGCCAGTCTGCCTCACACAATGGGGTCGGCTACATCCGCAGCACAGACTCCCCAAATCCCACCGCAAATGCAAAACCGCTGTTGTCGCCGACTCCCCCCCGCCCCTCTGCATGCGACCCCCCCCCCCCCTCCCACACACGCGTCGTGTGCATGTTGGTGGAAAATGGCTGAAATGTCTGGTGATTAGATTAGGATGCTTTTGACAGCTAAGTGGGGCTACTTGGCCAATCGTACGGCGATAAACAACGGCTCACCCAAATCCAGTTAAAGCGACTTCCCTCCTTGGCGCTCTCGTCGCCGGGATTACATCTCCCCTCCTCCCCGCCTTGGCCTCCATCCTCTTTGCCACTCTCCTCCCGGCCGCATCTTCATCCCTCCGCTCCACCGTTCCTCTTCTGTCTCGAGCCCTCGATCCTCTTTCGCACTCACTTCTCAAGTCATCGTTCTTAGCGCGAGAACAAAAAGGCATTTTTCCACTCTCGGTCACGCACCTTTGGGAGAGATTGGCTTCGGTCTTTAAAAGCGCAGTACACTTGTTGGACCTCAAGCCCTCCTGAACGCTGCGCGCATCTCAAGGTTAGCAGAACCTCAAGCGCTCAATCGGTTTACATGTCACGAGAAAGACGGATTATCCATCTGTGATGTTTCCCTAGAAAATGCTGTACTTGGCACTTTTGAGGGTGCAGAAGGAAGAGTATTGGGAAAATATCCCATCTTGGAGTCCTGAGCTGAAAAACAATTGAATGGACTGCAAAATGCTTTGACATTTCATCCAAACCCAAAAAAAAAAAGTGGCCTATAAATGAGCAGAGCTGGGCGTTCCGTCTATCTGACGGACCGCCCCGTCTATCCGTCACTTGATGAATGCCCGTTTTGCTGATGGTTGACGAACGACGGAATGTTTTTTTTTTTAAATAGACTGTCTTCCGCTTTATTTAGTCCGCCATCCATTTGCAGTCCGTCATTAGTCGTGGCGAGACTTTGATGGTCGCGGTGTTGTTGTCGCTTGCGGGACAGATTTGAGTGAGGGTCCAGGCTGTCAACAGGCTTCCAAAGCGCAGTGAGTCACTCTTTCTGTATCAAATATCGTCCGGGGGGGAGGTGCGAGTGAAGGTTTCGTCAGACTCACCGGCGGACGGCCCTTGAAAAATAGAGGCGGACCGGCCTATAGACGGGTACGATTTTTCCCCCCGGAAAAAGACGGATGACGGAAGGGTACCTACGCTGCGGACGGATCTCGAATAATGGACGCTCAATTTTTAGCCAAATGGCCAGCTCTGTCGAAGAGGAGGTGTATGTTTTTGTGCTTGTGCTTCATCCGCTCTAAGCCCGTCAGCGAATTGTGATTTAACAAGCGGTGAAGTGTTCTTATCAACTCAATCCGAAAGCATCGCAAGACTTTGACGGAAGGGCCTGACGCTGGCACGGATTATCACTGCCGGGCTAATGTCTCCTGATAAGGCCGTGTGTGTAATTAAGCTGTTTCCGCCACATGTTATCTGTAGCTAGGTAAGACGCGATTGCTGCCAGCGATGGAGCCGTTAGTCGATCAGGAGTATCTCTTCCGCGCTTTGACTCGAAACTGCAGCGTAATGTTTGTAGGTCTTTCACCCCTCGCGCTAGCCTCCTTTCTTCCTCTGCACGTTTCACCTCTCACAAGGCAGATAAATGAGATTCCTCTCTCCCCTGTAGCTCCCTTCTCTTTGTGTCTCTCCTTCCCCCCACTTTTCTTTTTCTTTTTTTTTTTGCTCCCGAGCCCCACCAGCTCCTCTAAGATCCCTCCTGGCCAATCTGTGCACCCCTGCCAGTGAGCCTGTTGAGAATGACGGGTAATGCAAAGGGGCGCCCAAGTTGGGGTGGAGGAAAATGAAGCCTTGCCTCCCTTGGAGCCCTGCAGGCTGCTTGGCCACGATGACGTGACGCCGCGCTGCTCTCCGAGGAGGCTGCAGCTCGCAGGCGCTGCTGCGTGGCCAGGAGCCTCGAGGGGAGCTTAGCGGGAAAGGGGAGGAGGGTGGAGCAGTTCTTTTCGGATTTGGTGTGCATGCAGGTGGGGGTGCGGCGTGTAAGTATTGCTCAGCGAAGCTATAGATTACAGTCTGTCTGCTGCGACGGCCACCGCTGATGAGCTCAATGGCAGGCATCATCCCCTATCGATTAGTCACTGCGACGCAAACACCCGCACGCACACGCACACACATGCGATGGTGAGATGGTCAGCGCCCAGGGCTGCAGGTCATTTAGCTGTCACCTCAAAGTGATGGCTCGGCCCGAGATCAATGGGAGGCCTGTAGCACCTCGCCAGGATGAGACGCACACAGCAGGAGTCTGCATCAAAAGAATAAGAGAGTTCAGTTGACCCTGACTCGGTAAATAAATAAAACCGAGTGCTCGGCCCTTTTGCCCCATTTGGAGGCAAACGTGTGACGCCACAAGTCAAGGAGAGTCAACGGCAAAGCAAATTCGGTTGCATCCGAAACGACTGCAGAGCGCGGTTTGTCTTTTTAAAAAATATATTTTATCGATCTGAGACTTGCCATTAACAGGATGTCGCTTGTTATGCTAAATAATGCAGAATCGATGTGCGTAAGAATTTACATCAGGCGGGGGGGGGGGGGGGGGAAATCCATATTACTCAGCAATAGCGCAGCCTCGAAAAGGACAAAGCAGATGCATCGGTTCCTCCTCACATCCCATGCGCACCTCTTTGCATTTAAATGCAGTCCGACGCTTTTTATATTATTCATAACACCTTGTCCCGATCACAGCATCTGTAAAAACTAAGCATGCTGAAATTAATGAGCCATATCCATCCCATTACATTTATCTGTTTAGTGGTGTTTTGGGTGCTCCTTTAGGGCATTATGCACGCTCCTCTGTTCATATTTATAACCCTGGCTTTTTATTAGCGGCGTAGCGGGGAGCTAACAGTTGGGAGGCAGCCTGCGCTTTGATGGCGGTGGCAGGCTGGTGGAGGGAGGCAACGGGGGAGAGGGCATCAGCTGCCAGGCCCAGGGCCCCGCAAAAGAGGGGAGCTCAGCCTGAGCTTGGCTGCCTGTCTGCTGCTGTCACACCTGCTGTATTTAAAACCGCACTTGTGTATGTACAATGGGCCAGTGGACCATTTTCATGATTTCGGAAGCCTTTCGCAAGTTCATTTTTGCACGTTCGAGAAGCATTGCCCAAAAGGAGCTAAAGAGGTTCGGCAAGAAGATGAAATGCGATAAACTGCGCTAATCTATATAAGGAAAGCCTTGTGCAAATACTCGGCACGCCACACTCATTAAAATTGATGAATGAACATAAAGGCAGAGAAAACGCCTTTTTAATTTCCCTTTTGTACAGCAAATATTTGCTCCGTCGTGTGTTTTTCTGTTGTTTTTGTCGTAAATCAAGGTGCAGCAAGTCGGGGCTGCCGAGCGATGCGCAGCACAGAAGACTTAAAGGGAAGTCAACCCAAACATATTTTTTCCAACAATATGTTCTACGCAAGACCACTAGTTGAAACAATTAAGGGATTCTGATAAATATTGCGTTTGTGGAATAAGAGTTAATCCACCCATTTTAGCCATCTCTGGGGACGGCCATTTTGTCACTTGAAAATGACATCACAACGGCTCAGGGCTCAGGTAACGACCAATCACGGCTGACCTTTTTTTCTGAAGCTGAGCCATGATTGGTCATTAGCTGAGCCCCTGAGCATCTGTGATATCATATTTAGTCGACAGAAGTGACAAAATGGCCGAGATGGCTAGATTTTGCATATTCCACCAACTTAATATTCATAAGAATGTCCTGTTTCAACTAGTGGGACTGCAGAGAACATATTCTTGAAAAAAAATGTGTTTGGGTTGCTTTCCACTTTAAGCTAGTGAACTTGCAGACGAAACACAAAGCAGCTTACATTGTTGGTATAAACAGGACAAGAGAGCAAATTTGCTCCTGTCCGTGTGATACGGAATGGAAAGAAACCGCACTCTGGACATGGATGAGTGCGTCACAGCCGAAACAACATTGGCAAACGTATCGCTGTTTAGCATTGGTGCTAGAAATGATTCGCCAGTAAAGTGGGCCAGGCAGAGCTGCATTACTTTTCTCATCAGAAAAACAAATTCACATTTTTTACTTCATTGCACACATTTACTCACGCGGGGTATCGTTCGCTCAGATTTGTTTTTCAACCGACAATCCTCTGTCACAACATGACCTTTCCATTTTTTTTCCAATTTGATTTTCGCCAAAAGCATGAACGAGTTTGCGCGAGTCATGTTTTAGACGTGGACATGGGCTGCCCGGTCACGGTATGGCTGCAAATGCACCGTCACCGTCACCACCTTTCACTTAGTGGTTGGCAGCTGGAATAGCCAGCGGATCATCCTGGCTCACGTAAAGGAATCATCCCAAAAAGCCCATTAGGAAAATGGAACTTGGCTTTGTGCAAAACCAATAAATGTCGGCACTCCAGACAGGCGCTCCGCCAAGTAGTCTCTCTCCCTCTCTCTCTCTCTCTCTCTCTCTCTCTCTCTCTCTCTCTCTCTCCCGCACACACTTTTGGGCACCATATCAGCAAAAAGATTTGTTTATGCATGAGCGTACAGTGGGTGTTCGAGCAAAAACACAAGCGCTGAATAATTACACTGAGAGCAGCATAATTATGCGTCTCACACGCAGAAGACATGGCACCACCCACGCGCCGCGGCCTGAAACGCGCACAGGCTGCTGATCAACGACATGACCTTCTCTCAAACAATGTTAATGTCACCACCTGCGGGACATGGACGCGGTGGGCCGCTGGCGCCTGATGGAGTGGCAGCAGAAAGGAAGTGTGGACAGCGAGTGTGGCTGTCACAACTCACACTTAAGTTGCATACTCGCCACCTCATGCGCTGTGACAGCCGACATGCCGTCATACACTCTAAATTCAGTTGGGTTGAAAAGAACACGATTTGGGGTCAAAAATGGGCCGATCCACTCATTGGCTCAATTTGGCCCACCTTCTTGGATTGGAAAAAAAAAAAAAAAACTATCCAATTTTCTGCAAAAACCACGCCCAAATCGGGCAGTTTTATTTTTAGAAAGTTGGGTCAAATTGACCCAAATAGTGTATCGGTCCATTTTTTTTTTTACCCCAAATGGTGTTCTTTTTAACCCATTAAAGCCTGAAGCCCCTCGTGTGACATCTCTCTAAAACTTCTACGGTCGTCTTTGGAGTCACCCTTGAAAACCTGACATTTTCGCCACCTGCAAAATAATTCATATCTCAGCACCTGTCGCAGATAGAAACATAATTCCCCCAAAAATTGAGAGCTTACACTTGTGGCTTTCACACAGGCCCGAGTTTATTCATCTTTACTGTATCAATCCAAGATGTATGTGAAGCACTATTTTTAATTTTTTAAAAAATCGAGTGGTAATTACCATGCTGTGTTCTCTCACAAAGACGTTGAAATCGTCATTGTCTACGACGAACATATATCTTAACCATACATCACGTGTGGATGGTTTCACGGCTTTAAAGTCCGCGAGCGTGTCGTCTATATCACTGCCATGACTTATATCAGAAATCCCGCGATCGACTGTGCCTCCATTATTCCTCGAAAAAATTCCGGATACCCTCCGACTACTCACGACACCGTCACATGTATATTCGGATGCATTTCATTGGCTAAGAGACCGAGAATTGGATTTAAAAAAAGGAAACCACGTATACGTTCTCCCGGCTTCAAAGGGAGAAACACGCAACGGCGCTCCCGACTTTAGTGGTGGGAACGCGCTTATGCGCTCCCGTCCTTCATGGGTTAACCCAAAAGCTTTTAGAGCAGGGGTCAGCAACTGCGGTCCTCGAGGGCACCCGTCCTGCAGGTTTTCAATCTTTCCCTGCTATAACACACCTGATTCAAATGATCAGCTAAGCAAGCTCATGAGAAGCCTGATACCGATCCTGATCATTTTAACAGGTGTGTTACAGCAGGGAGGGGTTGAAAACCTGCAGGACAGGTGCCCTCGAGGACCGCAGTTGCTGACCCCTGTTTTAGAGTGTATCACCGTGGATTGGAAATGATTGGACTATCCCCCCCACACACACTCTCACCTTGGTTTGCGGTCCTCGGCGCTTTGCTGAAGAAATTTGTCTCTGAGTGGCCGGTTTAGACGGATAATTAGTGCTCACCTTGGGAGAGCAAACCGCCACAACGAGAGGAGTGAAAAAGTGAGGCAAAACAGGCTGTGGAGAGGGTGCGCGGATATGAAACATCACTCCGAGACGTTTGCCAATTTATAGACAGCAAACAGCACATAGTGAGGAAGAAATAACGTGGGCGCGTGGCACAGGGAAGAGGTGGGTGGTCTAATTTGATGTCAGTATGCAAATCCTGTAAACATTGCAAACAAACAAAACAAAAGATATCCTTTTGTTCCTGGAAGACACATTCCCTTAGCAACGGCTAAGAAAGAAGAGAAATGTGTGATTTTATTTTTAGAAGGTGCAAACAAGTAGCAAAGGATGGAAGGGGAATTGGGGGAGCGGGAGGAGGGGTGGGGGGAGGGGTGCAAATATCTCTGATGTGTTCAGTCTGTAAAACCTTATTTCTGATAATGGGAGCAGCGACTGCGTGTCAGTGCCTATTTACACACAAATGAAGTGGGGAGTAGTACGCAGCCGGCAGAGCTGCTCGCCTCCATCTCAGCTGTCAAAACAGGTTAGCGGCTACAAGTGAAACACAGCCATCCCCGGGATCAAACTGGCGCCGTCCGCCCGCACGTAATGGTTTTATCCTTGGACATCGGACGCCTTCGTCCCTGGCCGGCTCGCCTCATCGAAGCTTGACAACATAGTGGAAAGTAATAGACTCCTCAGAACGCCAGCGTGCGTGCACAAATCAGGGCTCTTTTCTTTGGCCTCTACGATTAGGTGCGGGGAGTAATTGGGATGAAGTCGACCGTAAATACGGAGGCATAAATCGGCCAATATGAGCTGGCTAGAAGCTGACGCGCGCATGTTTGTGCCAGCACGGTTTGATCGGAATTGTATGCGGTTTAGGACATCTCCTATTGTGCTTGCGATCAATCTGTGCGTAATCACTGTCACACATTTCCGGTGGTGTGCGTGTGCTTTTCGTGACAGCCGAGTGAGTGGAGCGCCCACGAGTGCTTGATGGCATATCCGACGATGGATGTTTATTCAATTGGATTGGAGAGTGAGCCTTCTGCTGTTTTTTATGCCTTCCAGACCTGCCTGGAGTTGGAGCGTTATCTGCAGACGGAGCCAAAGCGTCTGTCGGAGCTCTTCGACCATGACTTGGATGGACTCTTGACCCCGGCCTACCTGAAGGAGGACGGCGAGGAAGAACTGGCTGACGTTCTCCTCCCCAGCATAGATGAGCCGCCGAGCCCACCGACCGTCGCGCTCTGCCCTGCGCGGAAGAACTTCCCCTGCGCCGCGTCGATAAAAACGGAACCAAAGGCAGCCGAACCCACAGAAGGGATGGAAGGGGTTCACCAGGCCCAGCTAAGCGCAGTCACCTCCCTGACGCCCCCCTCATCGCCGGAACTGGGCCGGCACCTGGCGAAAGCCAGCCCGTCCCTGACGGCGTCTGCCGATGGGACGCTCACCCTCAAGCTGGTGGCCAGGAAGGTGGGGCTCGGCGCCGCCCGGCTGGTGGCGGCGCACCCGCTCTCCGTCCGGGTCAAGGAGGAGGACGAGGGAGTCGCGTGCGTGCTCGGGGAGCTCCCGGAGAACAAGAAGAGGATCCACCGCTGTCAGTTCAATGGCTGCAGGAAGGTTTACACCAAGAGCTCCCACCTCAAGGCCCATCAGAGGACACACACCGGTGAGAACCATTTCTAATGGCTACTCATACCACTCCCATTACTCATATGCACATCTGTTTATCTGGACATCCTGTATTTTCCATGTCCAGCCATCCGCTAGCCGTCTTTTTCTTGTGACTGAAATCCCAAGTGTTCTCCATCCTTCTGGAGAATGAGCTTAAGTATGAAATGAAAAGCTCTTGGTATAGCGCAGGAGCAGTAGCGCTTTCTCTTCTTGTCCCACCCCTTCGACCTGAACCCGGTCCGCGGCGGCAAGGCTGTCGACGAGAGCAAAGGGGGGTGGGGTCCCGATGCCGTAACTCTCTCACTCCTCCATCTCCATCCCAAACCACTCAGACCCCCGTCGGGGAGCTGTCCTCCGCCTGAGTAACTGCTCAGTGATGGATGGATTGACCTGGATAGGCCGCCTGCCATTCCCAGCTTTATTTTTCGAACGCTGACGCCGCCCCACGCCCCTCGCCCCCCACTAAAGCTTCCTGCAGGTCTAGGTCAGTGACCGGCCACCTTTTGCTGGGGCCGTGATCATCCAGAATCTACAAATACGTCGCAGACATAACAGTTATGGAGGCAGGTCATGGCAGGTTGGCTTGTACTGTCGTGTGTCAGGGCGGGCCTTGCCGTCAGCTAAAGCCATCTTTGCAAGCCGCGATATAGCTTGCGGCTCCACTGGAGATTGTGTATGCGGGACGGAGATACAAAGTAGCTGTTTTGGTTCAGTAAATAATGCAACATCATAGCAGTGCGATAATTCATGCACTGATCTCAACAAAGAAGAATGTAGAAGGAGCCAAGTTGTTGTTACTATGTCGACTCTTCACTTAGGTTATTTGAGTTTGGACGTTTGGTTGGTATTGTCAAAAACACGACTAGGTCCTAAAGCGGTAATTGTCCACTGGTTGATTGGTGATCCATATTTGGTCATTATGAATTTTCTACTGCATTAAGGTCAAGGTAGTGATGGCACTCTCCAACTTATACTTGCAAATTTGGGTTATCACGGCGCCGTAGGAGCGGAACTCCGTCGTCAACTGAGGACTTCCCGTACAGTGAAAACCTAAATGGCATCCTAGGTTGCATTTTCCAAATATTTGGAAAAGAGCATTATTTTTACAGGCATGCTTCATGAATGTCAACTTTTGAGTATAAAGATACATTCGTGAGTATTTGGTCAACCTCCGTACTATACCGATTTCCTGCAAAGAACATATTAGTATAAGTACTGTGCGCTTTAAGCACACATCTCCTCCATCAACGTACTGTACACAAGGCAACTTTTGGCCATATTTTCTGCAATTGTGATTTTTAATGTTACTCATTAATTGTATTCATTTTTGGACATACAATTGTCATGTTCAGCCTCAGTCTCTTAACCCATGAACTGACAGACATTTTCAGACCCTCTTTTACCCTAACGTTTGAAAAAAAATAGAAAAAAATATGATTGAATGGCCCGACTGTGAAAAGACATATAAAAACGTTTTTGGCAGTGAATGAGTTGTTGATAAGACGCTCTGAAAGACACATTGAGCATGTATGCGGTGGGAGTTTTGTTTGAAAATATGACGCCCCTTCATATGTTTTCAAGGCTATTTCCGAACTCCTTTAAAAGTGAATTGCGACTTGCGTGCAGCATACATGTTTGTGTTCTAACGCTTATGAGCAATGTCGGCTCGTTCGTACCTTGTTTGACAAAAGGCCAAGAAATCTCTCAAGTTTTGATGAACCTTTCTGTGAAGCGCATCACACAGCTGCATTAAAACGAGGACACGCAATCGCCGAGTTCACCTGTGAAGTATCTTTGCCGTCCAAGTGGGTAAAAAATATGTCAAGTGGGTAGACCAGGGAAAAAAAAAAAAAAAAAAAATCAGTCAAGTGTGCAAATTCAAGCTACTCATGAAGACCCACCACAAGACAGTAGGGCGATTTTAAGATCAATCGGCACATAAATCAAATGTTTTAGTCAGCTAGAAGAGTGATGTGTTCAGGAGGGAAGCCAAAGAGTCAAAGAAGAAGGCAAGCATTGCATATAAGGCAGCGAGCCGCTTTGTGAAGCAACAGCTGTACCGCAGGCTCCCCAGTCACTGCACCATTATCCTGACACGTTTAAAGATGTCATTACTCAAATCCTCCTTTTCTTACTTGTTATTTCCATAAATTACTGCCGGCGAAAGGGCGACGATTTAATCTGGAATTAGACGGGTCGGCGTGGAATAGCGGTGCCCTGTAGAGCTTTTTTGTGAAAAGGCTTATGACAGATAAGGGGTGGTACAATTAGATAGGGAGCAGGTTGAGCGAGGAGCTAAAACACAAGGCTGCTCCAGTTATTCTCCCTCTGTGGCTCGTTTGACATCCTTCATCACCTTCCGCTCTCCTCTCCTGTGTCCCCCTTTGCAAAAATACTCCAGTCTTTCTTTGACTCCCCGTGGCAGCCGCGTCGCTGTAGTTTAGCGCCGTTGGACACGTTAGCTTCTAAGTGCGGCACGCCACGTGGCTGTCGGTGCGCAGTATCATGGTGGCGGTTAACGGCGCAAGCCCAAGCCTCCTCTATTTGGCTTCTGGTTGTCAGGGTTACACTCCCATTATAATATCCATGGTCACTGCCAGTGTCCATGGGAAAGCTACGCTCGACTGAATGGGGCGAATGTGCAGTAACTGGATTTTTGCTGATTTTAAAGCAGTTCAACTAGATGATTCGTGAATATTTGAGCTGACCTGGAGGCTCTCTGTAACATTCAGAACCCTCGCCACCGACCCTGCCCCCCCCCCCCCCCCCCCCGCCTCCTCGCGTCATGTGACTGCCCCCAACCCTCCGCTTGCTCTCTCATATCAAAGGCCGGAATGCTGGTTGCAGGTCGTGAAGCGCTCTCGGAGAGTCTCTCTCTAATGACCTCTGAGACCAAGATGCCCGGCACTGGCTCCAGTTAATGGAGGAAATGCAATTAAGATCAACACTGGCACCTGAGAGGCTGGAGTGCAATGCCCGCGTGTGTGCGTGTGCATGTGTGTGAGGGAACGCTCAGATGACATATGATTTGATTAGCGTGACTCAGGAAACACCCAGTTATCAGATTACGGATGTGAATGTATAATTTTTTGATTTGATTTGATTATTCGGCAAAGCATTTTAGGGGCGGGCGGGTGGATTGAGGGGGAGCATTTGGGAGAGCGTGACATGTCTGAGCAGTGGTTTCGGAACACTTTCAACGGAGTCTGGAACTACGCAGAGGATTTATAATCATTTGAGTGAAAGGAAATGATCCACAACATAAGCCACGACATGTTTTCCAAAAGTAACAAAAGCATAATCTGATTATGATGATGAGTTTGAGCTAATCTGATGGATTAGATCAGTGATCTCCATTTTTCAGTGACACTCAGTCCCTCTGAATGGAAGCGGCGTGTGCATTGGTTTACGTGTGTGCGCGTGTATGTGTGTGTGTGTGTGTGTGTGTGTGTGTGAGGAGGCAAGTCTGTTTTGCGAGGGTATCTTGAGAAAGAAAAGGTGGGGGAGGTGGACTTTGTTACCAGGCAACGGGGGCAGCATATCGTTGGAGGACTCGGTAGCTGAGTGGTTATTATTGCTGCAGGCACTGGTCTCTTAATGCCCCCCCCCTACAGCCCCCCCCCCCCCCCCCCCCCTTTCCTTCTGCACCACCACCACTACCACCTCTCACTATCCCTCCCCCATTGCTCCGTACATCTCTACAGTTACCGTTGCTAGGCAACTGCCTCCATGCTCTGCCGGCATGCCCGGTAATTGGCCGGTGGCATGGCAGCGTGCCGTTGCCAGATCCAGCCAGCTGCACCGACTCGGCTGCCTCCTCATGTTGCATGCAGCCAGCGTCGACACGCACTCCTCCTCTCCCGGCCCCATTGCTAGGCAACAGAGTCAGGCATCCCGTCTCCCGGGGCTTCATTGACTACAGCCCGTGTGCCTAGACCTGCTGTTCCAAGCCTTTCTGGCCACAGACTATGGTACGGTCGGCACTGTCTGATGACGTCGTTTGTTTTTATTTTATTTTTTTTCGAATACAGCACACAAAAGCATGCAATGCGGGCTTGGTGAAGCGCTCGCTCGGTGTCACCTGTTAGCTTAAAAATGCTGTCGCTCGGTGTGCCTGTTGCTTGGACGGCCAGTTGACGTTTACACCGCTTAGCCAAACGAGGAAACCTGTCCTCGTTCTTTTTCCTTATTTACCGGGCCACTATCACTTACCAAAGCTGTGCATGAAGACATTTGTGACAAATTCACTCAATTAAGACGGTGGATTAATTTCATTCAGCGCACTCCTCTGGCGCAGCAAGTTGCTGTGCCTCCTCCTCAAGTCAAAAAGACATAATTGGCGACTAGTTGAGTCTGAAAGTCGACAAGTCGATGCAAAATGTGGTACAGGGTTCTAAGGATATGCGTTTAAATTGGTTAAATGTTTCTTCATGGGGCCACCGTGGTGCATTAGTTAAGACTGTCACCTCACAGAGAGAAGATTCATGTCTTGGATAATTGTATCTTGCTTGTGTGGCTTCCTTCCACAAACATGAATGTTAAGTTCAAACTATGAATTCTGTCTCATTGGCCTTGTTCAGAGTGATAGTGAATCCACAGGTTTTTTTTTGTTTGTTTTTATCAAATCTGCTGAAGAGCCTCTCCTGTCCACATTGTCATTTGCAAGTGAACACATCAGATCAGAATTGGTCCGTCCTCTGCTGGATTTTAAACCAAGTCCCCGTGTGGTTTGCAATCCATCTTGCCCAGATCCGATTTCATGTAATCGTTGCTGTTCAGACTTCAGGAAGTCAAAACGATACACTTTGGGAATAATAAAAAATTGCGACGCATTCAGTTGCGACCAGTGTGTTAGTCTTGTGATTGGCAGGTGATCACTCTGAGGCGAAGGCAACCTCTGGACATGGATCAGATTCCGCTCCAGCCTCCCTTTGACTCTGAATATTATGTACACTATAGTAGCAGTATATATATGATCGATGCTTGGTTATTCATGTTCATCTTATTCATTGGCAAAAACACAATGATCCAACTGTTGAAAAAGGTGCCGTTGCCATTCGCCGATTAGCAATGTGTAGCAACTAACGTCTGCAAACTTCCATCAGCTTGTAGCCACCTTCCCCTCACGTCTTGCCACCGTTCTTCTTCTGTGTGTTCAGCACCATCGCACACCATCGGGACATCATCAGTGTCTTTGCTATTACCGTTGATGAACCAGGTGTTTTCATCCCTCTCCCCCATGCAGGTGAGAAGCCGTACAAGTGCTCGTGGGAGGGCTGCGAGTGGCGGTTCGCCCGGAGCGACGAGCTGACGAGGCACTACCGCAAACACACCGGCGCCAAACCCTTCAAGTGCAACCATTGCGACAGGTCTGTCAAACCCGCCCCTCAGTCCTCCCCCCTTTTTTTTTTTTTTTTTTTTTTTTTTGATCTCGATATGTTTTGTATGATCACGCTTGAGCTGTGGACGATGCTAAATACAGGTCAGTGTGTTTCTGTCGATAAAACGCTCACGCTGACCCACTTACTTCCCGGAACATTGTGTGATTGCTGCTCCGGTCCCGAGCGTCCTTGAGCACCGTAAACTGACCAGCTAAGCAGTTTGCTCCGCACGATCTTTCAGTGTCTAAATATTTAATTCTTTGGCAGATGGATCGGAGGCCCCGCAGTGAAGCTTAATCCATCCCTGCGTATTCCGATCCAAAACACCATCAGATATCATTGGAGCGCTGACGTAATTTGCTGTCGGCTGCCCACCTTAATTAGTCACCGCGGCCCCTGTTTGATAATGAAACGCAAGCAAAATGTTAATTTGCAGCCCGGCCGGCCAAACCATCGAGCTTTGCGAGGCCATTATTTGCTATAAAAAGATCAGGCTTGACTGTGACACAAAAATCTTTCGCCCCGTTTTAATTACAAGCCTCTGTCTGTGATCCGACCCTTGCTGACACCTCGGGGATTCTCACAGCAATTTTGTCTTCTGGGGAAGAGCTGCGGCGCCGAAAAGGTCATTTTTGTGATCTTGTTGAACGCGCATCCAACAGTATAAATCTGAGGCAGTTGTAAAGCATCTGCAGCATCATAAAGATACTTTTATGAGGCCATATTGACCTATATATCAGTGTCAGCGACTATATTGAAAAGTAAATGTGTTGTTAGGTGCGACTAGTCATCAGAATGATGTGCCGACGCTGGAAATGTGACAGTAAATAAAATGGTCCGTTCTGCATAATAAGTGTCCGCATATAGCAGGCCGGCCGGTACGCCTCTTTTGCGGTACCTGATAGCTTGCTCGTCTTGATGAGCATCTCACGCGGTCATCAGAGCATCTGTCAGACCTCAGCTGGACACACTGTAAATACAGTAAACCCTGCCCGCAGTTCCCCATCTCCCCCTGGCATCTGAGGCCCCCCCGGCCCCCCTCCACCCCGCAGGCACGCTCTCTAATTCGGGCTCATCTCTGTCATGCGTCGCATGGCGCCCAACCCCGGGGGCCCGGCGCAGATCATGCTGAGATGAAGGAAGAGGGGGAGAAAGAGAAGACAAGACGGGGAGGGGGGGGCTTTGGGAGGTGAGTGGGGACAGGGGGTGAGAGACCTGCGGTGTGCCAGCTGGTGTGGTGCCCCCAAGTTGTGACTCATACGTTACCATCTGTCTCGCTGAAGCTACACGGAAAAGATGCTTGAGGGTCTCCTGGGTCTCGCCTTCACCACATGTGTCTGATGGCATAAAACGGTAAATGCGCATCACGCTTGCCGGTGTGATGGTCAGACAGATGACTGGTGGCTCATCGGTCTAACTCCGCCCCTCAGACAAACATTGATTGGTCCTGACAGTCGCCTCTGTCTTGCTGAAGTGAAGCAATCGCAAGTGTCAAAAACCCCCCAAAAAAACAAACGTCTAACTTGAATACCTTTGGGTTTATGTGCTTTTTGTCACCATGATGTTGAATGGTATAAAATGTGGAAAGAAAAAAAAAAGGAGACCTGGAAACCTTTATGGTTAAACATAATCCGTTTTGGGGGGGTTTGAGGAAATAATGATTAATATTGAGCAAGTATTAGCAAGCTAACCGCAAATATTTCAAATCAAAGACGTGTCCATTAAGTCAACAGTCTAATATGTTACGTTACCGTTAAAATTGTGTCAAAATGTCAATAACATGTCAATAACTCACTTTATCCAGTCGTCCGCTGGTTTAGTCAGTAATTCAGTTAAACCACAGAATCATTCAGTGCTTTTCAATAAATATATATTATCTTTTTTTGTTTTAGTTACTTCAGTGACCATTGCGAGCTTGTCTTCCTGAAACGGAAGCGTACCAACAATTCGATACACGTGTGTGTCTTTTCAGCAGTCTTAATCGTCACACTGGTGTCAATGGAAGCCCGCCACAGTTGAAAGTAAAACAACTACAGCGGCAAGCGAACACCGTACCACATGCGTTGTAAATCTGCATATGCCAGTCCACCGCATATATTCTGTTGATCCTCTTCACTGAACACTTCTCGTTGAGGCTGCTCCGTCTTTTTGAATGGGTTTCGCTTTTTTCTTTTTCTTTTTGAATGCAGCAACGCACACAGCAAGAATAGTTGTCAGTTTAGTCATCGTGGGGGAATGCGGAGCTCATAAATTAGCTGCATGTGCGCGCACATGAGCATGCATAATTAAACCTCCAGCCGTATTATTCTGATTTGAGGCCATTGTGTTGTGAAGAAAAACTTTTAAATCACTCTCGTTGCAACCCCTACATTGAGCAGCTATATGTTGGAACCTGCTTCCGACTTGAAGGCAACCTTTTGTCCTATACACTCTGAAAACAGTTGTGTTAAAAAGATGTGTTGTTTTTGGGGTCAAAAAATTTTGGACAAAACAGCCCAATTTTTGGAGTTGTTTTATACAAAAAAAAAAACAACAACACATTTTTGGGATTGTTTTCTGCAAAATAACCCAGAAAGTTGGGTCAAATTGAGCCAAGTAATGGCTGGTCCATGTTTGACCCAAAATGGTGTTATTTTTAACCCAACTGTTTTTAAAGTGTGGTTTTTATAGCTCCGTGTCGCTTCTGCCGTCGCTCACGGCGCGGCAGCTCACATCACGAGGAGCTGAACGTGAAAATGCTGATAATGAATGAGCCACATGAGTACCAATTGCATCACCGCTCACATGGCTCGGTGCTCGCTAGCTAACGGCATCATTGACTAAACAATCTTCGTTTCTCCCCCTCCGCTCTTTGCAGGTGTTTCTCACGGTCGGATCATTTGGCGCTGCACATGAAGAGGCACATCTGAGGAGCGCGCGGCACGTCAGAAGGCAGCGGGCGGGAGTGGAGGCGGTGAGGAAGCAGAGAGGACAACATCACTTGCGGAGCAAAACATGATCGGCAAATCTTTGGATTTGGCACTTGCGGAGCGGAGGCAGACGCGCCAGCCACGCTTTGGCTTGGACGCGGGCAGGCGACACACGGGCGGGTCTCACGTGCGGCTTCACGGGCCTCCCGCGATGCCACTTTGAGTTGGCGGCTCTTGGGCGCGGTCCACTTTTGCCTCATGTTCAAGCGGTATTGGCCCACACGCAGCCACTTTCGCGCTTGGTCGCCGTAGTTGCTCTTCACTCGAAGGCCGTCGGGTCTCGCGAGCTTTCCGTTCGACCTCTCATCCTTCCAAACTGGATCCATTTACAAATCCTTCTGCTTCGATGGCACGTGCTTGAAAGACCGATGCCGACTTTTGAAAATTGGAGTGTGTTTTTGTTTGCCGAGCATGATTGAGGTGATCCGGAAGGCTGCGGGAGTTTTCAAATTGCCAGATCGTCGAAGCTGAAAACTATTGCACAATGGACTCTTTGCAAGCCTTTTGTTGAAAAAAAGAAAAGTCCTGTTTTGTCACAGTGGGAGGAACTTGCGCCCCATGCACAAGTCAAAGCAGCTTGCTGACCGTAATCGCACATCAGACTCGATCACCGTGTATGTCGAGGCTCTATTGTTTCCGAGCAAAGGTCTCCCATTTGTTCGGAATAGACCATTCTGAAGAACTCTTTGGGAATGGGTGCGGCCAAATGAAAAGTGTCCGGCCGGCACGTCGCTCGCCGTGCGGAACTGTTCCAATGTAGTTGTCCAAGTTCCACTGAGAATGCAAACTTCTCCAGTAACTCAGGCCCTACGCGTCTCCTGGGACATTCCACAGATCGATCCCCTGTAGGACGGCGAACGGACTCGTAGGAGGAGGGCCACTGCAGCCAATTGGCTGACGGATCAACGTGAATGTGTCTCTAAATGTATCCGCGCACGTGCAGCTGAAAATGTGAACGGGCGTAGCGGTCACTCCCTTGTCAAGACCACACATTGTTCAACCCGGAAGTCACGGCTGGTGACTTGTGTCACACTTTGTTCCCGTAGTCCGCCACGGGGTCAGGAGAGCAGATTTTTCCACGGGGCGGCCGACGGAGGGCAAAGAAGGGAGAGCTGACCAGATCCGCGCACTCAGCAAAGTTAGCTGCCCTTTCAGCTCCCAGACCGTCGAGCGAATGAGACGCGGGCGTACAAAGACGCGTCGTTGCAGTTCTTCTCGGTGCTCCGAGTCCCGAATCCCAGACGCCACCTCTGCCTTTGATCCAGGCGGCACGGACAAACGGAGGCAATGCCGCCATTCCCGCTGACTCAGCTGGGACCCTTGGCACAATATTTCAGAAAGGGGAGTTTGGGGGAGTCAAATGAGGAACGTAGACGCCCCTCTTAGTTCACTCTTAGGATAGCACGCAAGAATCCGGATCAGCGCCTAGCAAGCAGCGTTCGTTTGGGGTCGGGGCGCAGACGAAATGAATACACGTGGTTTGCACCGTCGATGGCAGCTCTATGTATGTGTTTCAATTCTCCAGCTCCAAAATTGACACGGATGACTGCGTGCAAATGTGCTTGCGGTTGATGTTCTCGTGGGCAACCCCCGGACTGGAGCACAGAAATATCCCAAATATTGTTTGGAACCGACTCAACTAAATCTTCTCAAGTGTACGCTGGAGTTCAAATGTGAATGTTTACTTTTTTATACTTGTTTTATTTTTTGGGTGGTTCACATACGTGTCCTTTTAATGAATGATTGTCAATTATGCTGTGCCTGTGTGTGTGTGTGTGTGTGTGTGTGTGTGTTTATGTTTATTTTTTTGTCTGTATTTGCACTCTACTTTGGAAAACAAAAGAAAAAAAAGTAACATATCTGATGTTTTCTGTCCGCTTGTGCACATCACGCCACGACCACTGCGTCTCTGTACAGTTACTGTTTTACACACAAACTTAACTTGTGCACACACATTCAAGCACGCCCTCGGCGCATGCACGCAGACGCTCTCGTGCGAGTGCACACAAAAGGGTGCGCGCGCGCGCGCACGCACACACTCGCGCACTGGCTCGGTCTGAGGTGCAGGCTAGGCTGCAGCTCTCAGCATCGCTGATCTCCTTCTGAAATTGAAATCAGAGCCTTTTTTTCTACCAGCGTCCCCTTGTAGGCTACCCCTCCCCCTCCCCTCCACGAGAGATCAACCCTTTCAACTCCTCTTCCCCCTCCTCGCCCAACCGTCACCCATCTTCTCCGTTTCCCGTGTTGTTGTCTTTCTCCCTTTCTTTCGACTGTATAAAGTGTTTCAAATTTATCATTTGTATATTATGATGTATGAGTATGATAATGTTCTTTATTATGGAAAAATGAGAAAGATTTATTTTTGTTACCACTTTGTTTCATAATTCATTTTTTTAAATTGGTATTGTAATATCTCTATGCAATGAACTGTTTGTTTGTTTGTTTGTTTGTTTTTTTAATTTAAGAATGTAATTATGTGTAATAAATGGTAGACGCAGTTTGGCATGGAGTAGTCGTGCTTCCTGGCTGGTCTGTTCATTGACATCGCCCGTCACGTCTTCTTCACGTACGGCATTTGGAAAGACGTCTTATCAATCGCAGAATCGTGGCCCTTTCGTGGACAATGAGCACCCAGGGTGCATTCAGGCTCCGTCACTGACGGTTCTTTGCGGCCGCACCCAAAGCGGAACCACACTTGAACCCACTTTGTCCTGATTGCGTGACGATTTCTGGTTCCATCCTGCAACAGGAAGGCTGACAACACCTGCTCGCAGTGAGTTATCACATCTGTGAACAAACTTGCTTTTTGACCATGACCAGCTGATAAAAGGCTAATCGAATAAGTAATGGCTAATTAGGGAGTAATTGCTCCCTGCTAAATGGTCCTATGCAGCGTATTAATTCGCCTCGGGTCTGGCAGAGAGGAGCTCCTTTTTTTTTTTTTTTTGTTTTATTTAATGCTCCCTAATTGAAACTGTCACCCTCATCAAGAAGCTTACTTGTATTGGTTCAATGTAATGTCCTTTTAGCAGTAATTACGTCAAGGCTATCTACCCAACTGTACCTACAAGATCTACTACTGCATGAGAACTAATGGAATCATTTTTCAGTGAGTTTTCCTTAAAGAGGAAGTCGAGCCTAACGTTTTTTTTTTCAAGAATATATTCTATGCCGCCCCACGAGTTGAAACAAGGCATTCTGATTAATATTGTGTTTGTGGAATATGAGTTAAGCGAAATCCACCCGTTTGTAGCCATCCCCGGATGGCGGCCATTTTGTCACGTCTGTGGACTGAAATTGACATCACAGATGCTCAGAGCTCGGATAACGACCAATCGCGGCTCAGTTTCAGAAAACAGGTGAGCTACGATTGGTCGTACCTGAGCAACTGTGATGTCATTTTCAGTCGACAGGATTGACAACACGGCCGCCCCCAGAGATGGCTAAAAACAGGCCGATTAACTCTTATTCCACAAATGCAATATTCATCAGAATGCCCTGTTTCTAGTGGGCCTGCATAGAACATATTCTTGAAAAAAATATGTTTGGGTTGACTTCCCCTTTAAACACGTTGACGGCGAAGCCACGAGCACTAATTCACGCACACTCCTGCTGCTTCGCAGCAGGGCAACAGCACATTTTTAAAAATCCTGCACTCTTACACCCCAGTTCCCCAGCGGAATATTCTGCGAATAATTGAAAAGCTGTCGTGATAAACACGCTGTTAGAGACACACAACTCTCCCCTCTCGGTGGTCCTCTTTCATCCATCTGCTGTACGGCCTCTCCTGTCCAGGGTCACAGCAGAAACGGAGGCATATCCCTGCTAGTTTAGGGCGGACTCAACTGGTCGGCTGCCGATGACAGACAAAAGGTGAAGAGGAATTTGGTTGCAGTGAGTTGAGGATGGTCAATAAGTGTGCATTGTGTGTCACAATGTGTTCAAAATTGTCCGTCGTTCAAATGTGGTACTCGGTTTGCGGCTGGCATAAGTCGACCACAAAACTACTTCGGTAATGACCACTTTAATTAATTAATAACTCTTTTGTTTTTGCTTAAAGAAGTCAACTCCAAATGTTCTATCCAGCCCCACTAGCCTAAACACGGCATTGTGATGGATATTGTGTTTATGGAATATGAGTGAAGTCGTAAAATCCACCCGTTTTTGTCCATCTCAGGGGGGCAGCCATTTTGTCACTTGCTGTCAACTAAAAATAGCATCACAGTTGCTCAGGGCCAGTGTTAATTTCGGTGACTACATTTTTTTTGTCATTTATTTAGTCGCAGTTATTTTTAAAACATCGACTAAAAGTAATCATTAATTTAGTCTAAAATTGCTCTTTATTTAGGGACTAAAATTGGACTAAAACTAAAATACAATCAGATGACTAATTCATGACTAAAACTTGAATTAATTTTAGACAAAAGACTACAACTAAAACTAAATCAGGTCTTGTCAAAATGAACACTGCGCAGGGCTCAGATGACGACCAATCATGGCAAGTGACAAAATGGGATGAGATGAGATGAGATGAACAAAAACGATTTAGCTGCTTAACTTATGTTCCACAAACGCAATATTAATCAGAATGTCGGATTTAGACGGGTGGAGGCACATAGAAGATATTATTGTAAGGAAAATGTTTGTGTTGACTTCCGCTTTGACATATTTTTGCTTTCAATTGATTGAACAGATTGTCCACAAATGTAAAAAGTCGTTTTGGAACATTTTGGACACATTTTTTCATTCCTTTTGTGTATTAACAGGTGGATTGTCAAGAAGAGTCACACAAATTCAAAAGGTTGTCTTCAGATAAATCTTTGCAGTTTTCATCCATGAGAGAATGAAATGAATGAATGACATTGCTTTCGATCACGACAGCAGTCCACTGGCCGGCAAGGCTCAGTGACGTCACATCCGCCTTCTTCACGATGTTGTCGTGGCACTGGCCCTGACCGGAAGAAGATTTCCAATGCGTTAAGCTGAATGTGTATCGATTCGAGAAACCGTTCATTGCGACATGGATACTTTATTGTTTAACACAACATATTCAAATTTACAAAAATCGTAAGTCATTAAGTCCTAGTAAAAACAGATGATTTGTTAGGAAATGGACTCAAACGGACATTTCAAGAGTAAAAAGTACTACAGAACTTTGAATGAGCACTAAATGTCCCACTTAGACACACTTCCCGCCTGAGTTGTCCTATTAAGATTCCTGCAATATTTTTGGAGGAATGCCTGAGAAACCGTCTCATCAACGAGAGGCCATTTACATCAACAAGCAATCGTGAGGTTTTTAGCTCAGGGGGATTGCGGGGAGGGGGGAGGGGGGGGGTCTTTTTGATTTTGTGCAACCAGCAGCCGAGTGCTTGGATAGTTACAATTATAGGGAATGTGCCACCGTGGCCATCTGTAATTAAAGCCTAATCACGCTGGTGCTTGCAGAGAAGCATCCGGATCAAGCTTGTGTCTATTTGCCACTTTGAGCGACGTGGCAGCCCGTGTGAGGTTACATGGGCGTCCCCAATCTCAATGTGGTCTAGGAGAGATTCTTTGATATCATTTGCATCCTTGAATGCAATTTGGATTCTGGCGAGGCACTGGCGTTGGTGTGTAATAGACCTTTTTGGGCGGGTGCGCTGCAGTGGCGGGAAGAATAAATGAATAGTTATTTTGATCGAAACAAGTCGAATCACTTGTCACGCTTGGAAAGGCTTCCAGCCAGTTGTTAGGCAAACAAGACAAATGCTCCAGCTGGAAGTGACGAAAGGCCGTGTGCACATGCACTAATAAGGTCTTGGACTGGGAAAGCGAACCTCCGCTCGCGGTGGCCGACCAAGCGTTCAGCGCTCCGCAGAGCCGTCATGCATTATGCAGTTCTTTGGCTCTCTTGCTGTAAAAATAGACCGACAGACTTTGAGCATTCCCATTCTTCTTTTATGCTTCTGGCTTCCTCTTGGAGCTCGCCGGCCGTTGGCTTCGAGCGCGCTTTGGTTTGTCTTCATGATTGCTTGCGGGCAAGGTCAAATGTGTGCTATGACACTTTATTCCAGTTTGTTCGCTACATTGGAACATTCCGCATTCCGGCTCGCGTCCTTGTGACCAGTGTGCTTTCAAAAGACTCACGCTGCGGTAGAGTCCTTTTTGCGCCACCGTTGCCTTTGCATTTGCATTCCGAGCACGCCAAAGTCGGTGCGCTGCAGCACCGGAAGGCTCCCCGATGGCCATTGATCCGTGTCCGTGCCCGCGGAGGTCCCAGACTCCTCCTTGATTGCCATCCCCCTTGCTAATTAAACAGCCGAGTTTAACGAGCTCACGTTGCTAACAGGTTGAACGGAAAGGTCGGCGCTGTCGCGCTTGTTTGCGGCCGAGCGCTGTCAATAAGGAGCGTGGCAAGAGAAGACAGGTGTACACGCAGGTCACGAAAGAAGTGATGATGGCGGAGGGTCGGAGGTGAGATTGCAACGCTGAAACTCTGAAGTGTGAGGCCAACGCGCTGGCAGTGTGAGAAATTATTTTGGCGATTACCTGCGCTCTTAATTTAGGGCAGCCGTGGCATTTTAATCAAATTGCCAAGCACAAGCGGAAGAAGTAAATGCCAAGCATCACTTGGTTTGGATTCAGAAGTGCTTTTGCTCGGCGTGAATGTCCACCAAACAGACCCCACCGAGCACCCCCTTCCGTGACCTACATACGCTATCGGTCCCGTGCATCGGTTATCTTATGGCGGCAGAATCAGGATTGATTGGTTCAATTAAACTGGCCTTTCATGTAGGCTGTTAAATCCATTTCTATCGTCAAAGCCAAATACCTTCCCCTCTCAGAGTGGGATTACTGGCCTCTCCTTCAGATTTGCACCTCAAATAAAGGGTTAATGGGTCAAAGGGAATGAGGCTGAGTGTTTGGCGACAGAGCCCAATAATGAACTCGCAGGCAAGAACGAATGGGTTGTTCAGATGCAGGCGGGTATTTGTGGGGGGGGGGGGGGGGGGAATTCCACATGGAAGTGTAAAGGAGGGTCTGAAAATGGTTGGCGTTGAATGAGATGTGTTTTAAAGGTATACTGGACGCACTTAAAGCGGAAGTCAACCCGAACACATTTTTTCAAGAATGTGTTCTACGCAGGCCCGCTAGTTGAAACAAGGCATTCTGATGACAGTATTAATGCGTTTGTGGAATATGAGTCCAGCAGCAAAATCCACCCATTTTTGCCAGCTCTTGGGGCGGCCATTTTGTCACTTCTGTCAACTGAAAATGACATCACAACTACTCAGGGCTCAGATAACAACCAATCATGGCTCAATTTCAGAAAACAGGTGAGCCGTGATTGGTCATTACCTGAGCCCTGAGCGGTTGTGATGTCATTTTAAGGCGACAGAAGTGACAAAATGGCCGCCCCCGGCGATGGCAAAAAACGGGTGGATTAACTCCTACTCCACACACGCAGTATCTATCAGAACGCCTTGTTTCATCTTGTGGACCTGCATAGAACATATTCTTGAAAAAAAAGATATGCATCGATTCACAATGCAACTCCCTTCGTATAAATTTGAACACTAATTATTTTGACTTCCATCATCGATGGATTTGATTGCTTTTCAGGAGAATCCTCCGCTGCACTCTTGTCTTGGTCATAGTCAATGGATGCGCCTGTTTTTTTTTTTTTTTTTTTTTTTTTTTTTTCACTTGACGAAGTGCCTTCAGGTGTACACCAGGCTTATTTTCGATCATTAATTTTGTGTTTTTAGTGGCTTGGGTTTGAGTGTGCGGGGACACACACCCTTGCACATTTACATAATCACACACTCGATTTTGAGCCTTGCTGACAGGTTTGATCAACTACAATCGATTGCTCAACACATGACATGGACGCACATACTGCATGCAGGACTTGGGTTGCTGATATCCGAGGAACCCCCTTTCCCGCTACGAACTCAATCCCAAATAATCTAACAATAACATCCAGAAGAAGAACCAATCAATAATCAATCAGTGCTCTGCATCAGGAAAAAGTCAAAGCAAGATTCTGGAAGGATTTATACACGGTAGTTGAAGTGAAGCATTGCAGTCATCCAAATGCACTTCTATTCAAATCATTTCATCTATTTTCATTCGGGCATGCCAATGATAACCTGAAAGTAAATAAGGATGATAACCTTTCCCCAAACGCAGGGAATGATGCATGTTCCAATACTGCTCTCTACTGCTTTTATAATGCAAGTGCAGGGTCAAAAAAAAAAAAAAAAAAAAAAAAAAAAGAAAAAAAAAAAACATTCTGATGGTTTTAAGAATTGGCTGACGTGACGGTATGGAGCAGTAGCGGGCTTGTGGAGACCAATCCAGTGCTACAATCTGCCAGGAAGAACTTATGGCCTTTAGATTGTTTGAGGAAAGCGCTCATGTTGCTGCTTACCTGCAGTATAGAGTGACCCCTCATGAACTGATCAACAAGGTTATGGACTTTATGGGACCGAAGGTATGTTTTCATGATGTGATGAGACTCCAACTATTCTGATTGTTCTATGTAACCAATTCAAGACATCATTTGTATGCTTAAAAATGTTGGGTTTTTGAGGGGTTTTTTTTTTTTTGAAGGTGTAAATTAAAGTCATGTTTTTTGTGACTGTGGTAAATTCCCTTTTAGGTGCAAAACAAGTGGAACCTTGCAGTGGACGTGGGCTGTGGTAACGGAAAGGGAACTGTACTCTTGGCACCGTTCTTCAATCAGGTTGTTGGGACAGACATTAGCACCGCTCAACTGGCACTGGCTCGGGCCAATAGCGTTTGCCAGAATGTCTCATACAGGTGAGATGGAATGACTGAATGGCTGGGTTGAATGAATTCCACTCGAATGTGTTGTTTATAATGTCATGTTTGCCAGAATCCAAAACTGAAGTGAAGGCCCATTTTTTTCTTAATTTAAAGGAGACAACATTTCCAAATTAAAAGCAGTTCCTATGTGTGGTTTTACGTCATCTACACACTTCTCACAAAATATCATACATCAAGAATTCCAGCAGACATTTTGCCTGCAGTCTTTTGACGGGGCTTGTCCTGTCACTTGCAAAATGGGTTGGGAGTAGCAGCATTTTTACACATATAGCTGCAGCCACACCTGTCGCCGCGGGCAAGGCATAGGTGACGGGCCCGCCCCCACTAAGGTGCTTGTGGGCCTTCGAAACCCCGCCCTTCCTGACACCCCGCCCTCCCCGCCACCCCGTTTGAGACATGGGTCTTGAAAATACAAACTTTACCGTAATAGCTATTTCTAGTTGTGTAATAATAATAATAATGAGTTGTTTATCACTAGGGCGGCTCGGCGGTCGACCGGTTAGCACGTCCGCCTCACAGTTCAGAGGTCGTGGGTTCGATCGCGGCCCCGGCCTCCCTGTGTGGAGTTTGCATGTTCTCCCCGTGCCTGCCTGCGTGGCTTTTCTCCGGGTACTCCGGTGTCCTCCCACATTCCAAAAACATGCTTGGTAGCTTAATTGGACACTCTAACTTGCCCCTAAGTGTGATTGTGAGTGTGTGTGTTTGTTTGTCTCTGTGTGCCCTGTGATTGGCTGGCAACCAATTCAGGGTGTCCCCCGCCTACTGCCCGAAGACTGCTGGGATAGGCTCCAGCACGCCCGCGACCCTTCTGAGGAGAAGCGCTATAGATAATGGATGGATGGATGGATGTTTATCACTAAGACATTGCAAATATAAAGAGACAATGGTGTGATTTTTTTTTTCTTATCTGCAACAGCCGCTCACGGCCTTACTGAACAAATGTTTGGAATGCAGGCCTATATGCGAATGTAATCATTTTGATTGACATTGACAGTAAGAATCACGTGTTCTTTATTGAAGACACAGGTTTCTTTTATAATTTGCATTTGGGTCAATTGTAGACACTCGTCGAACCGGTTGGCCCGTTTGAAGTTATATGTCAGTGCATCCTCCATACTGGATGTGGCTATTGTTTTAGTCATACGAACCGCCAAATAATACTCGTAAAACTGAGTTAGAATGACATAACGCAATCAAACGCAATGTTTTGGTACGACTCCAGTGAGTTCTTGCTTGATGATACATCTCCAAGGAGCAAGCGAACGAGGCATCTTCGCAAATGGCTTCATTTTGCCACATCCAATACGGCGTACTCAAAATGGTGTCTAGGCTGTAATGTTGTCCAAATAATACTTGCCAGTGGTTGTTGGTTGACGCCGATCTTTCCGGCTGCCTCCGACATCCAGGCAGAGTCCTGCAGAAGAACTGCCATTTGAGTCCGGCCAGGTGGACCTTGTAACGGCCACTACGGCAGCCCACTGGTTTGAGCGCTCTCGATTCCTGAAGGAGGTTGAGCGGGTACTGAAGCCCAATGGCTGCCTGGCCCTGATGGGCAACATGACGGACAGGGAGCTGGAGTACGGCAATGCCACCAGCGCAGTGAACGACGTCTCTAAAGAGGTGATTTTTCTATTGTCTTTTGACTCTTGCACAGCAAAATGAACTTTTACTAGTCATGGAACAAATATTTTTTTTATTTGGCCCATTGTTGTTTCACGTTTACGTTCTCATTTCTGAGTGCCCCTTCCAATTGTCACTTTCTTGGGTGCTAAACAACAATGAATTTCAAAAAAGCGCAATAGTGCAAAAGTGAGAAATGCATTGAGAAATAATCCGATGAGTATATTTTAAATAACAGAGACGGTAGCACTGCCATTGGCTGGCGACCGGTCCTGCGTGCGCTCTGCCTCTGGCCCAAAGTCAGCCGGGACAGGCTCCACTTTAGCATCAAATGATGGCAAAAACTTTAGAAAATAAATGAAGCCAAAGCGTCCAGCGAAAACGTCACATAGGAAGGCCTGAGCCGAGAATCGAACCTAGAACCTCTCAAGTGTGTGGCAAACGGGTGAACCACTATCCGGCTGTGCTGCTGTCAACATTGATTTTAATGTTTTTTTTTTTTTTTATAAATAAGACTTGGCCAAAATCTCCATGCTCCCCAACAAAATACACAAACAACGAAGAATTCCGATGCACTTCCATCGATTCTACCATTCATTTGGAACACTTTGTTGAAATGACTTTTTTTTTTCCGTTTCGGTCTCATGTAAATGAGCCACAGCTAACTTCCCTGTTACGTCACATTCAGGACGTTTCAGTGTCCTCAATGACAGACTATCGTTCATAAATTGTCAGCTAACTATTTACCGAGTTGTTTAATTTCACACTTGATGGGCAGCCAGTGACTCCAGAAACCCAACTATTGGTATACAAGCAATTGAAAAGACACTTTTCAAAAAAATGCCCCTTTAAAATGGATTTTGGTGCTTGTAAACATAAACTGGATGTAAGAGTTGACACAATACAAGTTACAAAGGCAGAAGTGAAGGTGAATCATGTTGCAGCTGTTTTAACATTCGGTCGTAATCAGATGTAAACCATTGCTAACAATGAGGTGTAAGACTAATCAAGCATCCAACCTGAACCTAAAAGTCAAGTGACCATGCATGTGGTGAAGCCACAACTTGCATGTGAGTCCATTGAACGTCTTGGCCTTCGATGATGTAGACAACGCACCAGTGCCGCTGTATCCCGTTTTTTCGAATCAGCGCGAGACTCAAGCGCATCGACTAGAGGGCCACATTTCAAGGGGATGAAAGGCGCACCTTTGACGGGCCATGATTAAAGTCGTCCGTGACCACCCACAGTGGCGTAGCCCTCCCTCTCACAGGATGCGTCGTCCCCTGCTCGTCTGCGAAATGATTTCCAACATCGGGTCTTACGCCGCACACCACGCAGGATTGACGTCGTCGCTCACCAAAATACAACCTGGAGTGTTATGTTTCTTCTCTTGCAATCCACTTAACTGGAATTATTTTGCTATTTGCTCACATTACAAACCACATGGTCAGTAGATCATTTTTGTGGTTCAGAGCTAGTGAAAGGTTTCCCCTGATGATTTATGACCAGCATTACCAGCATGTTTTTTTTTTTTTGTTCTTTAATTATTGTTTATGATTAGTTTCATGCAGCTCTGCTCCCCTTCACACACCCTTGTCTGGGCTCCTGTCCTTCACAAATCTACTTCAACATGTTTAAAGACTGCCCCTTTCCGGACAAAGTGTGGTAAGTGTCCCATCTTTTTGCCATTCTGCCACTCTATCACAATTTAAAACACTTCCCATGTGCCTTAACGAATGTGTCTTTACGTTTCCTCAACGTACGTCAAGTATCAAGAGTTAGAGCAGTCAAATGTTTCGAGAGGTCTGTTCTGTCCCAGACTTCGGCCATCGCTAAAAACTTTGACTAGCTTAGCTGCCAAGTCATGAGCAAAGTTGGATTTGGTAAATTAGAAAAAAAAAAAAAAATCAGCTTGATCAGACACATTTTCAGTAGGTCACAAAAGATATATTTAGCTGTTTGGGTATGTCACACTATGGCTAGGCAGGTGTTTGTATACAAACAAATAAAAAAGGGGAATTTCCATGATATGGCCCATTTGAATGTTTCTTCCTCTACATTTGTTTTTTTTTTTTTGTACAGGAACGGCTGTCAAAACACTTACAGGACAGTGACCGTAAACCATTTCATTGGTTTGGTAGAGACATTTACTAGCTACCAGAACCTGAAGCACCAGGATGCCGCAAAGGCCAAGCGACTGTCTGATGACATCAGGAACAAGTGAGACATCAACATGCATTTTTAAGCCCATTCACCTCCGTGAGCCTGCCACCGAACATTGAAGTCCATACCGCAACGCCAATTAACGCGTCGGTGCTTGTAAATGATGGAAAGCTGACCGATACTCCTTGTTTCTCTCCTGCAATCAGTGACTGATGCTGTCTTCCATTTCAGGCTGCTCGCTGCCACACAGGCTTCCTCGCCAGACACGGAGCTCACCATGGTGGTCAAGTATTTCTACATGCTGGCACGAAAACCTTGATCCTTCTGTCTGACACAAATACGAATACTGTAAATCAAGGATGTCTACTGTAATGGTATTCCTAAGAGTTAAAAAAAAACAAACTCTTAGCCTGCATGCCTTTGATTAAAACTAAAGCTACACTTAAGGCTAAACTGTTTTATTTCGCATCGTGTTTGGTCTGGTGTACTTAATCCAAACTAATGGATGCTAAAATCATTTCTGTCTTGCTTTGTTGTATGCTTAAATCCCCAACAAGTGTTTATTAAGAACGGCTTTACTACATTGAAAATTTCTTTCTTGAATTTACACAATTTTATTTTATTAGGTGGTTGCACGAAAAAAAAAAAAAAAACTCATCTGGACCCTGGTACATTTTTTCAGTCGATGTATGTATAGTCTACTTAAAAATGTATCTGGATCCAAATGATTTTATTTCATGCAGTGCACCTGATGAAATTGAGTAAATTCAACACACACAATTGAGTAAATTCAACACACAATTTTTTTTCAATGTACAATTATTTTTTTCACAGGTAAAAGAATAGCATTTTCAGTGTTTTGGCTGCTCTATTTTCATTGCTTTTTTTTTTGTCAAATTAATTCGTAACCACTGCACTGCTTTCTACATTTGATGAGCATGAGAATGCAAAAGTTCATAACCTGCAAAATAACGTACACTAGATATTTAGTTAAAGACCTGTGGCCACCAAGGAGGACAGTTTGGCTCAGTTTGGTACAGTACACATTTCCCCCCTTCAATTTCCATTGTCATTGTTGAGTCGTATTCC
Source organism: Filicampus tigris (assembly GCF_054856515.1). Taxonomy (NCBI): domain Eukaryota; kingdom Metazoa; phylum Chordata; class Actinopteri; order Syngnathiformes; family Syngnathidae; genus Filicampus; species Filicampus tigris. The sequence continues at coordinate 39,109,269 of NC_141217.1, read as the reverse complement.
ATTGGTGCAGGGGTGAATGTGAAGTTGAGCTGCTATGAAGTCACACCACTTACAGTATGTAGCTGATTCAACTGTCACTATAATAATAGAAAGGTAAGGATTCAAACTTGCAAACTGTACTGGCGAGCTTAACTGTACCACCTGGTGGAAAAATAAAGGGTCCATATATACCGTAAAGCAATTACGTTTGTCCCTATAGAATGCCCTCTGTGTGTTTACTCCTCCACACCACCAGGGCTGTCACGAGCAGGGTGACCAATATCGGCACTCCAATGAATGGTGCAAGGACATTGGCCGGCGGGTCGCGGATGAGTCGGCCGCTCAGCTGGCAGTTGTGGAAGTAGTTTCGGTGTATCGTCACAAAGAAGCGGTCGACTATCTGATCGGGCCAGAAGCAGTCCATCCTCAGCGCCACCTGGTAGGTGCAGTTAGTCAGCTCCTCATAGATCCTGCATGAAACAGCAGAGAAAATCCAAATAGACTTTTTAAGCAGACTATGCATCTACTTTAAAAATGTATCGATACAGATTACTTTTTTTTTTTTTTTTTCGTGCAACCACTTGACAAAATCAAATTGAGTAAATTCAACCATCATTTTGTTCCGTGCAGGCGGTTTAGAAACGCCGCTGGATAAATGACGGCGTGAACCAGAAACTATATTTCCACTATATTTTGCAATTAAACTGTACTCTCCTGGTGTCTTTGAGAGTGACACCAGAGAAGCATCTGCTCAAAACACTGCTAAATATAGCCGCTGGATGTTTGGGGGCCAAAGAAAACAAAATGCATACCAGAAGTCTCAGTGAGCCATAGAAATAGGTATTTTCCATATTGTCAAAATAGTACCTCACAGAAAAATATTCCACGCTAATATAGGGCTGATAATTGGGTTACAAAAAATATTTGCAAATTCAAAAGATTCTGACGAGAACCTTTAAAGATAGTACTGTACCTTGAGTATAACTTTGTGTACAGTGTGTAAAGAAAAAGGCAGTGCCCTTAATTTGCGCGTTCCTGCGAAGGGTACGAGTGCGTCCCAATTCTGCGAAGTGCGCTGTTGCCACGCCCTTTTGCGCCCTTGCTCCGCACTTCGGCGAAGTCCGCATCCATGGCCCATCAACCAAAGAATATTACCCCAAATTCATTGCAGATCGGACCAAAATAGCGGGAAACCAACAACATTTGGTAGAACTCCTGTACCTGTGCCGAAAAAAATGCCTCTTCCAGTGTTAAGTATCCAATTATTACAAAGTTTATCATATGTCTATGTGCAATTTCAATCGATGGTTTACAGTCACTGAATATTACGTATTTTGTCCTAATTTATCTGCCGTACTTGGCAACCTTCTGCGCGTGCGCTGCAAATCGTGCAGAGCCGCAAATAGTCCAAATAATGGAGCCATAGCTCACATCGACTTAAAGACCAAGCCCGAGTTCTGCTTTACTGACGTTTTAATATAATTTTAAACAGCAACATTGCCAAAACAGCAACCCGCGCCGCCATGCTCGCGACTCAGGGGCATACGTCGATGACGTCACACGAAGTGTCCCAATTCTACAATTTTTGTGCACTTGTAAAAAAAAAAAAATGTCGTGCACTTGTAACCTGCGTCCTCGAACCCTACGTGCAATTCGAGTACGTGTGCAATTCAGCGAAGATCGTAGGGTGCAAGTGTAGGTATTGGGATTGGGCCATAGATGACGTTCAGTTGCCCACATCTGCTGATTACATGCAGAGCAATCATGTCAAACTCATTTTGAAATCAGTAGTCGTGGACTTTTTTTTTTTTTTAAGTATACAGCTGTTGTTTAGTTGATGTTTAAAAGGAGGAAGTGCTTTGGAATTCATGTTAAAAAAATACGTTTTGGTACAGGTTTTCTCTCAAATGAATAGAACAAATCCATTTAGCAAGAAACATGACGTAGACACACTTTATTTTCTTTAATGGGCCACGTAAAATCTGCGCTGTATGGGATACAAAAAAGTCTTTGGAAACCTACTCCTTGTTGGTCATGAACACACTGCAGAGACAACTGAGTGTGTCTAGTGAGGTGAACTCACTGTGAGGTGTCCGGCCAGCTGCACCACAGACGTTTGTCCACTGCCCCCATGTCCGTCTTGAACTTTGCCAAGCAGAAGCTGTCCATGACGCTCTCATAGAGTGCTCTGTCGCAGCCAGACACACATGCTGCAGAGCAGGAGGTAAAATGATCATGAGTCCAACTTGCCGTCTTTGACTTGTGAGCTAAAGAATGCATGTTCACGTCCTGTTTTTTCCTGCTTGACTGTTTCTCGTCTGCCAGTGTCAATGTCACAAAAACATCTCTTTGTCAAACACTGTTTTCACCTAAGATAATTGCATAAAAGGTAGGCCCCGGTCGATGTGCGGGATTCCCGGTGGTAGGGCCTGTTTTAATTGTGAGTAAATATGTTGCTAGCTAAAGCGATTATCATGCAGATGAATCTGTGTCGAAACCAGATTGTGCGCTTGTGGTGTTTGCTAACCCTGCAAGGAAATTTAAATACATCTGGAAAGAGGAGTTACTGAAGTGAAGACACTTTCTGCTGCTACTACAAAAAAAATCAACAACAACACAAACATGACTTTTCCGTTCCTGCTGTTCCAAAAGTATACGCGAAGTCCAAGTTTGCCTTCATGTGGTCACTCAGTAGAGAATTTTGGTGTTCATGCTGACAGACCTGACGAGGACGCAGAATCCCCTCGAGCATTGCGGTGAATGCGTTAAGAATATTTTGCATATACTCTATTTCCATAGGTGGCTGTCTCAGTTCAACTGACATGAAGCACATAGAACTGCCCCTTCTGTCAAGTCAAAGTTTAGCTGCAAGTGCTGCTTGAGCAGGCATCTGAAAGAATATAAAAAGAGCAATGTGCTTTATTTTTTTCCCTGCCCTTAGTTTGAAGAGCTGCAGAAAGTCTTCCAAACATTAAAACGGACAGACATTCAAGTGGTCAAATGTGACATAAGCACGTCTAAAGAATTAAGACAACACTCTTTTCTCGACAAACACTCACCGGTGATGGACATCACAAAACAAGCCGCCTTCAGGGTCAATATGCTCCCCATGATGACTACAGTCTAAGCAAGTCCAGTGTGCACTTCTTTACTGGCATGGGACCAGCTGTGCCATATTTCCTTCCCCTTCTCGCCCTCAACTTCTAAATTGCTGCAGATAAAAAAAAACCACTGATTAACCCGACATCCAGATGATGAGACAGATAAGTAATTAACTGTGTCTCGTGGCCGTGTGATCAACACAACTGGGACGCCAACCAAAGCCCAAAAAAAAAAAAGAAAAAAAAAGAAAAGTGCCTTGACCTTCCACAGTGGGAACCCAGCCCCAATCATAGCAGCCCTGACTGTCATCTGATTCCTTGCCCGGCTGCCTTCCCCCGGAGCTGCTCACAGGGGACACAACAACAAAGTCAGAAACCAAAATTAGTCGAGCGACATGACAGTCATTGCCAACTAAGACGGAAAGTCACTGCCAGTCACTTTCCAATGCAGTGTAATTCACACTCATCCTCAACTGGAATTCCACCTTTTCATGTCCTGTCTGTATACGCCGTAGGCCAAAGAAGGTGTACTGTACAACGCACGGTAGAATGACTGCAGTGGCACTCGGCCAGGACCAAGCAACGTCTGTCGGACTGGAAAGGTGATTGTTATTGTTCCGCTCCCTGGCTGTAATGTTTAAGCTGCCATCTGTGCCAGCTCAGTCTGCTGGATCTGTGGCTCACTGACCTTGGATATTGTTACAAACATAGATTTCTTTGCACTTATACAATGTATTCCATGTTTATTATAAGCTCATACAATCTTTTGTTTTAGTGCAAGGACAAGATGGTGGGCCTTGTTTTTCTCTCTCTTTCTATCATCACATGGCTGCGAAACACGGCAAGATATCTGCAGCTGGTGGGAATAGTTGCATGACCCACACACACACATACGTGCCCGGTTTTGTGTGTACATATGACCTCACTTAAGGAGTCAAAGGCAGTCTCTTCATGTCTACTTAAGGGTTAGCATTTTCCCCTTGACAACAATCTAGCATCCAGCCACAAAATAAAAACAACCATGATGTAATTCTGGTAACTAACTATCCATTTTTTTAATAGCTATTTGCTGGCTGTGAAACTTGACAATTTAAGCATAATAATTAATTTGGCTCATTGTACTTTAACTCAAGTCCTGAAGTTGTAACACTTTGGTCACCAAGCTACTGAGCTAATGCTAATCCCCAAGAATCGCTTTAAATAGCATGTAATGTTTTTAACGTTTGCTTCACAAAAGAATGAACTGTACCCTACCACAGTGGAAATGGTGCATGGATGGACATTTTCCCTAAACTCGCCCGGACTGGTGATTCACAACCAGACCACTCTAAAAACAGTTGGGTTTAAAATAACACAATTTGGGGTAAAAAATGGACCGATCCACAAAAAATTGGTAGTTTTGCATAAAACAACCAAAAAAAGAGCTGTTTTGTACAAGGCAATGCAAGAAAGTAGGTCAAGTTGACCCAATTTGTGCATGGGTCCATTTTTTTTTACCCAAAATTGTGTTATTTTTAACCCATCTGTTTTTAGAATGCACAGTACTGTGACTGCAGATGAATGGCGGACTAAATAAAGGGGTTTCCATCTGTTCTTAATCCGTCTGTTTTCAAATTTTCGCCGTCATTCGTCAACCGTCAGTGAAACGGGCGTCCGTCAGGACCGGTCCGTCACATAGACGGAATGCCTGTTTCTTCCCCTGGTGTCATTCATAGAACGGGATGTGTCATGTTCTTCCTGTAAGTATCTTTTTTTCGGTTTAATGTTACATTTCACACTGAGTAAATCAATGTATGAGTCTTCGTGATTTTAAGCAAAGGTGCGCCGTGAGAGTTCTCTAATAAGGATGCCTTTGCACTTTGAAGGTGCGGAAACTGGTCCAGACGACAGCAGAGCATTGTGGATGTTTTCACTTGATATTACAGCACCCTCTTCTGGTCATGATGAATAGTACTGCAACGCTAAAGTTGTGGATTTCTCCCTAAGATCCGCTAGATGGCAGCAGATGAAAGGGCATCATTCCCACCTTTGCTGACTTCATCATCCATCAACTGCCCAGCTTTACTTTCACGGTATCCACATCGGCTCCGTCTGGTTCCATTGATCACATCTGAACATTACAGCACTGCCTGACGCGCAAATACGTTACACTGAAACTTTATTAAATACTCTTTGAATACAATTCAATGGAAACATACTTTCATGTTTTCCTGTACATCTTTTTTTATGCAGGTCCACAAACATGTGGCACTCATCTTACATTAAGATCATGTAACAGTTACCTAGCAGTTGTTTAGAATAACAAATTCTAGCATATGCATTATTCTAATACATCATTTAACCCTTTACAATTCCTCCTGTTCGAAAAATCTCATGAAACCCCACCAAACAGCAAAATGTAAAAAAATGAAAAGAAAAAAAACCCATTAAATTGTTCTGCCACTATATCGTACGTTGCTAAAGAAACAAATGTATATTTGTAATTGTTAATACATAATCATTACAGACAAATTAAGAGACATAAAATAATATCCTACAGCACCCCTGACATGTTTCTTGTGGCAAAGTATCCTGGTGGAATCAATGCAGTATATAGTATAGTACAGTATACTATACACTGAAAAAAAGTTATTGTTGGATTTACCCAATTTTAATACTTCAAGCGGGTGCACAAAATAAAATCATCCGGATCCAGGTACATTTTTTAAGTGCTGTAGAGTATACATTTACTTTTATTTCGCGCAATCATTTGACAAAATAAAACTGAGTAAACTCATCACACCATTTTTTTCAATGTAGTAAAAGAGAAGAGTGCAGTGGAGTAGAGCAGAGTAGAGTACACTAAAAAATGTTCTGCATTTACTCAATTTTATTTTGTGCATCATTTGAACCTTGCCTTAACATTTGAAGTCATTTGTTTAGCATAGAACATTTAAGTTGAACGTACGTGAGTTATAGAAAACTGAAGATAATTAGTTGAAACAGTAATTCACCACAAATGTATTTAAAACAGCTCTTTAAGTTAAGGCTGCCACTTGTACTCACAAAATACACATTCACATAAAACAAACAATTAAAAAACAATTGAAGTCAGGGTTTATTTCTTTGGGCAAAGTATAGCCTTGGGACACATGGTGTGTTCCATTCTTTAGTTAAGCACACTGAGCATTTAAATCATCAACAGTCAATTTTCTCCCCTGAAATTTGTTGATTAAAGTGTATTTATTCATTTTTGCGTTTTTAAAAAAAAAAATCTTGACATGTGTAAAATCAAAAACATTAAACATTTGGTTAACTCATAGCTGCCTTAATTATGAATAATGGAAAACGAGAAAATTAGAAATTAATTATTTATACTTTCTCAGTCTATCAAAGATTTTACTCCTTGTTGTTGTTGTTGTGTTTTTTAAACCTTATGCATGATCGGATCAATGTTTTAAAAATCAAAGGTGGCCCTTGAAAACAAAAGTTTGACCCCCCCACCTCCCCCCTCCCCCCTCGTGCTGGCCTTGAGCATTTCAAACATTGTAACTTTGAGTACGTGCTCAGGTGGCCTTTCGGACGCAGGTGACGTGAACCAGGTGTGACCACACGCCGGCTTACCACGGAAGCTGCTCGGTAACGTAGGCGGACCTTCAAGCGAGGCCAACCGTTGCTAAAATGTCTATTAGCCGTTCTAATAGGCTGCGTGAAGTGTCAGTCACATTGCGGAGGCGTGTTCATACCCCGGGCTCGCAATTTCGCGCGCACGCACGCACGCACGCACGCACGGACACGCGCGCGCGCCCAGCCACCAGCCACCAGCCACCAGCCACCAGCACCGTGTCAGCGTGCGGGCGAATTGTCTCACAGTATCCACAGTGGAAAGCGATCCTAGCGGCAGCCTGGGAACTAGTAAACAAACACAGCCAGGCGGCGCGTAAAAGGCTGTGCGCTGCGCCGGGGCTGCGCGACCAAGCGATTCGCTACAAGAGGAGCCCCGCTCCATTTTTGCACGCTTGAGACAGGACCGGGATATCCTAATTGGACATGTGAGTTGCTGGAGTTGAACAAGACGATCGTCAGCCCCCGCTCCAAAGATGAAGTTCCTCGCCTGCGCCCTCGCCACTTTGCTGCTCATCCCATCCAGTGCAGCGCAGTCAGGTAAGTGTTTTCTGCTTGGACTGGCGCCCAAACACCCTCGCGGTGTCTTAATCGCACACTCGGCCTACTGATTGGCTCGTTGTCGCTTCATTAGCGTGGAAAAGAAACTTGCTCAACTTCGCACTGACGCAGCGCAGCTCAGTGCTGTTTTCTGTGTCAAATGCTTCTCAAACTGCACCCGTTAGCCTTTATGCTATTACACTTGGTTTTATCTGTTTGGGATATTTCAACTACTTCGCAGCACTTTGAGCTAGTTTACGACTGGAATTTTCCCCTAGGTGTTTTGAAACATTTCGCCATCATCATCATGCAGTAACTCCTGCTTGGGTCCGTTTGTGGTCCAGCATCAAGATTCCTCTGCTAAATAGTCCATCCAGTATTCATCAAGCGCATTTTCTTTCCTTGCATGCCCACTCACACACACACTAGACGGGGTTTGCTAACAACACCTGTTTTGGATCCAGCTCTTGATATGCGTCTCGCTCATCCCTCTTCTGCTTTCACAGAGGTCGACTTCAATCACTTCGCATTCTGTTTTTGGCCTGTTTAGGGATAATTGGGTTTAATGAGCCACACGATTTTCCTTCTGAAGTGCTTCAATCTTGCTTTCGAAATGCACGCTGAACTATACAAAACCAAAAACAGCACAAAAAGTGACACAAACACACACGCACACACTCCCCCGCGGGCCGCTGGAAGCGCGTGAATGCAGCCTATTTGACACATGCATTAATGGATGGATGCTAGCGCGTGCACATGAAGGGGGGGGGGGGGGGTGGTGCAACGACACCGTATTGCTACACAGACACCCAGGCAGGATATTTGTTATAGAAATTCCACCCGGAAGAACCCAAGCTGTGCCTTCTAGGAACTTTGTGTGTGTTAATAAGTCGATGATGTGTATGATGACTGAATTCACGTCTCTGATTATCATGTTGAGGTAAATGAGAAGGTTTCAGCGTTTAATGACATCTTGTGTGTGTGTGTGCAGTGGAAATTAAAAAAAAAGGCTCTGACAATTAAACACTTGCTATTTTAAACATCGAAAGGGTCAAAGGCGAAAACGATATTTTGCCGGCAAAAGACGATGTACATTATTTGTTTTTCAGAGAGTGTGAAATCATTTGATTGACGGGTGGAGGTTTGCAACAATAAGGTATTATTTCTATGATGCCTTCTAATCCTTCTCAACGCTTCACTTACTGCCAAGGGGACGGTTCATTAACAAATTGAAGGGGTTTGTTATTGTGTCATTCTCATTAATCATTTAGTTGGAGCATTTAATTGATGTGCGTGTGCGGCGTGCGCACATTTGTGTGTCCGAGCGTGTGCGAGAAGAGCGACGAACAAATGCAGCTTTTGGCATGTGCGTGTTTGGGTGACATTTGAAGACGCCTGTGCAGTGGTGTGGGAAGGGGGTGGTGCGGCGTTGAGGGCGCGCTTGCTGAATGCCAGTTTCAAATTACCGTCGGGTTGTCAGCTGGCTCGCACGGAGCTGGCCAAAATTTTGGAGACCGCCGGCAGAAATGAGAATTTCGTACAAGCTCATTAAGCGTTTTTTCCTTGATAGCATCGGTCTAGACTGTATGACTGTGACAATGTGGCAGCATGACGGATGAGGCGGAGGCTAGGAGCAATTCTATCATGCTCCAAATGAGTCAACATTTCTATCAAACCTGGATATCTGCAATCTGTGACCCATGTGGAACTTTTTGCTCATATGTTATGCCGCCGTGGTTGCGGAGGATTTTCCTTTCCAAGGAGATGGATAGAAAAGGCCCAAAACAATCCGACTTTGAGTGGAGCGCTGTTCATATTGAGGAGAGGGCTGCGATTTGCTGCCTCTGTCCAAGCGAAAGGACGTGATAATGAGGCGTCGGGCGTGCCTGACAGTCATGCTGACGAGAGGCTCCTCTCTCTTGTTGCCCGCCCATATCGCCAATCGACTTGTTTGACGATTTACTTGCACGTCGCCTGCCCAGAGAGGCGTTTTTTTTCTTGGACTGTAGCGGTGATTTCCAACCCCTGTGTCGTGAGAGAGATCATCAAGTGTGCTGCGTGGGAGGGGGGGGGGGGGTGTACGTACGTGTGTGTGTGGTGCCTTGATTGATCGGCCAATGATCAGCTGACTTCCAAGGGGAGGTTCCATGCGATTGGCATATGTCGATCAATGTCTTTGATTGCCCATCCCAAAAAAAAAAAAAAATCACCCGCGGCCTGCAGCCAAGCAGAGACCGGCCTGTGTGCAATGTAGCCTCCCCTCCCCCTTTCCTTAACACTGCATGTTACAGACCAAACCGTTATTGGAATCGTTATGTTTGTGCACTGGCAATTTGAATTCAGGTCCATTTTGGTATAATAAAAGGAAGGACATTTCGATAGAATGGTTTTTTTTTTTTAATCAATTAATAAATATAACCATCAGCATATATATATTTCAAGTTTTGAATCCTTTTTTTTGGTGAGGTTTCTGTTTAGTGGCGTGCCATAACATTTTTTTTTTTTTTAATATGACATATATGTCTTGGCCCATATCCAGTATTTGCCCGGACTTTGGGACCCGACCTCCTGTTTTCATGCAGGATTACAACATGCAGCTGCAACAGCTGCCCGCCCAGTGCTGGGCAACGTGTCCGCACCCACTTTACAGTAAGGGCAGCGGCCTGCCGTGGGACAAACTTGTCCCGAAAGGTCAAAAAGGCAGCCTCAACTTTTGCACTTAATTAGGGATCACAGATGCACTTTTTGCACGAAAGCCCTCAAGTTTCTCACCGACTCTCTCCGTCCTGTTTCTTTTCGACCACTGGAGGGTTTGTTGAACCGCTCCACTTGTAATTCCACTCAGAGACGAACACACACGTACACGCACATGTCTCTTGTGTTTTCCTTTCTTCCCCCTCTCCCTTCCTTGCAACACGTATCCGTTCTTTGCGTGTTTTCTTCATTTCCTTCATTTTTAATTACAACCGGATATTACACACACAAGCATACATGCTGGTTGCGCATTGGGAATTTAATTGAAAAGAAAATAGAATAAAATAAAGGTCAAATCAAATTGGAAACCTTCATTAGAATTCCAACAGATCGTCGGCAATGTTGGAGGACACAACCTAAAAGGCGTTGATTTTGATTTTTAATTTTTGGGGATTTCACGCAGCAACCCCAAGCATTTCCAGCATTCCGCACACATGCAGCCTTCTGTATACAAACGTTGTCTTTGAGATCCCACTCACGCGCATGTTCTCCGGCACAGGGCCAACACAGGAAGTGGGACGTCGTTCAGCTTCTTTTGACTGACAGCGTCGCCTTGGCGAGGCAGCCCCGACTCTTTCAAAACAAGTCTGGGCTTTTTCTTTCACTTGCTTTCCTCCCTTCGCAGTGGCTGTCAACTCCCGGCTCGGCCTATCACAGTCACAAAAAAAACTTTTTTTTTTTTTGTTGTTTTTTTTTGTTTTGCTTCATAACCTTGACAAAGCTGTTTTAACGCAAGAGAAAGTGATCACTGGTGTGTGCGTGCGTGTGTCGGTGCGCTGCTTCCGGCCGACTTGCGCACATCCAAGCTAACCTAGCCGTTTTTCAACATTTCTCAGTGTTTGTGTGTGCGCGTTAATCCCTGGTAATATATTCAAAGCGCCTAATCTCTTTCATTACACTACAAATTAAGGATATTTACTGTTCCGAGGCTTTTGTACAACAGCCGCCTTAATCAGGCCTTAACTCAGCCTGGCACGGAATGAGTGTGTTATTCTGGGTGTTCATAAGCACACGCATAAGCGCGTGCGTGCGCGCGCGCGCGTGTGTGATTGATGTTCTGTATGCCGGAGCATGTGCACATTTATTTCTATCAGACAATCTCTGACAGAGCCCGTCAGTGTCTGCCTTCCTCAGCTCCTTATTGAATATTTGCCACAGTGGAAGAGATGATTGTTTTGCTCAGCCGTCAGCATGACAGAGAAAGACCACTCTCCAAAAGCACTGAAATGTAATATCACAGAGCGTTCATAATACCGCGGATCATTGGGAGGGCACAAAGACGCATCGATCCGCTTAACAAGACAGTCGCGTTCGGCTCTTTCCGCGACTGCTGTCGCCGCTCGTCCCTGCAAAGCTGCAAACCCAATAAGCCCGGTTGTCATGCGCCGAGAAATAAAAAAAAAACAGCGAAATTGAATGCGATTGTTTCCAAAACCCATTCCGAGCTGAATTCCATTAGCCGCAGTAAAAAGCCATTTCAAATGTAAATAGAGACTCTTGTGAGTGACAGTAATATTGGAAGCCTCCGCAGCGTTTTCAAATGGCAGCTTGGATTGAGCTCCCTTTCAGTCAGGAAGTTAATTTCAGAGTGAGGTTAGAAGTGCCTGAGAAGACGAGCTCTGGGGAAGTATCGCCCCTTTTTTTTTTCTTTTTTCTTTTTCATTTGGCTTGTGTCAGCGGTTCTTAATTAGAGTTTGTTTGCGTGAAATGCGCGCGATGGGTAAAATTGGCACGAGCGCCACAAAAATGATGCGCGACGGCCAAGTGTGTATCTCTTCAGTGTTGGTGTGCCAAGTGTTTATGGTTTGTCGGTGAACCGATCCAGTCAGGGGACAATATCCTTGCGGACCTTCCCCTGAAGTCGGCCCGTAATAAATGAGGAGCCACCAGAAAGTGTCGGTCATGTCAGCCGTCCGCTGACCAAGTGGGCCGTCGGACCACGGCGACACCAAATGGGTGAAAGAGAGCGGCGATGAGCACGAGAATTATGGGATGCGAGTCCAGGATTCTTGTGCACCAGACAGAGAAGTGGCCATGTTTCTCATCCTCAGCGACTGCACCCCCACCCCAACTCTTCGCCTCTCTTTGTTTCACTGAAGTGACCTTGCAGTCCAGCAGAAATATGGCCACCCCTCCGGCGGCTTTAAAGGTACATAAAACTTAGGTGAGCGTGCGTGTGTGTGTGTGTGGGGGTGCGCGCGCGTGTGGAGGGACCTTGGACCCGGCTTGGCTACGGGTGTGTGAGCACGAGGAGGCAAGTCACCTTTTAATGGCAAGAAAGACGGAAAACGTGAGATTGTGATTGTGCGCAGGCCTGTTTTTGTTTGCATTGATTTGTGTGCGGGGGCCAGTCAAACGCCGCAGTGCTCCCCAGCGTTTCGGCCCGGAAAGCAACCGGAGATGGCTCGCGGCAAGGTGAAAGCGGGCCGACGGTGGCGTCGTTGGTGAAATGCGGACGAAAACAAGGGAGGCGCTCTAATTTCTTGTGTGTGTTCGCAAGAGGATAAGATGGACTGAGTGAGACAGCGTGTTGCCTCGGAGGAGTGCAGCTATCATTGTCGCTAAACGTTCCAATTAATCAATCCTGGCCACACTCGCACTTAGCGTGCGTGCGCATGTCGTTTGGGTTCAAGCAGGGATGGGCAACTGGCGACCCGCGGGGCAACCGCGCTCTGAGTGGCCGGCTCCTTCCCAAAAAGTCAAGAAAATCCCTGAATACTCAAATCCGTGGGTGGCGAACTGCAAAAATCTGGAGTTTTCGTACCAAAAATCCCCACTACTTGTCTTAGTTGTTAGGTTTATACTGCCCTATGCTACAACATGATAAGCCTATTTTTTATTTTATTTTTTCGCAGATTTGGAATGTTATGCAGGACAAACATTGTATCTTAATATAAACATGTTGAGCGAGTGGATTTTGGTGAAAAAAAATGTGCAAAATTAGGGCTTGCACTTAATGTTGGCTTGCTGTACAGCAGTTTTGTGCTGTCCTTGAATGGCAATTTTTATGCAAGAGAGCCCTTTGCACTGGGAAAAAAAAACATACTGTATTTGGTTGTTTGCTTCAAACACTTTTCTGTTGGGTTAAGATGGTGGCACTTTAATGCATGCATTGAAAAGTGTATTCTCAAAAAATGAAATATATTAAGAGCACGTTTTGCACGTTATTTTGTCTCTATTTAAAATCGCATTTTTGTCCTTCGTCATATTAGGAAGTGAGTGGTGGTCCTATTTGAGTTGCCCATCCCTGGTTTTGAGGTTTTGTTGGATCTATTTTTCACCAGTGCTTGAACATTGCATTAGACCATTCATGGCTACTTTGTTCACTCATATTTAACTTATGCACACATAAACGCAAAATGAAGTTTGTGTTTGCGAAAGGTTTCTATTCTTTACTTCAGCAGACATGGAGCCAAAAGCAAGCTTCGTTGACAGTTTGGTGTCCTTGACGCACGCGCAAGCGGTTGAAACTACAGGTGTTGTGTCATGGTGATTCGAAGCAGTCTGTGCCGCAGCCACAGCTGTTATCTCTCGCGGGAACGTTTCACGGCCTCTCATGCGGGGGGGGGGGGGGGCCACAGCGAGTCCCGTAAAGAACACTGTGAATTTGGGGCTTGACCCAGCGATGAAAATGAAAATGTATCCTGATAAAAATGCTAACTCTACCAAAACTTCAAACCGGCCCGTTCGTTGAGGTTCTTCTCGTAAGCCGTTCGGTTGAAGAATCGGGCCGAACAGTTTGCAGTTGGCTTTTTCATGCACAAGCTCGAGTGTGTCAAGTTATCACTATTCAAGCACATTTCCGTGGGCTGTAAAAAGAGACAATTTACAATTTAAGGCCCTGATGAAATTTTCCAAATGATATTCTAACAATGAAATATTAAATCCCATGTTCAAATAACTTTTTGATTTTCTAAAAGCAAAATATATAAATGCAAAGGCAGATGAGACATGGGGTCAAATTCTTGCCAACATTAAATCTCGAATAACTTGGCAAGCACTGTTTGAGGACCATTTTATCGTTGGACTGACTTTGGGGCGGGGGGAAACAAATGAAGTGCTGCTGAAATAGAATGTGAAAACATTTGTTCTCACGCGACGAGTGACAAAGAGCAAGACGCCTGCTTGCAAGGTTAACCACCTGACATAAAGACGTGACGAGCATTTTACTTTTGCTTAACCCTGGCAGATCAGAAACCTTCTCCTCATGGTGATGGCACGCTGTTAACGGATTTTCTTCTCTTTTTTTCATTACATTTTCTTTTTAAAACGGAGCAGCACGTGAATTCATAAATGTGATCGAAGAAAGGTAAAGGTCAAATATGAACAATGTTTGCTCGTCATATGACTTGCAATTGGGATGTAGTAAACATTTGTTGAGTATTTTCGCAGAAAATGATTTGATTGTGTTCTTTTTAAAACCCCAAAGTCTAGCAGGTCCACCAGACCCATCAACGCTAGCTGAGCAACAACAAAAAAAGCAATACCATACAAGGGTTAACCGTTGTACAAGAGGAAACATTTTATTGCCATTGCATTGAAACATGAACCCAAATTGTGTACTCACCCGTAACTTTGACAGCGTGACAAATGTGCATCGGCGAGTTGTTTCACAAGCCAGAGCATACCCCCCCCCCTTTTTTTTTTTTTCATGAGCGGATTACTGTATTTGTTTTCCTTTGACGTGTCAAATTTTACTTAGCATCCACAATGAGACATTTGGCCCATTTTGCGACATTGAAATAAGTTCCATTTTCATCACTTCTCGAAAATCCGTATTTGCGTGATCACTACCTGCTTATTGCCTTGTTTTTGTCTTCTCTCCACAAAGACCAATTTGTTTGTTGATTGAGTTGACACCGAAAGAAAGGTACAGAGCGCATCCCTCCATTTTTCACTTCATGTCCTATTCATTATGGAAGCGCCGTGTGCAATCCAGTTGTACATTTGCAGTTGAAGTCCAACAGACTCTTTGGTTTGGTTTTACCCGAGCGACAACAACGACAAAAAAGAACATTTCGAGCACAAACCTCCAACTCACTCTCAATAGTTAACGGAATCCTACTGGCAGCTTTCCCTTCTACCCAGAAAAATTCTGCCACCTGAACAAACTGATTTCTACTGCTTCTGCCCGTTTATTTTAGTGTTTGCCCCTTGATAAAAATAAAAATAAAAGTCTTGGCAACCATTTGACATTTTCTCACGGCACGCCATCAAATAAAAACGTCAAAAAGGGGATGGATACGGAAATAATGATCATCTTGTTTCAACTTACTCAAACTTGCTTGCTGAGTGTGAAATATGCGCCTGTGGCCTAATTGAGCTCAGCGCGTACTTGTAAGTAGCCATGAATTATTCTGCTGTATGAATGATGTACTGGAAGAGCTATTCATTTTCCCGCTGATCAATGTATGTCACTGCCGTAGGTAGATGAACAAAAACATAAATTGTTATCAATAAATGCACGTTTTCGGACAAAGAAGTGCAATTGGGAAGCTCCCTGCGGCACCCCTGCGGATCTCACCGTTCTACAATGTGCCGCAAATTCTTCGACCAACTAACATGAGTTAGGACATCGTTGGCGGAAGGCTTACTCACCCACTCCAAAAAGTGCTGAAAATACAACTTCATTATCAAAACGCCGTTCATGATTAATTAGACATCTTTACTTCCGTTGTCATGGTATTTACCACAACGCAACACCAAATCGGAGCATCGCACTTTACAATGCTTCACAATAGGTTTGGGTTATTTTAGCCCACTTCCAGCATTTCGGTTTCACACACAAGCAGGCTGATGCTGAACTCCTTGCAATATTTAAGCATCGCTGCTTCTCAGGTTTATTTCAAGTCCGGCAAAGTCCCGACTGTGCTTCCCTGCAGAAAAGTGATGTGAGAGAAGCTGGCAGTCAGTCCAACATGGAGACACCTAGACGTCAGAGATAATGCCAACTCGGCACATTGAGCACAAACACATTTTGGTTGTCCGGCTCGCGGCTGTCTGTGCTCTCGTCACGCTGCTTCGCTCCGTCTTGACTTTCTCAAAGGATTCCGGATTTTACAGCGGCACGGCGCGCTTATGGATGTGTCATTGTTGAGTCGGACTGGTGATTTTTCGAAAACGCTATTGAAACCCAGAAACGTGTCAGCAAATATATTTTTGCCTTCTTTCTTTTAAACCTACACTAAAAAAAATGGTGTGTTGAATTTCCTCAGTTTTGTTTTTTGTCAAGTGGTTGCACAAAATGAAATCATCTGGATCCACATGTATGTTTTAAGTAGATGTATAATCTACTTAAAACATCGAGTAAATTGAGTAAATTCAACACACCATTTTTTTCAGCGTACGTTTAAAAGAAAGAAGGCAAAAAGATATTTGGCTTGAGCGATAGCTGACACGTTTCTGGCTTTCAATAGCGTTTCCGAAAATCACCGGTCCGACTCAACAATAAGTAGATTATACATCTACTCAAAACATACATGTGAATCCAGATGATTTCATTTTGTGCAACCACTTGACAAAAAACACAATTGAGGAAATTCAACAACAACAACAACAACAACAACAAAATCACTGTAGGAACACAAATGCTGTCTACCTGCAAGCACACATTAAAGCAGAAGTCAACCCCAACATTTTCTTGATAAGAATATTTGCCTCCACTAGTCCAAACATGTCATTCTAATTAATATTGCCTTTTGTGGATTATGCGGTGAGCATCAAAATCCAGCCATTTTTTAGCCATCTCAGGAGGTAAACATTTTGTCACTCGCTCTCGACGGAAAATGACATCACACTTGCTCAGGGCTCAAGTAACGACCAATCACGGCACCTAGAACCCTTTCTTGCAAAGAAAAAGAAAGGGGTTGACTCCCCCTTTAAGACTCAAACAATGTTATAAATCACTGTAATGAAATAGTGGAAAGCAGAAGGGCTGAAATCCTACCGGCCACTCACCACCGCCTTCACCTCATCGGCTTTTTCGTAATTCCAGCATGGCGTCCCGGGGCCTCCCGATGCCTCGCTCGTGTCCGTCTGCGCTCGCAACCGTGTTTTGTATGCTGCCCGTTGCGTGTTTGTGTGTGCGCACGTTGGCAGGTCTGTTGTGAGTGGCGTGAGCAGGTGGCGCTCGCCGCTGCTTCCGTGCACAGACTCGACTGAAGAGTCGCTGGAGACCCGTCCGTTGGTTTAATCACACGCCGGCGCAGCTTCACACGACTCTCGTCGTGGCTGCAACGAATGCAAAGTGATATTCTGAACGGCGTTCCTCCCTAACGGCTCCGCACAAGCAATATTAAAGCTTCTGTCAATCTTGGAGTTGGGCAATTTTGGAATAAAAGCCATTATAATTCTTCGGAATTGTGATTTTGGAAAAGCAACGACGAATCTTTGGCAGGTTATTTATGAGCTTCTCAGTTAGGGATATTAAAGTGCAATGAATGAATGAATTGAAAACATTTACATTTCAAACCCAGAATTACAGCGGATGCAAAACTGTGCAGCAACATTGTACAGTCACCGAAACCTTCTGTCAGGGACTTTAATTTTCTTGATGCGCTTGAAATGCGTTGAAGAACGTTCCGTCCTAATTACATTCTTTTATCTTTACTCATTGCATAGTAAACATGAACCAGTGTAATTAAAAGTCATTGACACGAAGCCCCCCAAATAAAACAGATACTCGGCAAAATTTGCAATCAAGAAATGACAAACAACACATTTGAGATGTGAGCTGTTGACCGGACTGATTTTTTTTGTTGTTTTAATTAAAAGGTACGGCAATGCATTTTGGGATCATAGTGGGTGGTATACTTATGCTTTGGGGGTGCGCCAGTTGAGGCTCGTTATCCTTGGCGAATTGCGGGGTTCCACTGTACACGTGTTAACCGTCCCAACACTGAGTTGTTCCCATACTGTCACGCCGTTGCCTCTTTGTAACAATTTGTGAAGTCGCCATTGTGAGGGTGCTACATTTCCAGCAGCAAACCTTTAACTCACCTCCTCTGAAGGCTTTTATTCACCTCGGAGTGGCACCTTGATTCCATTTTATGCTCGCACCAAGGAAGGCCCTTCTGCCAGTGGCAGCTCACACCTCCACAACGCCGAGCCATTTATTTGTCCTATTTGAAAGGCTGCGAGTGATTAAATGCCGCTAAACGGAAATATTGCTCTGCTGTCCCAAGTGCGCGAGTGGTGAAGTGTGTACATCTGGCATCAATGTGGATGCACATTAAAAGTAATTGTCACTTTAGAAGCCAGTGTCTGAGGTGCCTTCTGTAGTAACACACTGCAGCTGCATCCAAGTCAAATTTACTGCTTCCATTCTCGGAGGCCTTGAGCACAACGTGGATGTAAAATTCAATTGCTGCATTAAGCACTTACTGCTCATTTGGCTGTGTGTGTGTGTGTGTGTGTGTGTGTGTGCGCGCCTGTATAATGAGCATCTGTGCTTATTTTTTTTGTGTTAATGTAGCATCATAACTTGTAACAGTGCACCTGTCTGTTTTTGGAAGCCCCTTTTGAACGCCCAGCCCACCATTGGCTTACCGGCTAAATAGCAAATAATGCAGGTGTGTGTTTGAAGGAAAACATTCCGCTAGGAAAAGAGTGCTACCAATTAGTGGAATTAGCCACAGATCAAAAGATTCAATTAGAAAGCTGCGCGGTCGCACAGAAGCGGCGAAGGAAGCTGCAACATGGCGTGCGCCTCCAAATTTCATGCTGCAAGGGACGTCATGCAGAGAATATGTGCAGGGTGCTATGGGATCATTTTTGATTTTTTTTTTTTTTTTAAATGGAATTGCTCTCCACCATAAGCAGAATTCGAATTGCTCTCTGCTATAAAAGCGCCTGTGTGGCTGGCCACCTTTGTAACATGCGTGCGAGTAAAGCTGCATGACCAATTCCATTCATTTGTTCAAAGTCTCCCAAATGGACATCAGCAAATGAAACATGGCAATTTAATTAGTTATCAACACACACACGCACACATGCACGCTACTCTGAGATGTCATTAATTCACACATTTGATTTTCCTTGTGCTTCCGCAGACAGTGTGTCTTCTCCGGTTCCAGACCTAATTAAGAACATAATTAAGTGCGTGTGTGTGTGTGTGTTGTGGGTGGGGGGTGCCGGGGGTGGGGGTGGTGGCGGTGCCCACCGTGCACTTTGTCACAGCTTGGACCAGCACGGCCAATTCACAGCACTGCTAATTTGCTGTTTAAACGCCACATGTTTGACTCCTCCTAATTAAATATGTAGCAGCAACAACACACACACGTACGCACACGCATATGAATGCACGTCTAACCTTGGTAAGTGTGAAGGTTCTTGTCAAAGCTTGTATCAAAATATAAATCACGAGGAAAATAAACAGAATGAAAATTGAAAGACGACGACGACGACCAAGAAACCAAATGCGGACAGATGCACTGGAGAATGAATACGCTGCTGCACAAAACTTGTAATTTTGAATCGCTATTGCATAATAAGACCATTCAAGGATTGGATATTGGACTGCTTTTTCTTTAGCTCGTTATGGTAGTGTTTTTTTTTTATTATGCTCGTGTGCCATATGAATAAAAAAAAAAATAAATAAATAAATAAAAAAAAGAACTGGAAATACTGCAACATCAAATCTGTTATAATTTACTGCTTTTGTTTTGCTATAATGTGTTCCTAATTTATTTTTAGCCTTGAATGCATGATAGAATGCTACAATCGCCCATACAATAATTTGTTGGCCCTGGAATGTGCTATTTCTGTTATTTCCCATGGGAAAAATGTAATCTGAACAAGGCAGACTTTTACCAGTGTGTCGGGTTTGATTGTGTTTTGACCTTTAGGGGGTAGTAAACCAAGCGCTAAGTTCGCAACAGTGGTGCCTTGAGACACGAATGACCCGAATTGCGTGTTTTTTGAGATATGAGCTGTTGTTTGGCCAATTGTTTATTCTTATTTTTTCTTGCTTTGCCTTGCCTAGAAACATTTGAAATATGAGCGCTGTATGGTGCCAATGAACCCAAGTCACTTCATAACCAGCAGCGGTTTGACAGATGGGAAGCAAATCTTCAAATAAAAGAAGCTTCAAGCAGTTGAATCCTTGATGTGAACTATCAAAGTCAACATAAAACAAAGACAATTACGCATTTGAACAAAACCGCATAGCTTTGCCTTATGACAGTCCATTTCGACTGATGGTTGCAAACAATGCAAAACGCCATATGTGGGCTAATGAATAGGATTGGCGTGATGGTCTTGCAGCCGTTTAGGCATGAGATATTTGATCACAGCACATGCGGATGGGCTAGTAAAACAAGACTCATATATTCTTTATCCTCTGTGAAGAGCTAGTGATATCACTGTAGCTTATTGATCTTAGTTGCGATGCCTGCGTGTTGTGTAGAGTATATCCGCATGTCTCCATTATGTTGCACTCAGGTGGCCAAGGTGCACACACCAGAAGGAGGAGCGCACTATCCATTGAAACGATGTGCTAAAATGCTGAAAAAGAAATGGAAATATCCGTGAAAACGTGACAGCAAAATTCGGGAGACTCTGATCGCAAACGTGTCGAAGTGTTTGTTAGCGTTTTTTGTGCATTCCCTTGCTGCTGTCGGTGTCAGTGGAGTTTTGTTGTGCTGCACCGTGTTAAATGGGAGCGTCCAGTCTGCTGTGGGGCCTCATTCATCAGCCTCACGCAGGAACGGACACAGCTGCCGCCAAATCCGCTCGGGACCTGCACACGAGCACGCGCGCACACAATTTAAAGATCGCCGATAGAGGCTCTGGGTGCCTTTTGTGGATGCAAAGGTGCAAGTGATTGTTTTGACCCCGACTTCTGACATCAGCGCCCACCCTTTGTCTTCCTATTGGTCTTCCCGCTCTCGTCTTTTTTTGTCCACGTCCATTTTGCCGATCGGCTATCGCTACCTAGCTTAGGGTTAGGTCGCGCTTGAGGTTCCGTTAGCATTGCTGCGCGTCCGGCAAACATCCTCCGACGGGACTGACAGGTTGATTTTTTGGTGGAAGTGGAAGAGAAGACATTTTCTCTAAAGCTCAACGGTCGTATTACCCGAGAGGGAGCTTCAGCGCAAGTGGGCGTTAAATCGATTTCAAATGCGTTTGCTAATTTTTTTTCTTTTTTTAATATCGCACGAGCTTTAGATGTGAGTTTTTGAAACATGAAGGATGTTCCTTTTGAAAAGTGTTTGTCGTGCTCTGTGCACGTGTGGAATGATGAGCACATTTACTGTGAATTAGAGGTAAGATCTTAAGACCGAGTCCGAGCCCGACCCGACCCCAATACCTAAAATGTCAATCGTTATGTTCGGGTCGGGCTGGGCCGGGCTTCTCTCTCGCTGACTTTATTTTTTTTTTTTAATAAATATATGTTAAAACGATGTGTGGATACTAAACTAAGGAGACTAAGGTCTGCAAAAAAACAGAAGTCGCCTCATCGCAACACGTGCTGTACTAAACTTTTGCAATGACAATTCAAAGAACTCCTTCCTGTCTCTGTCTGTTATCCACCCGTCATTGTTCTTCGTTGTCTCTCTGCCTCTCTCTCTCTCTCTTAAAGTGCCGCGCTAGATTCTTAAGGACGTACTGCTGCTGTGGTTTATGGCCCAATTTTCAACCCGTCAAAATGACGGATGGCCTTAAATTTTTCCCGTCAACTCTTAAAAAAATCCGTCAATGATGGAAAATTGTCGCTTAATGTAACCTCTGCAGACACGGAAATATAAAAGATGTAAATGTTCATAGAGTCTTGTTTAACTTAGATGTCGTTACAAAAGACAGGCTTTAATTTGTTATCATAAATCACCCCTCCTGCTGCTCCCGAGTCCTCACAAATAAAATATGACATTTCGGGTTTGCTTCGGGCTCGGGCCTGCAAATCAAGTTAAATGGTCGGGCTCGGCCTGGGTCGGGTCGGGCTGGATTTTTTTAGGCCCGATCTTACCTCTCCCGTGAATGATTTCAATCCAGCGCCTCTAGAACTGCTCAGATGTTTCTTTTGAGATTGGAGCCAATTGCAGCGGCGTTCACAAAGAATTGATTTAACTCTCTTAGGGCTGTTTTGGGCCCCTTTAATTTTACCCAAATTCTCCAACTTGGCCACCAATTTGAGGTTGACAAATCTGGAGGGAAGATCTGAAAGCGTGCTTTTTTTGTTGTTGTTTGTCTTTGAATCTTTCCACAGTTTGGGACCGCAAAACTGTGACATGCTTCACTAATGGCGATTTTCCTTATAAATGATGAGAAAGACCACCAGAGAATAATGTCTGACATTAACTCTTGGGAAAGCGTTGCTGAGCTGCTCTCAGGGAGGGAGATTTACACAGTTTGTCTTAACCTTGACTATCCTGTGTTCTTCATTTTTTCCGTACAATGAGCGAGACTGTGCTCTGAAATTCTCCGTGCTGAGTACAAGCAAAAGAACACGTCGGTGCACTTTTGTGTATGTGGATGCTCTTGATGAGCAACTGGCTGCTGGCATCTTGATGTGGTTGGTCAAGTCACATGACGTGTGGCAATCCGCCGCCCTTTCCTGTTAATGAAGCGCCTGTACTCACTTTGTGTGACAAATTGAACCCCCGACCTAGCGGTCCGCTGCCTCCGTATTGCACAGTTCCAACTGTGCAAAGCTTGTTTACCCCCACCGCTTGGTTTTCGCTCCATGCCGTGTGAATTAGTGAGAGAATAACATTTTCCCTGGTGCTGCTTAGAATTTGTGCAATCCCACCCTGGGAGGATGTCCACTTCCCTTACCTCTCTGGAACCTTCCTTCCCTTTGCTAATTGGCCTCCATGAATTCCCTGAGGGGGGCAGCCTATGATTGACAGGGGTGATAATCCAGCTAATGGCAGAAAAAGCAGCTGTTTGCTAAGGTGCCGAGCACGACTGCAGGAAAGGCGTGAGAGGTTGGACGTTCTGGCTGCCTCTTTTTTTTCCCCCCGCATCTGCTCGTCCTCTCTTGCAGTCACTCCTCGCGGCCTCAGTGTCATCATTAGCACCGTGTCCTAATTAGCTCAGCGCTAGCTAATTGCGCCTGTGACGCAGCATCTCAGGGGAGCGACAACGTGCTAATTTCAATAAGAGTAAACAAGCAAACTGCTCCCTAGCGACGATGGATTAATTAGAAAGCGTCGTGCGCCGACGCCGATTGAAAGAATGAGAGTGGGATGATGCGGGAAGAAGAAACGAAGGAGGCAGGGAAAGTGCAGGCAAAGAGTGGGGTAGGGTCAGCCAAAGTTTGCCTTCATTTTTTTGTGTTTGGGAGCATCCTGAGACTGACGCTCATTTTAGGAAATTGTTGTCAAATTTTTTTTTTTATCCTTTGTACAGTTTTGAGACTCCCAAAGCTTTCCTTTTTAAACCTTCTTGTAATCATGTATGAATAAGGCAAAACGGTGGTTCCCTTTTTCGCACCATGCGCCGCGAATGGACGGATTCCCGTTTGACCCGACGGATCAACTTTGCTTCTTTTGGGAGCGCGTCAGCGGAGTAGTCTCCTCCTTATTGCCTTGCCTGGCTTAAAGAAGCTCTAGCGGTGCTTGTTATGACAGGCATTTTTGAATTTTTGTTTGAATATTCCTATGGCAGACGAGCTGAGGGAGGCGAACGAGTGCCAAGCAGGTGTCCAGCTGGTTGGGTGCCACCTCCGCAGGAGGAAGTGACAGTCAAAGCAAAGCGCCCCGAATGTGATGTACCTTCCTGCCTGTCTGCAGGCCACAGACACATTTTGCACTTCTCAACCAATTCATCACGTCGGCTTTGGTGAGCTTGATTTGCCCTCCCGCCGAGCCGTCATACATTGCGGCGTGACAGTTTGGACTTTTCTTGCCGTGATCCAAAACATTTGTTGGCATTTATTTATTGTTTAACTGCATTCACAAAGAGGCATCGGCTTGTAACTCTCGGAGGGCTACGTGCTATGAGCTGCGCAGGCTTGACTAAAAAAAAAAAAAAGCTTCATTTTCAACTTTTAAAAACATGTTGGAAGAGGTAAATATAGGTGTATTCTTCAGGGGACGGTGGGGGGAGCCCAAGTCATTGTCCTCCCACACTCCTTAACGACTGCGATAAGAGCCGCCTTCGGGGAGCGCAGGTGTTGGCGCAGTTGTCGTGATGGACGATTAAAGTCGGCGGCGTGGGTTTTGCCACCCTAAACGCATGTGTAAGGAGGTCGTGAGGCCGAGGGGAGAAAGAAGGCGTAGTGGCCATCTAGAGGATTTATTGGTGCAATGATTACATCTCAGGGCCGGCGGCGTGGACGCGGAGGTCTTTTGGCTCATCCTCATGCAATGAGATGGATGGAGCATAAGGTGTCCGTCAGAGATTGCCGTTTTGTTGTCCATACACATATACTAAATGATTTCTCTGTCATTGAGGCCATTTCACTCAGCTTGTGGGCTTGACTTCATAGTTTATTGCATGGACACGTGACATTTATAGCCCGGTGCTTGATATTGATTTGCAAGCACTTCAAGTGTGTGTGTGTGTCTGCGTGTGTGGGGGTGTGTGCGCGCGCGCGTTTGAAGCTGAAAGAAATATATATAAAACAGGACTGACGTGCGGTGTGCAAACCTTAACTGAAATAGGTAAAAAGGATAGCATGAATGACATGTTGAGAGCATATTTATTGCAAGGCAGCTTTATTTATAGGGCACATTTCACACAAACGGCAACTCAATGCAAGCAGTCAGAACACCTACAAGCATTTACAAACACAACAGTTAACGACAATTCAAAAGCAAATCAGAGAAAACAAAAGTAGCATTCAGAAATGTCTAGAATGTCATTTTGCTATCGCCTTGATAGCTTGAGCCTCGTTTAATACCTCTTACTTGCTGCCCACATCCTTTTTTCTTGAAAGAAAATGAAGATTTTGCATTGACATCACCACACATGTCGTTATTTGAATATGCAAACCCACAATGGCTAGGTGAATGTGCATTTTGGTCATGGCAATGTCCCGCTCGTGTGAGTTTTGTCTGAAAGGGACCAGGCGAGTAAATGTTGGCTTCACTGTCACGCTTGTGATGTGCCAATTGAGCAGGAATTCAGTGTGAAAGCGGCTTTTCCAAATCCTATAAATCCACATCGTGTTCCTCAAACGTCTTTGTCGTCAAGCCGATTGCTTGAGACGCTTTTCCAAATGGACACCTGTCGTGTAACCATTCAAGGGAACCTCTCACGGAAAGCTTCCTTTTTATTGTTTGTATACATATAAAAGTTGTGTCTCTGCCGTGCTTGTCGACCCATCAAGTGGGAAATTGAACACCCAAGCAAATCTTGATTTATCTGCCTATTTCTAAAAATGTCCCTGTGGGCGAGCCGCTGTCCACTAAATATCGACATAATAACGATTCCCACCCCACATTGACCTGCTCATGACATGATCAGAACCGTATCTTTGCTGTGTGGTGGAATTATTGCATCGCCTAAACATTTCGGGGAATGAAAAAAATTGTAGTTCTTCAGTTGTCAAACACACATCGTTAACGTTGGTATGATATAATGCCATCTTATACTGTACTCTTGGACACCAACATCCACACAACACCTCCCCAGAATCAAATTCTGCTATATATTTCATTTGCTAGAAAATGCTATTTTGATTACGCTGTCATTTGAATGGTATGAATAAGCAGAGGTGGGAGTAAGTCACATATGTGCAAGTCACAAGTAAGTCTTTGAGTCGTAACCATCAAATCTCTAGCAAGTCCCAAATCACTGCGGAAAGAAATCGCGCAAGTCGAGTCGCCACCAAATTTCAAGTCAAGTCAGTACTTGGTTCGAGCAAGTCATAAAGCAAGTCATAAAATATTGCTGAGTAAAACATATGTTGGAGTGAAAAAAAAAAAGTTTTCCCCCTGATCCTACTACAAAGAGTACATTATCTCTATAATTGTAATCAACATTTAATTCTCTAAAAATGAAATGAAAAACAATTCACACTTAACAATTCACACTACACTTAAAGTACTTTGAATAATTCATGTTGGTTTTTCTAATCTAACATTTATATGAGTGGCACACTGTTAATGTGGTGGTAAATACTGAAATATGCTGAATGAGGGCGTAAACGTGTATAATCATCGGCTGTAAAAACGACATGTTGTTTCTAGTGCCAACCTGTAACCCAAATCTAATTGGCATGTGTTTAATGGATGAATGAAAGGCATTCACTTTGTGCACCTTGTGGGTTGTCACTTTTTGAAGTTGAGTGAAGTTGACGTGCATTCGTTTAGGGGGCGCTGCCGCATCAAATATGGCGGATACGCTCACGAACAGAAAAGTACTCTGCACGGGCTCTATTTAAAGACTCTATTTTCTTACTCTACGTATCGATGTCTATGCTGAAATAATGACCGCTGTTCTAAAGGGGATACTTTCAAGATTACAGTGTCCAATCTATGGCTTTATTGGCTTCTCAATGAAATGCAGAACCGGCATGAAGTATTTGACCAGCGATTGGTGAGCTGAACTGTCGAGCTAACCTAGCTATTTTATATACGTCGGACAGATGAAGCGAAACTTGTAGATGTCTCCCTCATCTTCGAGTACAAAACGTGCATGTTGCTTATTGTCTTTCCCGTTTTTCATCAAAACGATCATCATTGAATCCAGACATCTCCACATCTCTTGTTTCTCTCCACAATTGACTGCTAGCCAGACGCCAGTATCACCGATGTTTCTATGGTGTCTATGTTTTGATGGAGAAAAGCAACTTTCCAAACGCACATCACTTCATCTCATTCTTACACATTATATTTTTATATAATTATACATTATTTTCACAAACGTATTGTTTAATGATATATAAAAATAACACACCGTGTGGACTATTAATATCGATTCTATCAATTGATTAATATCGATTCTAACCCGATTCTAATTCTAACCTTAACCCTAACCCTGACATTGACCGAATTTGAGCATACATGGTTCCGGCCTGATAGAGATGATATCCACTTTGTGGCGTCTGCTCCACACTGTCTGAAACAATATCATGCAGATGCGCTAGCATACAGAAACACCAACATCCACTCTGGATGACGTCCCAGCTATCATGTTTCAGCCAAATAGTAAGCAGAACTGCATTGAGTTTTGTTGGAAACCCAGATTAGGGTGAGGGTTAGGGCTAGGGTTACTCACTCGATTGCTTGGGGATGTCCTGAGGGTGGCGGGTATTTGGATTTGGCCATATGACCATGCTCTACATACACACAGTAAACTACTGCCGCCACTAGTGAAATGAAATGAAAAAAGAAAAAAAAACATGCAACGTTATTAAAACAGCTGGGAACTGTTGACTAAAATGCATAATGCGTCTCCTTTAACACCGGTATGATGACCGGCATCTGCCATGTTATTTTTTGGGGGTGGGCGCACGGGCTTTTATGAAACGGCTGAGCTCGGTTTTTGCCAACAAAAGAGCATCCTCAGCACTTGTCACAGGGCCATCCTGGCCCAACCTCATTTGCATAATGAGGAGTGGAATGATGTGTTCAGAGATATTAAAGGTCAGTAACTTATTGTTGCAAAATATCAGCATACACTTTGAGACAAAGACTAACGCTAGAGCAATGCCTTGCAAGTGGGCTGACATCGCTCTAGCCAAGTAGCAAGTCGAACTCGTTGTGAGATTTGCGCCAGTATTTCAGCAAGGAGGTTAGACTCAAAGCTTTCTGTTTTTTGCCCAGATTCACGACGGTCATTGAAAAGGAAAAAAGTTGCCCTTGTGTTCAACCGTCATGATATCCCAGGCAAGGAACTGAAACATATGCTAATCCTCAGCAGGGCATGTATCTCCAAAGCGATTCTGATGTTTTTGCAAGGGATTAAGGGGTCGGGAGGCTGCATCCGCTGATAGAAAGTGCGGCTGGGTTTTGTGTTTGACCGCAATAGATGTGCTGTCAGTAATTCAGAAGACAGCAGGACTCCAAAAGAAATGCCAGTGACCCGCAGAAGCAGCCCGACTGACATGGCCACTGTGAACGTCTGATAGCTCCTTTTCTCACCGCGACGCGTTTGAGTCAGTGGCCGTGATTGTTCTCACTCTGTTCCTGTGATTTGGGTTGTTGTTCAATCTAAAGGAGCCGCACATAGCCATGACCAGAATCACTGCAGAGCGTGGGTGGGGAGGGCGCGGGGGTCTTTGGCTCCTAAACAGCTCATATTTTGTAGTTCTAGGAACGGTGGCCGATGTGACACATTCTACTCCTGTTGAAGAGGAAGATGAGTGCACGGGGACAAGAATAATCGAGACATAACGAGGAAACCTTGTAATTCTGTGTCACTGACCCCTCATTGTAGAATTTTATTTTCATCGTTCACTTGCAAAAAAAAAAACGGGCCTTGCATTGTATCTGTTTGGCAGGGTTTAAGGCCTAGATAGACGAAAACGATGTTGGCCAACAGTGACAGACGCTTACCCCCTGTGACGTCGGGCCGGCTGTCGGCACGTCACGCTGGCAAAACACACCGCAACGACAGAGAGCGACGCTGACCGTGAAAGTACTTTCTGCGCATGTGTGAGGTGTAATACGCTTCCAGCCCATCGGCGGCGGTAGTCGCTATTTCTCATTGTTAGAAAAATCCAACCGGAAACATGTTGGCCGGGGGCTGATTATAACAACGTAAACAATGCGTTCGGCTCTATTCTTCGCTCACGAAGAACTCCCACGCAAAGTAAGCCCTCACTCACGTTCTTGACACGGTATTGTGAAATACTTACATTGCCAACCCTCGCTCTTGCACTTGTAAGAAGATTAAGGCGGCGAAGGCGTGCTCACTGTTTATCCGCATTTGTCACGTCCCGTTGGTGCTCCGAGCGCTGATTTGCTAGCTCACAGCCAATCAGAGTGACCAAATGTCACGACCGGCGACGCCGATTCCACATACGTAAACGCCCCCAAGACGCTTGCGGACGAGTTACGACACTACGACGGTGGTCACTACACCAATCAGACGGCGCATTCAGACGCCACGACGCTTCGCGACCTCCGACGTCGCTTTGGTCTATCTCGGCCTGTAGAATGAAACGATTGAGACATTTCAGGAGCAAGCTGCTGGAGCTTTTTTTTCTTGTCACCTTAAGTGAACTTCCTCCTACCTGCCATCAAACAGAATTATGTTATTCTTCCTGGACTCAGAAGGGTCAAAGTGTGTTCACTTACCTCTTTGAGGGCCTTTGTAGGCAGGTCAAAGTCGCAGTGGGAGCTCTTTTTGTCCTATTCCTCCGTCTCCATCCTCGTAGGCATCGATCGCTCTCTGACCTTTAAGCCTCACTGGGAGTAATGGAATTGCCTGTCGCCGGGCAAGGTCTAACGTGTGCACGAACCTGTCGGTTGATGCCTGTCACGCTCCCGCAACATGGAGAATGCAGACGTGCGTCTGTTAGTTCTACCGCCGCCTTATCTCGATTTCCTAAAAGTCTTTGAAGAAGGACGTAGTGGAGAACAAAGCCGCCGTACTCGGTAGTGACAGGCTTCCTTTATTTGATGTGTGCTGCCGGAAAGAGCGTCATTGCTGCCTGAGACGATTTCACATGCCGGTAGAGAACATTGGCTAATTCCCTCATTCTAGATGTATTGTAGGCATTGGTGTTGGGGCAGAGCCTCACATAGGGCATCAGTTGGGGGGGTGTGGGGAAAAAGGCACAAACACGTACTTTCGAAAAAGGCCTTCAAATTCAATTTACACTCTGCCGTATGTATCAGATGTAGCCAATTGCTGATTTGCACGTCGACAGTAGTGAGTGAGTGTGTCCCATAGGCCGGAGCACCGTACCAAAGTTGAGCCCCCTCGTGTTGTGTGCGGTTCTATATGCTTTGGTGGCCTTCACACTTCAGCCAACACACATGGAAAACATCCACGCACAAGTCATTCCAGTGCCAGGAATTAGGAGTCCCTTTTTGAAATAGTTGAACTCCTCCCCCTCCTCTTGCTGCCCTTCACCCCCTCTGCTATGTTGATACCACAAAGACACCATGAATAGAAGCGCTGCGTTCCACTGGCCAGCTGACGCGCCGTTGTCATCTTACACTCGGTTACAACACTTCACTTGTCAGCGCGCGCGCGTTTACCAATGGAACGTTCTCTGTCCTGCCCTGCACGCATTACGTTTTTATGATTATTACGCCTTTATTGAACATTTTCACTGCCCACAACACTTTTGTCCATTTTTTTTTTTCATTCTTCTTCTTTTCACACGAATGGTGTTTCCACGTTACAGACATCGCGTGAACGTGAACATTTTTTAAAAATAGCAAATTGGACAAATGTCTTTTCCCCAGGACAGCGACGATATGCCATTCACATATCAGTGGCTACGTTTACATGGACAAAAATTCTTCAATCCGATCAGATTTCGGATTAAAATTCTGATCGGATGCGCTGTTTTCATGGACATTAAAAATATTGATCCGACTACGACTTGCCTGTTCGTGCATCGCACTTTCAACGGGAACAAGTTATTTTGGCATGTGCAGATTGACCAGATATACCAGAAGTAGTAGTAGGAAAAAGAAGCCGTAGCGACTTCTGTGTCAACAAAACATCGCTCCGTCCATTTCTACTTTCAACGTTGGCGTTATTTTGCGAATTTTTCCCGTTTGCACTGTTACGCCGAGTTAACACTTCCCAATGGAGCTGCAAATTTACCCGTTGTCTTTCTACTTCTACTAGCTTCCGTCAATAACAGAAACACGTATACTCACGTCACAGACATGTGCAATAAAGACGGTTTGTTCCGAAATTTCAGAATAAGTGTTTTCATGCGCACTGATCGGATTAACGATCGACCATCTCTCTCGTTCAGAGTAAAATCTTGATCGGGTCAGAATATTCCAAATGGGGAGGGTACATGAAGCGGTTTTATTGCGATCAGGCGTTTCAACGTAGCCGCTGACAAGCTTGCATCTTATCTGTCACCTGTCTTGCAGAGGGCTGTTTGCTTCTCGTTGGCCAGTAATGAGACTGGTCTGACGTGATCAGATTTTCCATAGTGGCCGGTGACTTGGTTCAGAGGTTTTAGCGTGCTGTGCGCCTGCCGAGACCACAACCATTTGTAGAGGGGAAGCAAGATTGCACTGCACTCCTGTTTGGCGTGTCTTAGTTTGCTGTCATGATGGCGATTTGGCCCACGGGTGCAGTTCTGCTCAGGTTCACAGCGTTCAAGCACTTCAACATTGTTGACTGCCATTGCTCCTCTTAGTTTCAGCTTTTGATGCTGTTTTCATCATCCTACTCTGCCCGTTCAGCCTCGGCAAAGGAAGATAATTCTCATGAGAGCATTTTCTCCACTGCAACTACATGCTGATCTGCCATGGCTTTATATGTGCCTTCCGGGGCAATGTCAACTTTTTTGGGGCTTCCCACCAAGGACTTCTTTCCCACTTGTGCGGCACATAGCTGAATTAAAATCTATTATAGAATGTGACAGGACCATTAAGGAGATGAATGGTTTGGGCTTTCTTTGGATTTGGCGAACGCTTTGACCACCCTGGGGCTCTACTTCTTGACAAAAGCTTGCCCCCTGGCAGCCCCCCTGCTGGGCTTTGACCCCGGGGCATTTTTTCTGGCGAGCATATTTGTACATAAAAAATGTGGCGGGCAAACACACGCGAGCATCTGTACTTTTCAAGTCCTCTGTTGGAGGACAAGAGGTGAGGGACAAAGCCGTGTGGAGACAAGATGGATGGCGTGCAAGCGAGAAGCTGTTGGCAAAGCTCAGAAAAGAAAAAAAAAAAAAAAGATAAAACTTGAGCACCTGTCAGCCTGTTTGCGCTTACCCGTGTTCATACGTTTATCTCCCTGCTATCTCGGGAGACGTCTGGTCGCCATGGATATGTTTGGTCTATACGCACTCGTTATTCAGCCGCGAGCCTGCTTTTGTTTCTGCTCCATCTTATGAAATGCGACACACACTCCCCCCCACCTCCTTGGTTCACTCTGTTTGCAGCCACTTGTTATTCATCATCGGTTCAGGTGTATCTGCGGAAACATTCCAAGGTTTTTCCATCATTTTTTGTTGCAGCACTCTTATCGTTTTGGACAATATATTTGATGTTTGAATCATACAAAGGAAGTCCTTTAGCTGTTGCCTGTTTGCCCTCGTAACTCCCGTATGCATTCTCTGGCTTCATCGCCACAAGTTCTGCTGCACCTGGACAAAAGTGTGTCGGGACACTTCTTGCACACGTAATACGGCGAGGGGACGTTGCAGAGGGAACTGTTCTCACCCCACTTTTGCTGAGGATTTCAGCAGCTCATGCGTGGCAGTCACATACAGTATCACCCCTGTTGACCAATTACCATGCTGGGGCTGCGCTTGCCGGCTTGATTCTGCGAAGGGTGCAGAGAAAACACACCAAAATCGATCAATATCTGGCAAATGAATTATTTAAAGCTTCTCTGAGGTTTCTATTTGCGCACTTGTAACTTGTTGAGAGTTGAACATTCTGTTATTTGACCCTGAACTTTAATGCGGTCCTCATATATGGACAGATTCATTTTCACCTTTGAGGTTGAATTTATGGACCCCAAATATTTGGAATAAATGGGTCATATTTTCTCATACCTACTGTTGCCGACTCTTGTTCTTTGTTTGAATATTACCACTTGATCAAGTCTCTTATAACATTTCACAATAAAAAATAAAAAAAATGGTTTGATGACCGACGGAGGTTGTGTTGTCCAGCCAAATGCTATCTTGGTTGTGACTTCACCATTTATAAACAATTCAATCCACTCAGGATACTCTCAGCCGCTAGTAAATTAGCCAGTTAATGAACTTTGAATAATGTTTATGAATTATGAAACATCTACAAGGGACGAGGACGGAAGGGGGCCCACTTCACGGACGGAGGACGGACCAACAAAACAGGGTGAAGTGCCCATCTCTGGGTATCGGACTGTACTCCAGGCGCCAATATCGGTATCGTGTCGGAAGTGAAAAAGTTGTAGCGTGACACCTGTTCTAATATTACTGCTGTACTGAAAAGGCAGAGAGGAGCTGAGTTTCAAGTGTAGTACTTCCATATGTTGGTCCTATACTGCCCCCAGGTAGTCAGAATGAGCAGCAAAATTGAAGCATTGAAAGAGAACGTATGACAAAAAGTGTTTATTTTCATTTGTTACTGCATGTTTTTTTTTTAGAAATTGTGATATTAGAGAGAGCCTTTTTTCTCATGAAAACCACGTTGAATTTTTTTGCTCCCCTTTGCACTGCTCTGGCCACACACTGACCTTTTAGCAAGCGAGCCTCACGTCACTAATCAGCAGGAATCTGCAGACAGCCTGGATGAAAATAACTTTTGTAGGTTTTATCTCCATGTAAGGTGGTTTAGTTTCAAACTGACGGCTGCGCTTAGGAGAGGAGGAGGCCCATTTGGCAGAGATGCAATCATCCAATGTAACGTGACCTCCGGCGGCTGGCCCCTCTCACTATCTAACTGCCTTTAACTTTATTTGGCTGCTATCTTTGAAAGCGACTTGCTGGGATATCTTCTGCCACACACACACACACACACACACACGCGCGCGCACGCATCCGGAGCAACACACACGCTTAGCAGCACAATACACCTAGCCTCCCATATGGCATCATTTAAAACTCTTGGCAACGTTTGTGTTGATCAGGACAACAAAGCTTGATTCTGGCCCGCAATGAGGGCTTGCAAATCCCATTTGAGTTGGTAGTCACGCTAACAATTAACTCCAGGGCTAATGTTTCAGCCGTAGGGGGTCACTGGAGGTCAGCGTTGGACTGGGCACTGTCTTATGTTGAGCCCGCATTGTAATGGCTTGTCTTGTGTGCAGTGCCTTGATCGGGGAGCGACTGCGCCTCCTATTTGATGGCTGCATAGCGGGAGCTGCTTCAGGTTAATCCTCTGATAAGCATTTATGGACTCTGTTATGAATTAATGAGAGGATTAGTCTTGTAAATAGTAAAGCCTGTCCGTCTGCACAGGAACACGAGGTCTTTGGTGTGTAAGATCCTGAACCGGAGTGGACTAATCGCAAACCGACGAGCCAAACCTTTCGGGTTACAATTCTGTCGATTTGCGTGACACTTTGTAGGGGTGACGCATGTTGATCAACGCAGGGATACAAATTCGAACGGAGGAATTGATTTTCTTTCGGGCAAAGGTCAATAGGAGCGAGTAACGTCGGTATAATCCCGCTTTACCTCGTTCTCCATGAACCGGAAAGTAGCCGAGCGACTTAACATTTGAAAAGACCAACGAAAATACAAACGTTTGCCATTTTATTGGACGAATGTGTTCCCTCTGTTTGCCACTTGACGCGGGATGGATGTGTTCCGCCAACACAGAATAAAAACTAGTACGTTCTTGTCGAGCACCACGCATAATGCATTGTGCAAGTCAGTTTAAGATAGACGCGTGGCTTCGCAATATGACAGTAGGCAGGCCGTACAATGGGACAGTATACATTTCCATTTACATTTTTGAATTTGCCATAACGCTCTGCTGATTGCATAAACTGACCTTGGACACAATGTGGTTGGTCTGCACTTGCATTATGATGTTGGTAGTGATGTCAAATAAGCACGCGCACGCTGTAGAAGCCCGCTGTAGAGGTCACCGGTGTCTGCGTTCGGCTCTTCGGTCGGCCGCATTAGCCGTGAAAAGTGGCCTCCTGACACGTGGCCTCGGCCTCTGCTGTCGATGCGAGCGTGTTCCATTTAGCCATTCTCGCCCTTACAAATGCACCCCCCCCATCCCGCATCCCGCGCCCCGCCCCGATCGCGGCCCGCAGCCTGCATCCGAGCTCACCGCCGAGGGAACGCGGGGAAACAATCAGAGGCAAATTGCCGCGCACAAGTGGAGGTGCTCTCTCAGGGCACGAGCCGGCCGCCTGCAAACAGCGGCTCGCTGATGGATGTGAAGCAGAAATGATACACGCTGATAGCGCTGTGTCGCTTTCATTTCCCCGCGAGATAGATGGAGTGGAAGAGCTGGCGCGCGGCTCGGCAATGATGCCTTTTGCAAAACATCCGGCAAACCCTCAGCGCCAAGCTCGCCGACCGGGGGGCGGGTTAACGCACTTCTTGAAGGGAGGCCAGGAGGACGAGCCGTCGCGTGAATGCAAGATTGCTGCCATGTAGCACGTTCCTTTTTCCATTTGTGAAATAATGGTGTGAGAAAACAACGGCGCTACCCAGGTGACGAGTGGTCCAATTTGACGACGGTCAACATTATTCTGGTGCTAATGGGGAGGCGCTGCTCACATTAGCACAGGTGAGAGAGCGGGCGTCCAGGTGCCACGTTGCTGCTGATTGGCTATTTCGTGTCCACTTTTTCTTTTCAGATGAGCTTACTAAGCTCTCGCCATCTGCCTGCTTCCCACGTTGCTGCGGATCAGCGGCAAAATCCGCCTGATTGACAGCAATGTTGTAATGATGTGTGTGTGTGTGTTTGTGTGCGTGTCAGAGTAGGAGAGCAGCTGCTTTCAGATGGACTGCACTCTCCAAGCCACTGATGTGACAGGTAGCACCTGTCCTGCCCCACGCAGCCAGATGGATGGGCCCCCACGGCATCGGCCCCTTTTGGTGGCACTGCCTGCTTCGTGCCATGTCTCAGTTCTGGCACGTGCACGCACGCACGCACGCACGCACGCTGCCCACCGGCCATTTCGGTTTGTTTGAAAGAGAAATGGATTTATGAGACTAGCAAATACAGTTTATTATTTTACAGTGCAACCTCAAAGGTTGAATGACCTCAAAGAAGGAAATTAGAAACTGTATTTCTGCTCTGTAGTCAAACTGCAGCAAGTGAAGTTTCAACCTGGTTAGTGTAAAAAAAAAAAAAAATTCAAGCGTAATAAATACTGTTGTTAATGGTAAAACATGAAAATACAATGTGTGCTTTTTGTCAGATTCCAGACGGATTTCCTTCTTGCTATTGGGATTTGCGTCTTCTGGTGTAGCCTCTGCAATCGTTTTTTTTCAAAACAGCAAACAGACGATGATGCATTCATTCCTGTCTCCTGTCTTCTCCTGTGTTGATAGCAACATTCCAAATGGTTCCTTTGCCATTGGCCAATGTTTGTGCAGTGGCTCTAATAAATGTGATTTTCCATCCTCATCATGTTGCTTATACAAGTAAACGAGCTCCTGTTGAATTTTCTCAATTCTATTTCTTCAAGTGGTTGCATGAAATATAATCATCTGGATCCAGGGATCTACTAAATAAATGTATGCGGATGCGGATGATTTTTTTCTTTTTGTGCAACCACTTGACGAAATAAAAGTGAGTAAATTCAACACGGCATTTTTTTCAGTGTATGGAAGTGTACACTGAAAAAAGTTGTAGTTGTTTTCGTCCCCCCGTCCAGCCTCTCCCGTGTGTCCTGCCATTCTACCTTCCTCGGCAGGGATGCTGCCCTCCCTCCCTCCCTCCCTCCCGCCAAGGTCTCACGGTGGTGCTGCACATGATGCCTGTTGTTATTGGTGCATCCACTGATGCATTGCGCACTTAAGTTTTACATCAGGGTTCGTCTGTCTTGCTTTGACAAAAGCCGTGCTTAACGACACAGAAGCTCATATGACTGCAAACTTGGCCTCTTTTGAATTGTTGGAATATTCCCCAAAGCATAACAGAGAGATGCAATCGGAAAGCTCTGTGAAAATACTTGACAGCCAAATAATGTTTTGCGGTGGGGTCAGTCGCCGTCTGTGCTATCACCCTCCGTTGCTTGTTCCTAAATGTGGAAGCAGGGACAAGGAATGTGGGCCTGCCTACGGTATGTTAATAATCCGCAAGGTGCATCGACATTAATATCTGGAAAGTACAGTATATTTATGCTGTTATTGGAGACGTGAGGGCCCCTCGATGCCAGACTTGTCCTCGACATTATTACTTTGTCTGCTTGGATTGAATTTCACATATCAGTGTTGTCTTTTTTAATGTCACAACACTGTACACAGTGACAACTCTTCATGGTTTCACTTTGTTTGGGTTCCTTTTATCTCACTGGGGGGGAAAAAAAGAGACAAAGGGTGAAAGAAAAGCGTGAGGATCATTTGTTATGTCGTGTCGCAGACAGTTTCTTTCATGCAGCCGGCGTCAGTGACAAGCGCCCTCCGTGCTGAGGCCGGCCGGGCCCGGTCTTCCTGTGCCTACCGCGTGTCGTCGAGCCGTCGGAATGAGATGGAGCGATCGTGTTGGCTTGGGGGGCTTTGTCGCTTCCTACAGAACTGGCTTGTGTGTTGAAAGGGTTGGTGTCGGTGTGCTCGTGCGAAATGGACTAGAGCCAGTTGCATATTGCCGTGTTGTCTGCTTTAGGCAAAGTCCGGATGGGGCCATCGCTTTGAATGAATATATTGCGATGTGTTCACAAGCCTAATTCTCTTATGAAGTTACAGGCTTTCACTTGCTTTTGTGTTGGTTTATTTCATCCATCCATCCATTATCGATACCACTTCTCCTCACAAGGGTCGCGGGGCGTGCTGGAGCCTGTCCCAGCTGTCTTCGGGCAGTAGGCCGGGGACACCCTGAATTGGTAGCCAGCCAATCGCAGGGCACACAGAGACAAACATCCGCACTCACAATCACACCTAGGGGCAATTCAGAGAGTCCAATCAACTTACCATGCATGTTTTTGGAATGTGGGAGGACACCGGAGTACCCGGAGAAAAGCCACCCAGGCACGGGGAGAACATGCAAACTCCACACTGGGAGGCCAGAACCCGCGACCTCTGAACTGTGAGGCGGACGTGCTAACCGGTCGCCCACCGTGCCGCCCCGGTTTATTTAATTTGATATTTAATTTTTAGCACCCCTGCCCACTGAGGGACCGAACAAAAACTAAAGCGTGTTTCACACGCTATGTCACGTGACAAAAACTCATTTCGTAGCAAGATAAAATCTTCCAGTTTTCTACTGCGGCGGCCATTGTTACGTCACAATCAGTGGCTACATTTACATGGACAAAATTTCTTTAATCCAATCAGAGTTGGTCTTAAAATTGTGATCGGATGCACTGGTTTCATTCCGCATCAGTAGCTTACAGGAAATATTAGTTGGGTTTTCATATCTTCAACAGTCATTGAAGGTACAGTACAAGGTAAATAAATATATATAAAACATCAGAATTTTATTGATCGTCAGAGTCTGAAAGAAATTTTTATTTTGAAAATCAGTTGTATCTACCTTGTAAAAAAAAACCCAAAAACAACAGGAAGCCTACAAGCTTGCAAATATGAGTAAAATACAAATGTCATGGGAAGCAGCTTCTGAAAGGCCAACTATTGAAATAGGATGGTAAAAATGATTAAAAAAAGAGAAAGCTACAAGAGACAGACAGTAGCTTTGCTACCTAAGGTGCAGGTTTAATTCTGCAATTGATTCTCACGCATCCATCCCGCTTTGCATAATATGCGGCGGCGGACTGGCCGATGAAGCCTTTTGGGAACAAAACGTACTCAGTACTTTGCTTTCACTTCCATCATGCAGTTGGGCTGTCTGTGCGATGCAAGGAGCATGCAGGCCAGAGTTGGGGTCATGTTATTTTTAACCACGCATACTCGGGATCCTGCAAATGCCACGTACCACCTGCTGCACTCTGTCAGGTGGTGAATTGCTGAGCGAGGGAGGGAGGTGCGGCTTGGGGCTCAAAAAGAGCACATGATGATGACCATGATGATGATGATGATGATGATGATGATGATGATGACCATGATGATGATGTCTAGCATAGATGAAGGCGATTTGTGATGAGAGTACCGTTTGCATATAAGTGAATTTTGACCACGGTTCCTGAAATATCGGTTTTCTGACAGCGCTCTCTTCCGACCTTCCTTCAGACGTTGTCCTCCGTCCTCCTTCTCCTCCTCCCCCTGGACGCAGCTGCGTGCAAACAAAAAGTCAGGTTCATATTGCAGCAGCTGGGTCCTCCTGCCCCCAAGACGTTCATTTGATGTGTCCTCCAGCAACATTCCGCGGAGTAAAACGTTGCCATTGCAGCACACAACGGATGTCGTCTTCGTGTCCATGAGCTAAAAACAATCACGTTCTCTCCTCTGCTGTTCTTTGAATAACTTACAACTTTTCGTGGCCTTGAGAGCATTCGGTTATTTACACCTGAGTGATAAGAGTGGCAGCCTCCCGGCTCTCCTTTGCTCTTGTGGTTGTGGTCAAGTAAAAGCGGATGAAGGATAGAGGAAAAACTAACCTTGTAAAAATAAAACCTATTACCGTATTCTCTTATTCTTCCCTTTCAAGGTTGCAGCTGCATAGTGGTGTGAGTTTGCGCACGCGTGTGTGCATGCGTTGGTGTGTGCCTTGATATTTACAAATGGCAAACGCATAACCTCATAAAATTAGACAATGAAGCCACAATAATGTGGCGTTTTTCCGGCAAAATGCAATCTCACTACCACCTATTCTATTCGAGCTGTGCTGCAAATGGACTCGCATTGTAAACAGTCCAACGTGACACCGTCCTAAATGATGAAGTTTACTTTCATTCAGCTTTTAAAAGCACAAATATTTTTCAATGATAATGGGTACTTTTCGCAATTCCAATGAGCAAGTCCTGATTTTTAACGGTCGGCAGAAGACATCGTTTGAACGAAGGCGACCGTGAGCATGAGAAGGGAAAGAAAATTCAGCATTCAGGCGCTGCATTCCAGTGGCGGGGTGTGCCTTGACGTACTGTAGTTTGGAGAATCAGTGAGAGCTCGGCTTGCACCCAAGAGTCAATTCATCTCTGCCCGGCACTTGCTCATGTGGGCTTCCGGGTTTTTTTCTGTCATGTGTGAGGAGTGTGCGACTAGAAAGGCTCCTTATGGAAACTGCCATGAGATAACTTCCGTTGTTTTATGATATAGTCATTTTGATCTCTCGAGGGGAATTCAAACTCACGCTCCGCTATAAATTTTGGTGTTGAACCAAATCGCTCGCACGACGACATGCAAGGAGACTTGCAGAGTGAAAGCGCCGCACCTCTTGGGAGGAGGGAGCGAGGATGGTGCCTTGTTCAAGGGCAGCTCGGCAGTAGACGGCAAGCGGCCTCGCTTCTCCCCAACGACAAGTTGCCATTTTGACATTTTGCCCACAGCGGCACTTCAATCTCCTGCGGCTTCACGGTCCAAGTCCTTGCAGATGAGCTTCTGTCTCTATAAAACCTGCTAACACTAACCATGTCGGTGGGATGACTGAAAAAATAGGAACCATTTTAGTCTGTTCATCAACAACATCATTGTGAGATGAGACAATTATCATTGAACATGTTCTGACTGAGCCGAACAAATGGATTTAACAGAATAAAAGGGTCATTTTTTTTTCTCCCCTCTTCTAAATGTTTTAAAAGAGTTCTTCAGATACTAATGTTCAGCGACCAGACACAATATTATGACTACTTGCACAATATCACGATTCCCCGTACACGAGCTCCATCTAATATTCTGCCGGTAAAAACTTCATTTCATTGACACATCAGAGAGGTACGGTATTAATCAAACAATTTGTTCGCCACTGCGGCTGCAGTTTGCAATGGTATCAAAAAGGAATGAAACGGTTCACTGCTGAACCACGGTCAAATTTCAAACCGCGTTATTAAAATGATTCTCATGAATACTGTATTGATTCTAATGTGCTTGCTGCCCGCAGCTGAGAGCGAGGCGGACGGACTCAAAGTGACAGCGTCCATCAACACCGAGCACGCTTGGCTTTGTGACGACGTAATATTTGCGACAGCTCTTGTATGGAATGCTGTTATATTTTGAATATCTTTCCCCACATATCAAAGTTGCGTGAATGCCCTCCGTCGGTTAAAAAGGGTGCAAACCAGCTGAGGGTAAAAACAAAGAAAAACAAATGTCAGTGTAAATCAAAAGTGTACATCAGCCAACTTTGACGGAGAGCGCACGCATGTCGCTGGCACTGCGACAACGCCCTCCACCCTACTCATTGATGCCATGTGACAAGGACAAACACAATCTTTAGTTGGCCCTTATCGGCCAGCGTTTCAGTGTGTGGCGGATACGGAGGCTGGCGGCGAGTAGATTGCGTTGCTGACACTTGCAGCCCGTCGCAAACGAAGCAAGTTGTTGCTGTGATCGGGGAAGGCGGTGAGGGGGTTACGTTGAATTTAGTTTTGGGGACATTTCCATTTCAAAGACGCCGATTAGTGATTGCACACCCTTTGGGGAACCCTCCATTGGGGCTACACTCGGCTGTCGCTAACTTGGACACTTGGCTGCGATTGCAGGAGTGGAAGGGAGGAAGTCAAATTGCTACATTTTGCAAACTCCTTTTGTGTTAAGCTTCTGATAAAGCGTGTGCCAGAAAACAAAAGGAAGATTGTCCTCATTTGTTTGCCTTTTAAAAAATGAATTAAGTTGCACTGCTACACTTTTGCGCCATTTACAAAGCCGATGCCATCTTTCCGACACACGATGGAAACAAAAAGAGATGGATTGCCAGCCTCAACTGCGACATGACGAGATACGTTGTATGAACTTAACCACTTTGTGGAAATTTGACATTTCAAGTGGTTAAATCCCAGTGTAGGCAAAACAAGTTAGAAAAATAACTTGTCCTCCCGTGGTAGTCTGTATGGGAAATGAATGTCCCGATATTTCGCCGCACTTGCGAGATTGCAGGCATTTATTTATTTTATTTTTTTGCATGATGTACCCGCCCTCCAAAGTCGTTACCTGCGTGCAGTCCAACAAAAGCAAGAGGAAAGTCTCTTAAGCGCGGTGCTATCTGTGTTATTTGTTTTCCAGCTGCTCATTTTTATTTTTTTATTTTATTATTATTATTTATTTATTTTTTTTTCTATCCCCGGTCGGCTCGCCTCCGTCAGGGGAGGCTTTGTCACCGGCTATCTGCCTGCCAACGCCGGCTATTGTTATTCCAAAGTG
The DNA here is from genome assembly GCF_054856515.1 of Filicampus tigris. NCBI lineage: Eukaryota > Metazoa > Chordata > Actinopteri > Syngnathiformes > Syngnathidae > Filicampus > Filicampus tigris. Next base: position 39,067,383 of record NC_141217.1, on the reverse strand, counting down.
CAGGCTGGTTAACATTCCCCTGCCAGTGCTCTGAGATGCCGGCCGCTCGGCATGTCCTCCTTTGTCTCCCCTTGACTCCCGCAAACTCCTCGTTCCTTTTTACTGTCCCAAAGCATCACACACAATCAGGAAAAATAGCTCCATTTTATCTCCTGCTTGAGGCTTAATAAACCAGCTTTAATAAAACAAAGCTGATTTGCTTGTAAGGCACACTTACATACATATAACTCGGCATGATAAGACCCTTCAAAGCTTACGTCGGTGCCGGAGGACTTGTTCGGTGCCTGTCTGCGGGCACAGTGGATGGGAATATGTACAAATATCCAACGTGCAGCCTGGCTGGATGTCTCTGATGAGTCCAAACTGAGTGATTAGGCCATTAAGTGGAGGCAATTATCTTAAGCACTTGAATGCCGTCATGTCACCAGATGTGCGCACCCTCCTGACGCCCCCCCAGGACCTTTTCCATTTGATGGCAGGGCCTGCACCCACATTCCTGAGATTTATTTTGGGTTATTACTGGTGAGAGGTTGTCAGGCTCACTCAGCCCACAGTAAATTTTATGTGGTGTGCTGTTCGCTTGTGAGCAGCTCGTAACTCAGGTGCTCTATCAAATCAATGGCGGACGCGTTGAGTGATGATTTAGAAATGCCAATTAGGCACGTTAATTGTTTTCATTACTTGAGATCCGTGTGTGTGTGTTTTGCTCTCGCTGGTTTTACGGCATCTGCAGCTCCTGACAGTGACATTTGTTGAGTCCTTTAGACCTTTTGACTTCTGCGTGTTGATTGGCTCTGGAGTTGACTGACTGCAGTAGCGGTGGACTATTAAACTGATGTCCGTCTAATGGCCTAAAGTTCCAGTTGATACCAATATGTTGCCAGATCCGATCTGGAGGAGCTCTTTTCCATCCAGTACGTTAGGTTAAATATTGAATTTGATGAACTTGGTAGTGTCCTATTTCAACCTTTCTGCTGTATATACAGTATGAACATAACCAGAGGTGGACATTCCGTCACTGACAAACGCCCGTTTGGCTGACAATTTTGGGACAACCGACTGCCAGACCAACGGACCTCTGACGGACTCACTGATGGACGGACTGACAATTTACAATTCAGTTTGTCACGAAAAGTGACAGGCTTGCGAATGAGGGACGGTTACCCTGGCCGCTGACGGATGATGAACGACGAACCGGAAAAATTCAGTCAAATGCCCGCCTCTGAACAGGTTGCGATTTAATTGAACTAGAACTGATTTGTGTCACACGAGAACAAGTTTCGACACATAATCCTGAGATCCAGGGCAGGGGGTCGCCTGCCCCTCTCTTGTACAGCACTTTCAACTTCACGCATGGCCAAGCACTTTTATCTTCTCCGAATAATGAGCACACGGCGCCGTGTTTTTATCTGCAGGAGACACTTGAGTTGGCCCGGTTCTCCGAGCCATCTTTAGACACGGAAAGGAGACCCTCTTCACCCCCGTGCGTGGAAAATCCTGCTAACTTTGGCGAAGGTGTTTCTGCAGCCTTCCTCGGCGAGCGATGCGGCTCCGTGGCTGTAAAAACAAAAGCACGCGTCCGTTTCTAATGAGGTTCTTGAGACATAATGTTCTTTGGGAGGATGTTGATTTGTAGTCTCCCTCTGCCAAAGACTTTCTCAAACGCAAAACTGCTGTTTGAAAGTGTCTCGGCAGTGGCTCTCGGCAGGATCAGACCAGCTTTGCTCATCTGATGCGATTTGCATAACACGGCGGCGCCATATAGGACATCTTTCATTTTGCGGTCTTCTCTGTTCTTATCTTTGGTGGAAGAATATGCAGCTATTTATCCGGTGGCCGTGGTGCTTGATGTGTAATTGCATTGGCTGGATAGGAGGCATCTGCTGACCCCTGCTTAATGGTGTAATCTGTGCAATTATGACAGCGGAGCATGAACGGGCAGTTAACGGCGTCGCCACATCAATACATACAAACACATGCGCTTGCTCCACCGAGTCAAGGCAATTGCCAGAAATAGACCTTATTGGGCTCCTGAATAATTCAGTGTCATTCACACAACTTTCCCACCACCCCCACTACCGCGTCTCCTTTTTCCAAAAGAACTGGGCGATCAATTGATGAGAAGAGATGAATATTTAATGACTCGGAGTCTCTCGGACAAGTTGGGCCGGCGATGACAAGCTTAGAGAGCACAAACACCGAAGGGGGGGGGGTTCAAGAAAAGGAGGTTGCACAGCAAGGGGGTTGCGCAACCGCAGAGGGGCATCTCGATTTCATCTTTCCACGCTTGCTCCTGCTTTTAGGAGAGACGCTTTAATGACGCTGCTTCTTGACTAAAACAAACGTTTGCGCTCTTAGAAATGAATTGCAAACAAGAGCCTTGCACTCTTGCAGTGATTGACGATCAGGAATCACAGCTGCCACACTGGAACAATCACGGCATCATCTACTTTTCCCGCCCACTGAACAACGAAACATACAAACTGCCAGAGAAGGAGTCGGAATTCCGCAAGATACTGCATCTTAAGTCTACTCATTTGGATTCTTGGCCGTTTTATCTGAGCTTGATCTTCTGTTCGACCCGGTGAAGGAATCTTCAGAGAAAAAAATCTTTCCGTTTCATCTTTCTTTTTATTTATATACTTATATATATGTTATTGACTGGGTTCAGATGTTACAGTGGCAAATCAGTCCAAAACCCCCCCCCCCCAAAAAAACGTATTCACTGCCATTGACAAACGTATTTGCCTTTTCACAGTCCAGCCATTCAACCCCAGGAATTTATTTATATTTTTTTCAAAATTTTTCAAACGTTAGGGTAAAAGAGGGTCTGAAAATGTCTGGCAGTGAATGAGTTCAAATCAGAAACATCGTAGTCCTCCTGCCCCTTTAACAGCCAAAATAAGTAAACAAAGTAAAACCTTGAACATTTGGAGGACTTTATTTTGTCCGAGCGTGACGAGTGAGAGTGACAACCATAAGCACTTGCTCTGGAGTGTTGTCGTTAAACAGAATTCAGTCCGTGGCGTGTCTTATTCCGAATGATATAAACGTAAATTAGTTTCATTCCGGCCGCATGGACGAGAAAAAAAAAGTGATATTGAATATTCTCCCTCCATGTTCATACTCATGTGTATTCACGGCGTTGAGCGCACTCTGAAAATGAACAATCGCAAACGGAAAAGGTCAGCCTTGTGCTGCAGGAGTGCATTATGCTAGTGGAATAATTGCTTTTCTCACATTAGTTCCCTTTGTAATGAAATCTCACGGCCAACACGGAGTACCAGATTATCCCACGCTTCAATCACACCAAATGCGGGACATGATAGCGTGGCTCATTTGGCTTTGGTTGATAACCCCGCCCCTCTTTGGGTATTTATTTATTAGGTGCACCATTTGCAGGCTTGCCAACGGGCGGCTTGCGTAAGATTTGTATCATTGCACTCTAATTGTTGTCAAGTGAAAAGGAATGGGCTGCGTGAGCATTCGTTTTGGCAGCCCATTTTCCTTTGGCTTTGTCTTGGAAACTGACTGCGTTTAGGGGCGTGTGTTCACATAGGTGTGTGTTTTCCGCATGGGAGACAGGAAAACTCTCGCTACTTTAGCTTCCGCTCTCACCAACACGCACACGCGCCCACACGCACACATCTTTCAAGGGCATCATCAGCCCTTCAGGGGGATTGCCTCCGAAAGGCAAAGATCCCACTGCAAATTATGTTGAAGCAAAATGAACAAGATGAAGTCACAGACCCAAGATAAAACACACCTTCATCTGATCACAGCTTTCTTCATTAGACAAACTTTGAGATCTGCTGCAATTAGGCTTTGATGGCATCTCACCTACTAAGTAAACCGTCACATCATTAGTGAGGTTTACATGCCACCATCTTGTTGACCTTCTGTGTGGAATTTGAAATGAAACTCGCTTGGAAGTTCAAGCTGTTACGTGAACAGCTTCCCAGTTTGGAAAAAGAACAAACACTGCTGCTTCTGAAGACATCATGTTTTGCCTTCTAGTCACTCCCAGCGGAGGTAAACTTACTAGTCTTTCCTAATCAATGCTGAGTCCAGAATTCATTTACCAGACGAACAGAATGACGATCAGAACATTTTGTTTTTCTTCTGTACTGGGAGACTTTTTTTTTCTCGACTCTACTACTGACCAGGGCTGGCATTGCGCCTATGTGACGGACCGGTCCGTCTATCTCGCATTTTGTAGGCAATAAACAGTAAACGGCAAACTTAAAAAGTAGTCGGACTAAGACTCAGACCGAGACTGCAATGGCTGGACAAATGCGTGTGGTAGTTTGTCGAGGTCGGTAGTCGGAAACGCTAGCAGTCTACCAGAAAGAAGGGGATGCATTGAGGAGCCACGTTGAGAAAAAGACTGTTGCCGTCATATTTGATTCAACTCAAGTTGCTGAGAGATGTGTGCTAATTATCCTTTTTTGATAAAGAAACATCAACATTCAAACCTCCTTTGTAAAAATCCACTTAAAATTTGTAGGAAAAATGTGCTTAATTGTAAGCAAATAAGGTTTTGAGAAAAAAAAATGGCATCATTTATTGCAACTTTTAGGGAAATTGCCCACAAAATCAGTCATTTTTGACCACAACAATCACAGAAAACGCCCGCAAAATCCTGGAGGGACTGGACTGGGTCGGCGATAAACGAACCGCAAATTTTTTGCGGAATGTCCAGCTCTGCTACTGACCACCATAGTGATCTCGTCTATCAGTGCGGGGAAAAAAATGACTTGTCTTTTATCTCATTGATGGCCATGCAGCTCGTTGACGCTGCACATATGAAAACCTTCCTGATGTTCTGGCTGATACTGTCTACATGCAGGAGCAATATTCTCTCAAGATGGCCAAAGATTGGGTAGCTGTGTTCTCCGATCACAGATAAATCCTTCATCTCATAAAGTGAAATAAGTCTGCCAGCAATTTCCCCTCTGTGGTTGCAAGGTGGCGTCTAATGAGGGTGCAATCCAATTTGCTCGGTCTACCTAACCATCCGTTGCGTTACCTGGGGATTGCGCATCCTCGTACCTGACTAGACTCTAAAAAATGTCTGGCATGTTTCAGTAAAACCCAATCTAGTCGACAGAATACCAATTGTCTTTGTAAGTCCTTTGAGCTTGGCCAGGGCTCTTTCTCCTCCATCTTTTTCGGCTCACAAGAAATTGTTAATGAAGCATAAATCCCTCCAGAAAGCGACACTACCGTAAAACAGCTAATTGGTTCGGGACCTGTACCCCAGAACAGGGAACCCAGCTCCTTTTCCATTTCTAATCACCATCTAAAGGAGTGCGGTAATTTGACCCCACTGGTGGGAAGTAAGACCGAAGGTGGCCTGCGGAAACAAAGGTCTGAATGAGGATTCGCTGAGTCCATGGGAAGAGTCCGGAGGTTGCAGCTCTGCTGTTGTCTTCCTTTTGAAGAGAAGAAGAAGATCAGAGTGCTTTATTTACTTCACTGCCCTATTTAACTACAGACTTTAAAGTGTTGTCTGTGCATGTGTGGGCTGGCGTTTTTTTTTCTTATTTCTAGATATCTTATAATGTTACCATGGATTCAGTCACAATGCTCGCAATGTATGTACTCGCACTTCATGTTCCAGGACCCTTTACCTGTATGACAATTACACTGCAGTATTTTTTTTCTCTCTGTCTATTTTGTGTCTTCATACAGTATGTGAAGAAAGTAAAGGTGTTTTTTTTGTTGGGGGGGGGTGGTTGTTTTATTTTTTTTGCATTGTCCGCCGCCCAAATTCAAGTTTGAGCAAGCTTCAGACAACCAGTCGGTCGCTCGAGTAAAGTGAAAAAAAAAATTGAGCAATTAAGGTAATTTTTTTTCTCAATATTTAAAAAAAACCAAAAACGTATAATTCTTTCATTTGTGGGCCAGACCGGTCCCTATAGCCCCCTATGGGGGTATTTCTGTTAAATTCAATGGGGAAAATTGATTTGGCATATGAGTAAATGTAAATACGAGCTTAATCATGTAATTGCTTATACTTTTAAATCAAGTTCACCACTCTCTTGGTTGACATTTAGATGTGTATGAGAGTTAAGAAAGTTAAAATAGTACTTCAAAAAATGTCCCCTACTGTTTCTCTAATTATGACAATTGCCTTCTACTTGTCTTAAAATCCACTCCACATGTATCAAAAGATCCTTTTTGCTCAAATTAAAATACTCCACGTCTGCATTGGTCTCATTCAATTTGTGAATCATAGTTAATAATAGTTTTAATCCCACCGTTCATGAACCAAGGTTCATAATGTAGCCACTTGGAGGTGATTAGCATTGTGGCATAAAGCGGCGGCTTGGCAGGCAGCTCGCGCCTCTGCGGCCGCCATCAATACTCCATTAAATCCATTTAGCTGTGCACTTCCTATTCTCTTTAGCGGTAAAGATCACGCCTGCGGGCAGTGACAGCGGCGGCGCCCATATTTCCTGTTAAAGGTGCACGCTCGCCACAGCATTTGTGGAGTTAATGAGGCTCTAAGTTGCTGTCTGACAGCTTCTTGGCTCGGAGTCTTTCAAGCAGTGATCATCATTTGTCACATTTGCTTTTAAGTTTAGCACATATTTTATAAACTCCCGGTGGACTTTTAATTCGTCTCAAAGATCTTTTCATTCTACCGCACGGGGGGCCCGTAAAGTGCTTGTTTTCACGCACCGCGCACCGTATTGATAGGCCAGGCGAGCAGTGGGTAGTGTGGAGGTTTGCATGCATTCACTCTGAATTAATTCAGAATCTTTAGATTTCCGGCAATCTCCGGTCATTGAAGGTTTCTTGGCAACTCGGTATGTCTTCTCGCTGACATTCTGAGGTCGTTGTTGTTGCAAAGCAGTAATGCAATGTCAAAAACAAGGGCCAGCAGAAGGTTGCTTTCAACTCCATCAATGGCGTCTAGCCCAGAACTGAAAGACAATTTATTGCTCTCATTCAATTTGATATGAAAGGGTTATACTTTGCTTTTTAATTTCCATTTTTAGTACGCCGCATGGACCAGAGTAATCCTCACCGGGTGAAGGTGAACGCTGAATAAAATACGCACTTCTGTGGTCGCCCCGTTTTGATAGCTTCCATTCTTCTGAGAAGGTTTTCCACAAGGAATTTCATGGGGGTCAGTGATGTTGGCTGATATTATCTGTTCTTCTTCATTCCTAAGGTGCTTAATGGGGTGCTAATTAGGGCTAGACCGATTATCAGCGCCGATATTCAGTATTTTGACAAATATCGGTATCTGCCTTTTTTACTAATCTGATGGCCGATAATAAATCACCAATTTAAAACAGTGTTAACTTCAAGGAAGTATTTATTTAAATATTCAGTGAACTTTATAACAGATTCTACTGACCCTGGGAACACTATGCAATAATGCACCTTTTGTTTTTCTTTGAAGTCAATACAAGACAATATCTCTTTTTGTTAGTATTTTACAACAAAGATGGGCACATTAGCAAACATTTAGAATAATGACTTTTGTTTTTAAAGCAACATTATGCCAATCTGGAAGATTGTTCAATACACATGGTCAAAGACTATTAAAGAAAGTTCAGATTTTGTATTTTTTTATTTTGAAACCAATATTTTCCTTTATAGTGAAAATGAATATCGGCCCCTAATATCGGTTATCTGCCTCCTTGACTACTAATAATCAGTCGATATCGGCCTTGAAAAAAACATATCGGTCTATCTCTAGTGGTAATCAGGGCACTTGGAATCTTGCTCAAGCATGCCTTCACAGACGCCGCTTTGTGGCAAAAAAAATCGCCTCATCTCCGTATATGGGCGCTGTACAATGTTTGACCCCGCCTCCAGACAGTGGCTGATTGAGAATGGCATCAATAAGCTCATTGGGCTATCATGATGTATTTCAGTGAACAGCGGTGCCTTGAGATGTGTGACTCGACTTAGGAGTTTTTCAAGATTCGAACCATCGACTGTTTTTTTTTGTTTTTATTTTTTTGCTTGACTTGGAAGCACGGGCTTGAGATACAAGTGCCGTGTGGTGGCAGTGAACTCGACACACTTCACAATCAGCATCACAATTCTTCCTCTTCAAAGAAAGGCTTCAAGATGTTTATTGCCACTCCCAGTTGTACTGTCAAACTAAACGTCAAACAAAGAGAATTACACTGTGTATTTTAAACAATCGCATAGCTTAACCTTTCAGACAGCTATGTTCATGCTAAATTCTGAATAGCATCTGTATTGTGGTGCTATAACTCTTTCATCAATGGATTGAATTCAAACTGTTCAGCAACACATGTAGACAGACTATAACAGCATTCACAGTCTTTATCCTCTGTGGAGAACGATGAATACTAGTGCCGTACCGATGAGCTGAGGGGTGTTGAGACATCTCATTGAACCGTACAGTATATTTGTCTGTCTGTCTTATAGTGCTCCCTGGTGGCCAGTATAAGTACTCGGATTCAGAAAACAGGTCAGCCGTGATTAGTCGTTGCGAGCAGTTGTGATGTCATTTTCAGTCGACAGAAGACAAAATGGCCACCCCCTGAGATGGCTAAAAACAGGTGCATTTTGCTGCTCATGTTCCATAAACACAATATTAATCAGAATGCTGTGTTTCAACTAGTGGGCCTGCTGGGTACATATTCTTGAAAAAAAAAATCCTTGGGTTGACTTGCGCTTTAAACAGTGTTGTGGAGTGCCACTTTTTCCTCATTATCCAATATCCCCATTACAACACTTTTTGTCCATTTTTGGGTGAAGGCTGGACGAGATTGATGGCATTTGCATTGCTTTCAATGGGAAAAGATGATTTGAGATGCACTTGTTTTCATTTACGAGCGCGGTGATGGAACGAATCAAACGCACACGAAACAGTATTTAGAGTATATTTTTAACAGTACATTTTACAGTGCCGCTGAGGCCAGTTAAAAACGATCAAGTGTACCCATCCACATGACCACAGTCACGCCAGCCGTGTCCTTTGATGGTAGGCCATGACAAATTGGCCGCCTCCAGGAAAACCACACGCTTCATAGGGGGGCTCCCCGGGGTCTGATGCACTCGAGGACGTCTGAATGCGCCCGGTGAGGTTTTTGTTCGGCTATAGATCAAATGCTTGGCCGCGGCCCAATAATGGCACGCCACCGACGCTCGTCTTTCAGCTATTTGCGCCGCGGCTTTCGCACGCACTCTCGAAGGAGGTGGAGGAGTCCCTTTCTTCTCTTTCTGTCATCTCCACATCATCCACTCATCATTGTCCCGTCCTGGCCCAACTCAGTCAGTCTTTCTTGGCATCCTCCTCCACCACTGGCCTTCCTCTTTGCGCCATCCTACCTTGATTGCGTTCCCCTTTGACAGCCGCCATCCTTTGCCTGCCGTCCTCCCCTGGCCAATCTCCCCCTCGCCATCCTCGCCATGCCCGTCTTTCCGTCTGCCACAGCCCCTTGTTGCCATTCACTTGCCGTTCTTCGCTCTTTCCTCCATCCTTTTCTTGCCATCCTCCCCTCCCCTTCTTCTGCTTGCCATCCAACACGCCATTTCTTCACAGGCGAGCTATAGAGTAATGATCTCCCTGTTTCCCTGTTTTTGTCCTAATCATCCTCCTCCTCCTTCTCCTCCTCCTCCTCCTCCCCTTCCTCCCTCCTACAGCCTCCTCCACACTGCAACAGCCGAGGCATTCACACGCCACATAATCGCCTCCTTTCTTGTTTGGACCCGATCCCTTGCAAGGTCATTCCTCCGCCATTGTGTTCCACTATCAAAAGGCCCATTCAGATCAGTTGCACAGCTTTTGTAAATATTTAGTAACAGACTTTCTCACATCCTCACTTGATGTCAAATGTATTGCAAAATCCCATCGCCTGCATGGTATCACTCTCCGAAGGTTGCCTTAACGCTTATCGAGGAGATTGTTTTGACAGATTGTTTGGAATCTGCGCTCGTGCAATTTGTGACGTTTTGCTATCCAAATGTAAAGTTGTTGAAGGAGATATTGCTGATATTTCTTTTTACAAGGTGTCTTAATATCTGTCTGCGATGCCCAACCAGTGTGCCGCGAGAGATCATCAGGTGTGCCACGGGAAATGATCCGTCAATTATTTTGACAAAAAAAGAAATATTTTCTAATGAAAAAACATGTTTACAGAAGTAAATATGATCCCGCGTGATCATACGATCGTGATCATTTTATCGTCTCATATTGCCAGAGTAGCATGGTGGGAGGAGGTAGGGGACGTGAGGCATTGCTCCTCGATCCCCTCATTTAATGGAGACGTCCGACTAAAGATGACGTCACGTCATTGCCGTGCCTACTAAATGAACCGTCTGCGTGGCTAAATTACTACCATGTCCACAAATGTCACTTAATGCTTTTTGTTTCAAGTGGGATTAGATTATAGTCAAATGTAAAGAGCAACAACTGTTACTCAAAACAACTTTGCAGATACACCTATCAGTAGTCTCCCAAGCACTCTCTCCTGTCCGGGGGACCGCATATTTGGCTTTTGATCGGTCAGATGTGTGCAGATGAGTGTTCGTACTGCAGATGCATCGCATCCATATCCGATTTATATCACGTATGAAAGATCACGCCGCATGAAAAAGTCAGATCCAAAAAAACAAAAACAAATTGTGCTGCAGTGTAAACATAGCCTTAATTAGACACTGGGAAGTACAAAGCACAAGTGAGTCCCAACAAAGATGGCAAGGGTTATGTTTTCCCTCGTTGAGTCAGCACTTCCTCACCAAGCTGCCAAACACTTTTCATTGAGTGTGCGGGTCAGTAGACAGTATATGGCGCATGCAGCAAACAAATCACATATCATCATTTCTTGTGTATAAAACCCACTCATGTATAATACTATATGTTCTTAATTTCCCTTGTAACCATGTATAATACATCACCTCAATTTTTTATATATATATATATATATATATATATATATATATATATATATATTGCAATATTACGCACTATTAATGTTACAGGTCTTTGACAAAGTGCTGCTGTTTCAAAACGAAGTGGAAAAAAATGTTACAGCCCACCAAATTTTCCTTTTGAGGAGAAATGAGTCTGGGTTTTTATGGGTGAACAGTGAAGATGCTTTGGTGTTAAATCTTTTTCACAACATCTAGTACAGGTGCCACATCAACATTTTGAGGGACAGCCCATGTGATCACTGCTCATCCCACATCTCTTCTTCCCAGCAGCGGCACAAAAGCAAGGCAAGTCAGCCTGGAAATTGACGGGAAGTTTACTCACTTGTGTCGCCAGCTGACTGACAGACTCGTTTGCTACTGAATGGTTTTTTTTTTTTCCAAAATAAGACAGTAGGGTGCCGCCTCCAGCTTTGGTGGAGCCACACAGTTCACCATTTTAGATATACTGCAAGCCTAAAAACACACATGCAAAAGCCTTGAGATTTACACACTTGCAAACGCCGGTGGGGGAAGCCCTTGATTATATTGAGTGTCATCATTCGCTGGTGGATGTGTAGTTCGGTTGCCCACTGCTGTGTCATCCACATCGCTTGGAAATCCCGGGTGAGAAAGCAGACAGACAGCACATTAATGTATGTATGCGCCGCATTATTATGCAGCAACAGAGCACGCGGAGAAATGTCATGAGTGCATTTGGCGGCGAACTTCTCGTTCGCCGCCACCAGCAGCCTCGCCGACCCTCCGCGCTCGTCAGCTGCGACACGCAGTGTCACCTCGGGGATGCTCTCACAAAGCGAGGCCCTAATGAATGTGCAAAATGAGAACAGCAGTTTGATGAACACTGTGACTCAATTAGTGCAATTAATTTTCTCGCGGCGCCTCCGAGTGAAATGGAGTCACGGATGATTGAGCCAATGCGTCGCTATCTTATTTTATTTTTAGGCAGCTGCCGGAGTGCAAATGAGTGCGCGCGTGTGTGTACGTGTATCAAGTTCTCGGGTCTCATTACGTTTGCATATGAATTTGTCTTTCCGCTGGTTTACTGCACAAAAACAAAAGCGGTATTTACACTCCCAAATTCAATTCGCTGCTCATTTATAAAAGTAATGAATTTTGAAAAGAAGTTGTGAAAAATGATTTGATAATATAGTCGGTCCTTGAACTCACTCGCGAAAGGAGTTCAAGAGGAAAGCCAATTTAATGTTTGCGTGCCAAGTTTAAAAATCATGAGACAAAAGGCAGACATTTTTTGTAATTAGTTGTTCGGTTTGGATAGGGCTGTTGCCATAGCCAAGGAAGAACCAAGTACAGATTCGCTTTCAGGTGAAAGTTGGTACATTTATTGCTATGATTTCAAATCACCATTACAATCTGATTGCATGGAGACGATGTGAGGCAATGACTGACAGAAGGTTTTGTTTTTCATTTTCGATAGGATGTGCTAACCAGATAGCTAGAGTTTTATTTTATTTGAAGATCAAGGCGACCTACTGTAAAGGTCCCCCACATCGCTGTTTTTCTCAATTCATTTTTCAAAGGAGCCCTGAGAGGAACCAGTTGTAGAGAGCCACACCAACATGCTAACCTCGTGAGCGCAAATCACTAACTCATATTAGCCGTTTTAATTTTGAGAGTCACAAATCATTGCCAGGGCAAATTTCCTTCTTAGCTTCACTGTATAGGAAATGGTACTGGAGCACTGGATTGACGCTGTCACAAAAAAAAAAAGTTGCTAATTATAACAAAGTTGCTCAGTTCACATCACTGAATCATTTCTCTCGTTCGCTTGTTCTGCCAACACTTGCGCGTCATAATAAAGGTATCACTTTTAAAATAAAATTGAATAAGAACATTTTAGATTGTGTTTTGACTTCTTCACAGGGCACATATGAACACATGGACAGGCACGGGAGAGCAAACAAACACCACACAGAAAGGTCGAGCTGAGATACGAATTCAGAACCTTTGACGGTCACGCAGGTGTGCTAACCCGAGTTTGGGCTATGTCACATATCAGCCATAAGTTAAGTTTCAAGTCTTAAAGCGGAAGTCAACCCAACAAATTATTTGCAATAATATGTCACTAGTCAAAGCATGGCATTCTGATTGATATCGTGTTTGTAGAATATGAATTAAGCAGCAAAATCCCCCCGTTTTTGTCCATCTCAGGGGGCGGCCATTTTGTCACTTCTGATGACTGAAAATGACAACTGCTCAGGGCTCAGGTAACAACCAATCATGACTCACCTGTTTTGAGCCCGCATAGAACATATTTTTGGAAAGAACATTTTTGGGTTGACTTCCCACTTTAACCTTACAGTTTCAAGCGAGTCCAAAGTTACCGTGGCAGAATTCAAGCAATTTGAGTTGCCACCAAAAGTCGAGTCAAGTCATTACTTGGATGAAGTGAGTCATAAATCAAGTCAAGCATTGCTGCTCGGACGCAACATACTGTATATTCACTCGTTGCTTACTTACTACACAGTATCTGTACTTGTGTTAGTTAGCTGTACGAATTACACACAAAACCAACACGAAGCTAATGTATGTTGGACCGGCAATCAGTGAGCTTAACTCAGATGTTAACGTTGTTTACTTGTCTATGTCTTTTTTTTTAACTTTTTTTTTTTTACAGACCTATCTTCCAGTTGCCATTCTCTTTTTCCCAATTTGATAAAAAAAAAAAAAAACACACACACACAAAAACATTGAATCTAAATTCTCCATGATACCGGCTTCATGAGGTGGCCTCTGCACTCCGCAAGCTAGTGCATTGCCAGGTTTGTCCACCCCCAAAAAAACTTTTTATAGCCCCCAAAAAAGTCTTTCAGAAGTTTGAGAAGAGTAACGGCCAAGTTCTGAAATGAGCGACTGAAGTCTGACTCAAGTGCGGTCATGTGACTCAAGCCACCCACCTCTAGCGCTAACCACGCGTTGCGCTGTGCTCCGCGTCGCAAACATGCGTGTCCACTTGCTACCTAAAGACCCAGCCAGTGTTCTTGCGACTAAATTTGGCAAGCGCAGCTTCAGGCCGTCCTCAGACCTGTTACCATGCAACCACGTGAAAGTGCCTGGCACAGGAGGCCCAACAGTTGGGCGCCCCGCATGCCTGCAGATGGTAAGGCGGTCAGAACAGGCTGTGAGAATGGCACCCCTCGCCGTGCACACGCATGCACACACTCCACCATTGGTTTGTGTGTTATTAACAGCCTGGCAGGCTCCACTCTGCTTTCTGATGGGCTAATTATGGTGAGTTTTGTTGCTGTACGTCAACGCTGTTTTGCACGGAGACACGGCGTCCAGTTTGGGCTTGTTAACTCGCTGCAAAGAATTAGCAGACATTTTTTTTGCAAAGACCTCAGCCAACACAAATGGAGTAACTCCCGTAAGCGCCGACCACTCTTTACGCACAGCTTTTTTTTTTTTTTTTTTTTTTTTTGGAAAAAGACAAGCTCTCCGATATAGAAGCATCATATCTTTCCAGCCTGGATGTAAGACAAACAAGGCTTTGAGTGACAGGTGTACATTGTTGGCAGGCGGCAGCGACAGTCGTCCTGCTGCCTCGCAAGCTGCTCCCGCTGCTGCTCCACTGGGCAAGAGCAGACCGGCCGCTCCGTCGCCAGGCCTCGTTCATTCTCCGCCCTTCCTCCTGACTACCGCCCTCACCCCCATCCTTCCCCCCCCCCCCCCCCCCCCCCCCGCACCTTTTATTCAGTTCGACTTCTTGTCCCACCAGCGTTTAAGAATTGACTTCACTATTAGTGTTAATTACATACGATCAGTATGGCCACAAGTAAAAATGACGGCAGCGTCGCAACTCTGACACAATAGTGTAATGGTGTTATCAGAGACCTGTTGCTGGTGTTGCAGACACAATGATGTCATAACGCATGTGTGTGTGCGTGTGCGTGCTGGTTGGAGTCTTTGAATGCATCAAGGTACCCCCCCCCCCCCACTCCCTTGCATTCCCGGCTTCTTTTGGGAGCCAGGCCATACTCCTCGTGCTCGTGTGTTTGCGTGCGCTTGTGTGTGAGAGCTCAGGAGGCCTACAAGTCCTGTGCTTTATAGGTCTTGGCTTATCTTTGTGATTCACGGAGCGGCACAGTGAGCAAGAGGGGAGAAGACGAGGCACGCCATCGATCGAGAGTCACGGCACGGGTGGGAGTTGTTTGCATGCTCGTGTGTGCCCGCGTCCGCGCGGCGGTGTCAGTGTGTGTACGCGTGTGTCAGACGGAATGCTGCAAATTTGGCTTGCGTTGCTCAGACAGTGTTCTAATTGTCACACAGTAAAACAGATGGCAGTAATTATAACGTCTCGTTGTGGTTCCCACTGATGCCAATGACGCACATACACGAACGCAAACACACTGACTGACATGTATGCTTTATCACACTCAGTCTATTGCTGCTACTTATTGCATTGGTCCCTCGCGATTGGCTACAGATGAAGCGTGCGTGTGTGTGTGGGGTGTGGGGTGTGGGGGTCCTTTTGAAGGAGGAGGCTACCTTGCGATTTTTTAGCCGGCTGCACTCTATGCCCATACAATTTGGGACCAGACTGGACTTTGGACTGTAGCTGGAATCAGCCCGGGGCAGGGTGGCCATCGGGAATTTCGGGAAAATATGTGATTTTTACCGAACGGCCGGCGTATTTCCGGGCAGGCCCTGTCTATCACGGCCGCCCTAGCCGCCGATTATATTTCTCCGCATGATGGCTGCACGTTACAACCCCCATTGGAACCACCCATCCCCGCCCCCGCACCCACCGATGATTTTTCGGCCACCTTTAATGAGTGTTCCCGGGCACAATTTTGGGGCCAGCACATGAAAGCAGCCCACTGGCAATGACCACCAATAGTGGATAGATATTTTGTTATAACACATCACATTGGTTGTCAGTGTGCGTGTGTGTTGCTAGCCTACTGTGCCTTTAGTTGCCAAAGTGTTTCATTTGAAGCCAAATGAAATCTCTCCTACCCCTGCGTCAGCGATTTGACAGCTTATCATGGAGTCATCGCCGCAGGCTAACACACCTGCGTGTGTGCGTTTGCGTGTACCCACGCATGTTGCCGGGTGTGCGTGTGTCTTTTCTGTAATGTTGTTGTAGATCTCATTAAGCCCCCCCCACACACACACACACACACCTCACCCCCCACCGTTCCCTTCACATTCATGGCAGCCCTCATCTCGCAGAGAGGAACGAGTGCGTGAGTGAGTGAATACAAACGCGCAGATGAGGACACAGACAATTGCCCAAAGAATGACAGCGACAATGACGCGGTGGCGTGCCTGCCTCCAAATTGGGTGGGCCCCCCTTTTGGGGGGGAAAATGAATACAATAAGTGAATCACCCCAACCCATTTCCAGTAATGCGTTCACACAGAAGTGATGATAAAGACAGATGAGCAACTCTGTCAAAGCAAGAATAACAAAGCAAGGGGGGGGGGGAAATTTGGTATGTGCTAGACTTTACACAGATCTGATTGGCTGAATCTGATAGGCAGGTATTTAGCATTTTATGTAAAATCAGTGATCATTTGTAATATCATAATTTGTCTATCATTCATCATTGATCTGATCTGCAAGATAAGACATTACAGCAAACACAATCTTGTTCACTCCAGGGACGTTCTGTGCAGACAGCGTAAATAATCTTAAATTTCTCCGCATACACGGTCAGATTTATCTTATAAAATGTTTGTCCAATATTTTTAAATAATTGGTGTTTGGGGGGAGGCCTGTCGAGCTGGGTCAGTTTTGATCGTTGTTGTTCAAAACAAAGGAGAAGAATCGTTTTCAAGGACCAAAGAAAGCCATTAGGACAGTCTCTGAATTAAGCTATTCTCTGGATTTTGATGATTTGACATGAATCCATTCATTCATTCATACATTGGTGAAGATTGTATTCAGGTAAATATCTGTTAGAAGCTTTGTGGAAAATAGAAGAAAAAAAATGAAGTTAATCGCGATTACAGCAATTTGTGTGTTTAACTAGTTCATTAGCACTTATAATACTATCGTACATGGTCAAATCCTTCACAGAGAAGTGGAGGTTTCCCAATAAAATCACAAAGCTAGACAATAGAGAAGAAGAAAGATGTGAAGTGATAAAAAAAAAAAAAAAAAGATTGCTGGCCAAGCGGAGTGGAAAGGAGGGAGGGAAGCAGAAGACAATGAAGGCACAAAGGGGAGGCACTTTGCCCTTCCAAGTGTGTAAAGACCACCCATATCTTCACGCTACGGTCTGTGACCTTGAGAGGACAAGTGGATGGGAGAAGGTGATAATGGCTTAAAGTCTTGTCATCAGCACACATGCATACGGGCACTTGCGCTCGCATACTGTGTCGATCGTAAACAATTGGTGACGTTGGTACGGTGGGAGTCGAGCAAAAGGTAACACGTAATCATCACACGCACGCACCGGCACGAGCAAAAGGTAACACGTAATCATCACACGCACGCACCGGCACACACGCTGGGAAGAGAACGGATGAGAAGTCGTCACACTGCTTTATCTCTCTGGGCACTTCACCCACTTTTGGCACATTGTTTACACAAACTCAAAGGAGGCGGTGCCGCGCGAGACCGTGTCCTACAATACAGCTAACGTTTGCGTCACATGTTAACTAGTGGATTGGTACCCCCCGCCCCCCCATTGGTGTGACTGACAAGGTTTCATTTCAAAACCATTCCAAAAGAAAGTCAAGCTACGATGAAACGCCGCCGTTACTCTCCACAGTCACCCGCGGAAGACATTTGGCACTCCAAATGTCTCTTGAAGTGAACTCGGTTGCAGAGCAGTCCGCCGCGCGACGTTATTTGCAAACAATGAGCTGCTGCTGCTGCCGGCGGCGACACACATGCCGACGCTCTCCCGGCTCAAGGTGCTCGCATTAGCTTTTCATTATAATAAGTAATGGGAGTGGTCCCCCACCCTTAAAATGCCATTAGCTCCGGCTTCCTCCCCTCTAGCTCCCCCGGCGTCTCTCCCCTCTTTGCCCTTCCCGATTCTGATGCTGAGCGCAGCGATTAGCTTTATGGGGCGAAGGCTGCAAGTGGACAGGAAAACGCTACAAATGATATTACCCCGAGCCTGAATAAGCACGCGACACCTGACATTATCCTCACGGTGGCAGGGTCGACACAGACCCCCCCCCCCCCGCCCCCGCGACGCCCAACTGGAGCCCACCTTCCATCTAGAACCTTGGAGGAGACATTTCCAAGATTGGACTTCACTTTTGCTCAACTTCTCGTGCAAAGTGATATCAGCATCATGTAAACGCCCGTATACCAATCTTCTGGCCTTCCCTGGTAATTAATCCGACTAACGAGCGAAGCGTGTCTGTTAAGACAGAAGTGAAGAGAGCGCGAGGCTGAGGGGATGACACGGGACAGATGGTTGACGAAAAGTTTTCATCGGAGCATCCATGTCTCCGTCGAATTCGAATGAGGAAGTGTGTGCTTGTCTGTGTGTGTGTGTGTGGGTGTGTGCGCGTGCGTGTGTGTATGTGTCAAGGCCAGATGCCTAGATCTAACAGCCCATCTGCGAGAGGAGGCCTGCCAGGCCACTAATCAGGCAATCCATCACCTCCTTACCTGCCATTAGCTATTAGTCGTGAGTCATTCTTGTGTGCACGCAAACACACGCGCATGTCCATGCTGTTATTTACACACGCGATGGCGGCAAAAAGCAGGGAGGGTTCTTTTACGGTGACGGTAAATAAAATGGCATCATGTTAAGGTGAAGCAGTGTTGACCTCTCAGGAAGGGGCGGAGCGGGGCCACGGGTGGGCCTGGGTGTGCACAAGCCCACCCAGATTGACAGGCTGCCTACCCAATGAGATCCTTGAAAAAATATCTACTTTGAAATTATTCGTAAATTATTTTTTAATACACGCTTTTTATTTTATTGAATATTAAGATGGACATAATTGTGGTTGTCTAAGGAAGATCTGAGTTTTTTTTAAAATATACGATATGGCGGGACAGGAGGATTGTGCGAAGGGAAAGAAATATTCAGGCCCAGCCTGATTTTTCCAGGCCCACCCATTAGCCACGTTCTGGCTCCGCCACTGCTCTCAGGTCATACAATTCGGATTCCAACCGACATTTTGGGGGAAAATACACCTCTCGAAAGAGCTCAGTTCTGGAAGCAACATGACTTTCTGTTTTTTGCAGAAACTCAACTTTCAGTCACAGTTTAAAGCAGTTCACAGGTGTCTTAATAACAAAGTTTTCGTTCAAATAATAACATATAATATGATAAGAAAAAAAAAGTGATTATTTTTTTATTTTTATTATTACTTATTTTTCCACAGCAAATTTCTTACCATGATAAAATGAGCTCAATTTAGTAGTGGATCATACTAAGCTTTCCACAATCAGAATTTTGGAGCTGATCACCGATTAGCAGATGGAAAAAGGAAAAAAAAAAGAAAAAGATAACCGATCACTGATCTGATCCGAAGATGAACCAATCTATTTAACCCATTAAGGACGGGAGCGCATAAACGCGTTTCTACCACTCGAGCCCGGAGCGCTGTTGCGTCTTCCTACCCTTAAAGCCGAGAGAGAGTACACGTCATTTTCTTTTTATTATTTAATTATCGGTCTCTTAACCAATAAAATGCACCAGAATATACACGTGACGGTGTCGTAAGATCGCAGAAGATGTTTCGGAATTCTTGCGAGTCATAAGGGGGGGTCGCCCGTCGATCGCGGGAGCTCTGAAATGAGTAACGGCAGTGATATAGATGACGTGATTGTGGACATTGAACCAGCGGAACCAGTCGAACGTGATATATAGTTGAGATATATGTTTGTAGACAATGACAATATCGTCTTTGTAACAGAATAGAGGATGGTAATTACTACTCAATGTTTTACATTAAAAATAGTGCTTTTCTTGCACTGACACTTTATTTTTACGCCTTCGATTGAAACAGTAAAGATGAATAAACTTGGGCCTGTGTGCAAGCCACATGTATAAGCTCTCAAATTCTTTTGTAATTATGTTTCTGTCTGCTACAGGGGCTGAAATATTAATTATTTTTCATGTGTTGAATTTCTGGGAAAACCTTTTTCGGTTTCTTTGGTTTTCAAGGGTAATTCCAAAGATGACCGACGCCGGTTTCGGGAGCTGTGGAGCCAGGCGCTTTAGGCTTTCATGGGTTAAAGTGGAGGTTAACCCAAACATATTTTTTCAAGAATGTGTTCTATGCAGGCTCACTTTTCTCAACATGGCATTGTTTGAAGTTGGCTTGGCAAAGTGCGCAAATTGTTTTAGATTCCTCCAACAAGTATCACGCAAGTAAAATAAAGTAAAACTACCTGTCGCCTATATTTGTCCACCTTGGCACAATGGCTAATACGTGAAAAGAAGCAGTTCAGGTGGTTATCGTGCAAATCCAAGGTTTTACTGATCTCTTGTAAGTAATTATTGATGGAAAAGAGGACCCTTTTCAGTGCTTAGCTTCTTCCCAATGAACCAGCGCCAGAGGAGACGATCCCTGATAATGAGTCCAACTCGTTTTACGAGGAAACGCTCATTGTGCAAAAGGCAAGGAAACATGATATGGAGATGAGCGGCTGCATAATAATAATAAAAAAAAAAAAGGGAATCTGGGCCCCTGCAACTTATACTAAACTAACTCACTCACTAACCAGGCATTAAACTGCGATCAAATATAACATTTTACCATGAAGTTTTATTTTGGTTTTATTTTGCGCTTGGTGGAGGTAATTGATTTGTGATCCTATATAGACAGCTGCTTGTCATAGGGAATAGTCCACTGGGTTGTTTGTCGGGATACGTTCTCATGAACAGTAGGTAATTCAATTCAATCTTGCCTTTTCGGGATTCCAGGCCCCGTAACGCAAGTCCACTTAAGCGGGGTGAAGCCTTGCTGGCCGGGCGGTAATACCGAGCAGATGGTTGGAAGGTAAAGCCGCGCAAATGAGCAAAGGCAAACCGGTCGGTCGGCTAATTCCAAATGGTGTCGACGGGCCGGTCGCTTTGACCCGCCAGCCTTGATTCGGCCAAGGGGAGCTCTGCCTCCACCTCGGCTTTCGATTTGACAATTTTCCCTGAACCTAACAGCCTGTTGGGGCGCGGACCACGCCGGTCCTTGAGCAGACCAGCCCCGCCTCCCTCACTGTTTCCTTCTGTGCTCCGAAAACAAGAAAGGCGGCAGCGTCCTCACCCTCCGACAATCTCCCAAAAACTTCCGTCTACAAGTAACTTTTTCAAAGGCTCCAGTTATGGTGTTTGAAGCTGCCTTCAAAACATGCTTGACTGATCGCAGGGCTTGGATGACTTTTTCTGCGTTGTGGGTAAAACGCAAAACATAAAGACGTTGCATTTCGTTCTGATCTTTTTAGCCCTCTTTTATTCTCGTTCTCTTTCAGACCAATGCAGTTTCATTTTCGTTTTGTCTGATTTGCAGTGTCCCTGTAAAGTGAGTGAAACAATAAAAGATAATGAATCAACCCCCTCCGCCTCAAAAAAACACCACTCTCATAAAAGCTAGTAAATTGTTTGGATGAACAATAATTTGTCAGGCAGCATTAATTAAGGCAAAGAAAATGACAATTCAGTCTGGTTATTGGGCTGTGAAATCACAATTTTCCAGGGCAAATCGAATCTTGTAGCCCTTTCGCATTCAGTGAACAATTTGGCTCACTTTATTATTGCCACGTCTGTTTCTTGTGTGTTTCTGTTTTAAGCTCGATGGACGTTTTGGTCGTTTCATTAGCTGGTCCCTGAGAGGATCACATCCGTACCTGCCGCACCATTCAGTCGGCGTGGCTCCGCATGTCATTGTTGATGTCACTGTGCGCGGGTCTGTTATCTCAGCCGAGGTATCTGGGATGCCGCAATACTGGTCCAGTTTACAGTAAATCGGTGAATACTTTTAAGTTCATCAGTTGATGTCATAGACCCCTGTGGTTCGCATGCGCTTTACAGAGACACACAATTAATTTAATCCATGAGGTGCTGGCCTGAGGCCCGCATGCACCGGCGTCTCATGATCACCTTATATTATCACATATACAAAACAAATTGATGGATAACCAGTTTGGAAATCAGAAGGCTTTTAATAGTCTGTTCAACGGTTTTTCAATGTATTTTAAAGGAAGGATTGGTAACAAATGCTTGCATTAGTTCATATGTTGAGTTAACAGTGAAGATAATTTCAAAGAAACATGTCAAGTCAACATACATGACTTGTCTTCGCGGGCCACATAAAATGATGTCGCAGGCCAGATCTGGCCCCCGGGCCTTGAATTTGACACCCGCGCTCATGCACATAAATATATCAATTTTGAGTGAGATTCCACGCTTCCCACAAATGTCAGCAAAGGCCCAATAATGATGTGTCTTTAAAGATGATCCTATTCTAACCCAATATCCTGGCGTCTGTTTAGTGCAAAGAGTTGTTTTTTTTCTCTCCAGCATGCTCAGAAAACGGTGTGGCTGACAATCGGAAGTGTTGAACCTGTTCAATATTTACCCCCAAAAATGTGTGGTGAACATAGAGTTCAGCCGATCCGCCGATGCCGTGGTTGTAACTCGAAATGATAGCGGAATGGAATGACAATCAGTCGGAGGTTGCGCTGCTTCCAGACACAAATAGAGAAGCAAGTGATTGTGTTGAGTGATTGTACAACAAGTCCCCCCAGGTCATGCAGCACAAGAAAAATAACAAGGTAAAGGTAAATGCCAACGCATTGTGGTTACCAGCTAACGGATAACCTAGCTTCTTCGGCTTTTTCTCTACTACACTTTCTGCTTGGGATTTTGGAAGTCGAGATCCCCGACGGCACCATGCTGCCTCTCACTGGTCAGTCTGGGTACTGCGGCACTTCTGATTTGAGGGGCAATTATATTGTTAAGTGTGTTTCGGTGGTGATCTTGAGTGCACCTCACACAATGATCACAGCAATTTCTTGATTGTCACGTCTGAAGTCTCTCATTGACTTCATTTTCACTTTCTCTTAATGGAATGGTCTAATTGATTAGATATATATGGAAAACAGTGATGAATGGTGCAAAAGGATGACTACACTTGTCCCACTGGCCCTTCAATTTTCTCAACGCTGAAGAACGCAGCAGAGGAAAGGGGTGAGGGAGCATAGAATATGTTACTGTTTTCTTTTTCTTTTTTTCAACTTCATATGAACTATTAAAATGCTCCCAGGGGCAAATTTGACTCAGCAGTCAGAATAAGGGTTGGGAGAATTCAGAAAGAAGGGACACACGAGGATGCGAGGAAACAAAAAGCAATGGCAAGGTTCAGAGAAAGCGCAGGAAAAATAAAAGGATTGAAGGAGACCACAGAAAAAATAGAAGCGATGGATTTGTGTTGTTTCCCTGCTGGGGTTGAAAATGGAAGCCACTTTTTGTGTTTCCAAGGAAGTAGATTGATTTCCACTCCTGTGACCTCCCTCTCAATTGCTGCAAGTGTAACACAAAAGTGTTTTAACAGGAGGTGGAGTTACACAGGCTGTTTGTGCAAGCAGAAGTATTGTCCTTCCTATAGTTGCCTTGCCTAGCTTAGCTGGGCTCGATTCCTAGTCAATGGCCTATTCACACTTGATTGTGATCGACTAGAGGGCAGTGCAGGGTGCAGCCTGCATCTCACCCCAAGTCAGCTAGAATAGACCGCATGAAATTAAGATGGGCAATGGATGGATGGATTGATAATGATACATGTACTGGCAGAAGAATATGCAAATGTTCTGTCGTACAGCTGATAAGCTTTGATCCAAAAATCTTCCTATTACCTATTTTTTTCAAGAGAATTTCAAGAATTTAAACTATCTTACAAACATATAACTGCAATATTAAAACAACAACATAAACGTTATGTAGTATAAATAGTGCAGCTGTCCACTTTAAGGCTGAACAATTGAGCCGCGTTTACACTGAAGGTATGAAGGTGTGAACTGCCATTAAATCTTCAGGGTAAAAAAAATTGATTGGGGCAAATTGCACTTTACTGCACTGCAAATCATCATTGGAATGAAGGTAAACATTGATTTACTACTACTACTACTACTACTAATAAATATATGTACCTGTTTTTTGTCATTTACATTAGAAAATCACTTGGTCAAGGTCAATTTAACTTCATGAGTAGAATGCTAACTCAACATGCTAATGAAAGCGATGAGATGTCATTGAAAATGTTATCTCAAGGTCACCAATGACCTTTCACGCTCAGCTGAGCTTGTTTTCATTCAAGGTATAGCAGCTTATAGTTTCCACGCCTCCTTTGACAGGTCAGATCAGCCAAACATAAAATTAAAAAGACTCTTGGCCTTTTGACATCTCCTCACTGGGCTTTGAAAGTTAATCTGCCCTCTACTCAATTCAAATTAACCACCATTTTCCTTCCCGTGTGTTCCTCTGAACCCTGATGTCTGCTTGCCGCAATTTGGTGAAGTGACACACGCGCGGGCCTGTGAGGCCTGGACACGAACGCAGAAGGGAGATGGGAAGGCGCACGGCAGGTTTCTTAGGGGAAGGTCAGGCGGCCTTGCTACAGCGCTCCCTCCCTCCACCCTCTCCAAAAAAGGAACAAAGAAGCCGTGAACGCACTTAAATCACAGAGCTGTGATTCTGTCTACACAGACCGAGCTCATAAATTGGCGTCTGCCCGCTGCCGTGGCCCAATAGCAGCCTACCGCATGCTTTATGACAAGATCAGGTCTCTAAATGAATGGCGGCGGGGGGCTCGTTAATCGTGCGGCAGTGATACACTCAAGGAGGGTGAAAGACAAAAAGTGAACTTTTTAGGGGAACAAACTTTTCTACTGGCACGACTCCTCCATTTAGGGTGAATTTCCAAAATACGCTATTAACATTTACAATTGTATACTGTCCAATACATGAATCAAAGCAACTCTTAGATGATAATGAAAAGAAATCCCATTTTCACATGACTGTTGTTAAGGGAATTCAAGGGATTGGGACTAATCTTCTGTGTATCCTTTAAAAAAACACAAATTTACCTTTGACTTGCTTTTGAGCAAAAAAATAAACTGTGGAGCAAGGGGAACAAGTCATGTATCGAGTTGTCCCGATCCGATCACATAATTGTCAACTGATAGATGTCGGTGAAGAAAATCGTATTCACAAAGTTACAAAATAATACTGAGGGACAAAGATTTTGCCAAATTGAAGAGTAATAGCTTAGATTTATACTTATGTATACTTATAAAGAGAGGTGGGCATTCCGTCTAACCGATGGATCAGTCCGTCTATCCGTTTGCTGACGGATGGCCCTTTTGCTGACATTAGACAATAGATTGGAAACTTATAAAAAAAAAAAAAAAAAAGGCACTAAGCATAGATTGAAATGGATTTTCGTCCATCTGTGTAATCATAACATGGTCAAGTCCGAACGGACCTCACAGACGATTATTGACGCACACTAATTTTGCTGAAGGGAAACGGAAACGCGACCCAGACTGCATTGACAGTATATGTACAACGGGTGGCGGTATGCATCAAACAGAAAATCAGTAGTTTCTCAGACAGACCACCCATTATCCTAACCGCTTATCTACGAAGTCATAGCCGGTAGATTTGAACACAGAGTGAGTTTTACCGAGACGTTCTTGTGAGTTAAGTTTTAAGATTTCTGTTTTTATTTTTGGAAAGACTGCGGTTAGGAAGTTGTGAAACGCTATTTTTCAGGCCCGCACTCCATTTCACAAGGTGGCAGCAATGCACCAAAAGTTGTTTGCCGGATGAAGGAGACGAATTTGAAGGAAAAAAAAATATTATTCTAATCTACACTTTATTTCGGACTAGGACTAGGAAGCATTTTAATCCAGCAGGATTGTACTTTTTCATCTGTTTGACCTTTTTTTTCTTCAGGAATGATGGACTGGTGGACCTTTTGATGTTTACAGACGGAAGCGCGGTTAAAATAACACGACGGACTGACCGAGAGATGATCACAGTTTGGTTTGGCTTTAAAAAAAAAAAAAAGACAGTACCCGGGCTGCTGACGAATGACGGACCTGCAAACTTTAGTAAAATGCCCACCTCTGCTTTCCCTCGTGTTACGGGGTGAGTTGATTGACAAAAGAAAAGAGGAACTACGGGGACGACCAAAACAAGAACAGTTGGCCTGTGTAAATATCAAGCTGGCACAATGTTTGGAAGTAATTGAATTTGGAAAGTGATTAAAGTGCAGCAGCAACTTGTAATGTGCGCAAATTTAGCATTTATCGTGACGGAAATTTCTGTTGTTCAGTTCCATACTAGACTCGTTGGTTTATATTCTGCACTACTGTGAAATGGAATTGGTGAAATGGTTTTTATTTGTGACTGAATAAAGCTACCCCTTAGAAATTGGGTTAAGCGCCGTAGTTTTAAGTTTTAAGACTGGATCTTTAAATGTAATTTGTTTGCATTATTATTTTGTGCTTAACCACTGATGTGCAATAAAAAAAATGTAAACCTTTATTTTTGTTTACTTGGTTTTAACCACTGCTGCACTACACTTATAGCCACATAAAAGGGCATCATGTTGGGATACTTTTCTTCAAGTAAAATACTGAAGACAGTAAAAAGCATTCAGATGCGCTCCCTTTATTATTATCACTACTATTTATGTATACTCAGTATTGGAAAATACTGAATATCAAGTGACCCGGGTGCAAAAATAAATGTGATGTTTTTACACATTTCACCGCTTCAGTGCGCTTGCAGTGGGATCAAGTGAGGCTCTGAACCACCGTATCCAGCAGATATATTTGCATTCCACCTATAAATTGATTTGCTTAGCTCATCGTTAGAGTCACTGCGTGGCTGTTCTTATTGTTGTCGAATGGAAGTAGACACATATACCTCAGTATATGTGTTGGTGGCTTACATGTTTGGATATACTCTGGCAGTTGTTTCAATATTCACAGCGGAGTCATGTGTGTAATTTTCAGATTAAGTGCAGATAAAATGAGCAGCGCGGTAGAGCGCCGTGAAAAAGTCTGCATGCAAATCAAATGTGGCTGTTATGAGATAAACTGTAATTTCATTCAGTCTTTGTGGCCCCCGAAGGACTCTCGCACTATTGATTTACGGTCCTGAGAGGCTTCCTCTGCTTCTATCGCTATCTGTATTTCAGCAGCGATCTGTCAGATCAATAAAGTTTAAAGTCTCATACATGTGTTAGATGACAGATCTGCTATTGATTTCTGTCGGCAATATTAAGGGCTGTAAGTCAGAG
This sequence comes from Filicampus tigris, assembly GCF_054856515.1. Classification (NCBI taxonomy): domain Eukaryota; kingdom Metazoa; phylum Chordata; class Actinopteri; order Syngnathiformes; family Syngnathidae; genus Filicampus; species Filicampus tigris. The sequence continues at coordinate 39,040,210 of NC_141217.1, read as the reverse complement.
CTGTGCCGCCACGCACCGGCGGCTTCTTTTGTTTTGGCATCCGCACGAGCCGCCGGCCCAGACTTGGGGAAATTAATTTAGCCGCACAGTGCGATTGTGCTCACGCAGACGCTTTGGAGACCCTGTTCTTCATGCTTTATGGGGCCATTTCATCAAAACCCCTATTTGAAAATAGACAAACGCTCCCATCCATTTTGGGATTATGACACTGTCACTGTTTTTGTTATTGTCGACTAACCTCGTTTTCAGGGTCCTCTTTGTCTCCAAAAAACATGTCAGGCGTTCTAGATGCTTCGCCCCTAAATGAATATGGCAGCTTTTAAGGTTGGCAAGGGCCAAACTAAATTATAGTACAGATGTTAGGACCAATCGCAATGCCAGGCTAAATGCCATGATCTTTCCAAATAAAGATTCTATTGGCAGCTACGACGTGAGATCCGGCCGGCAGCCACCTGTACGTAGATGTATTTCATTTAAAGAAATAACATTTTACCATCATGTAAAGTAGTCAGTATGCAGCTTGTATAGTAGTGTAATACGCTGATGTTGTCACAATACCAACATTTTGATTTTGATACAATAACTGCATAAAGTACCCCGATACCGAAACGGTACAAAAATCGAAATTGAAACTGTCAAAAGAACTTCACATTTTTAAAAATGTGTGATTAATTCAAAATATTAGGATATGCTTGATAAGAAGAAAAAAACACAAAACACAACAACATATGCACACGTGTGAGATAAATATATTACACTTTCTACACTTGATTATTTATATTTTATAGACTACATGTAAATTAAACTTTAAAATCTTTAAGAAAATCAGTTATTTATTTATTTCATTTTAAAACAAGGTGCACAGAGGTTTATAGAGTTGTTAGTGTGATGCAATGCAGTATTGAGTGGGTTATGATCATTTTCATGGTCACATATGCAGCTGTTTAGCCTCTGTGCTGTTTGGACACAGAATTAGCCAATTCTGACTTTCGGAATGACATTTTTTAAAATAATGAGATCAAAATTGAAAATTGCGCCCAATTTGGACATTTTCACCTCAGGATGTACTCATATTTGTTGCCAGTGGCTTAGTGTTTAAAAAAAAAGACTTACTGTCACTATGACGTCATATGTTCCTGTGGCTGTAAAGCAAAACACGGTGAGTCTTTCTGCCACCAAACTGAATGCACGAAAGACGTCAGCAGCCTTTCGAATACGCACCGACTCTCCTATCCCTTCGACTGTTTCCTCTCCACCGATGGAGAAATCGAGCCATTGCAACCGGGACTTTTTCCTTGACAACTGCGTCGTGATATTTGTGGATCAATAAAAGTATACACAGCATACATGGCGCTTTCAAATGTTTCCCGATAGCAACACTGGATGTCACATTTTTTTGCTGCAGCTAGTGGGTAGGTGTCCTCCCGTCAGCAGCTTACTATCATTTGTTTCCTCTCGCTCAGCTGCGTCGCTCGGCGTGGAGAGGCTGGGTGGGACCCGACTTCACCCGCGACTAACCTAAATCCTGCGTGTTTGTGCCATCTCTGGGGGCGGCCATTTTGTCACTTGTGTCGCCTGAAAATGACATCACAACTGTTCAGGGCTCAGGTAACGACCAATCACCTGTTTTCTGAAGCTGAGCTGTGATTGGTCGTTACCTGAGCCCCGAGCAGTTGTGATGTCATTTTCAGTCGACGGAAGTGACAAAATGGCCGCCTCCAGAGATGACGGAAAACGGGTGGATTTTGTTGCTTAACTCATATTTGACAAACGCAATATTCAGCAGAACGCCGTGTTTCAACTCGTGTGCCTGCTGGGAACATTTTCTTGAAAAAAAATATGTTTATTTTTTATATAAAATAGGTTGATTTGCTCTTAGTGGCATTTCAAATCATTTCAATGGGAAATATTATTTTGAAATGAGACTGAAAATGACATCACAGATGCTCAGGGCTGAGATAACGACCAATCACAGCTCACCTAAAGCTGAGCCACGATTGGTTGTTACCTGAGCCCTGAGCATCTGTGATGTCATTTTCAGTCGACACAAGTGACAAAATGGCCGGCCCCCCGAGATGGCTAAAAAACGGTTGATTAGCAAATGCAATATTTATCAGAATGCCTTGTTTCAACTAGTGGGCTTGCATAGAACACGTTCTTGAAAAAAATAGGCTTGGCTTGACTTCCACTTTAAATGTGTCATATGTGTGTTGACAGTTTCCTGTAGCGTGTTAGCGACTGCCACAAAGCTATAAATAATGCGTCGGTTTGTCATCGTTTCCCCGATGACTGTTTGCGGTCTCCCGGCTTCACTATTAAACTATCTCCCGTGTCGTCTTCTCCACATTACCGCGGCGCGGCAGACGCGGCGATACAACTGCAGAAGCATTGCTGCAGTTGGAAACAGTTTGTGCGTCAGGCAGACGTTATCTTAGCGAGCTAGGCTCCCCCACAAAGAGACTCCATGATGACAAGGCAAGCCCAGAAGCTTAAAGATGGACCCGAGTGCCACGGCCCACTTGACATTCCATCACTTTAGCACAAGCTGACGTCCTCTTGAACTTCTTGCGCGCCGATTCACATGTTTGATCTTGACGGGGTGCCTTTAGAGAGCAATGTGAGGATGTGCTCGGGACGACGTGTTCCTTCTCAATGCGGAACCTCATCAAAGGTGCGTGTTTGTGGGGCACGAGCTTCATTAGAAGCGACTCTGAGAAAGCGGTTGCAACCGCGTCGTTAGCGCCATGTTCTCCCATGTCCGTCCGTTCGGCTTTTATGGCACGTTTCACTCCCCAAAAGGCCATTGAGGTTGACTGGATGCAAATGGAGGAGCCTGCGCTTTCGACTGACATGTAACAATCGCACCCGTCCGTGCGCACCCACACATGGTTCTCCTGTTCCGTGGCCGCCAAATAATCAATCGGGATTCATTCCACCACGGGGGAAAAAAGGCATCCGGATCAGCCCCCCATTTACGCTGCTGTCAAAGCGCCCTCACGCGCCGCTGCCACAGCAGGCGCTCCCCCCTAGGTGGAGCAGGGTAATAACGCCGCAGCACCTCTGGCAAGGCTAATTAAACTGCCGCATCTGTGCTTTATTTTGCATCTGGAGCAGGTGGTGACGGTGCCCGCGGAAACTTGCCTCTCCGCCAGCGTGCGTGCGTGCGTGCGTGCGTGCGTGCTCACCATTAAACATTGGCAACAGCAAGGCCGCCCGTGCATGGATCTCCTGTCCTGTTTATACTCCACTCCGATTTGAAGCTGTTCTTCTCCAAAGTTGGCACTGTGCCCTGAAATATTTGACATCGCGAGAAAAGGACGCGTGTCTGCATTCCTTTGAAGATCCCTCTGGGTGCTCCGACATGCCTAGAGTATAACAAAACGCTCATTGGCCATGCATGTCGAACCTTCCTTCCTGCACAGTGTATGATGTTGCTGATAGATCCTTGGAACTGACATCAATTGCTCAGTCTGAGAAGCTGTCCTGGGGGGTGGAGCTTTACAGGTTCAAGACCCAATGGGGGAAATGCAACGGAACCGGGCAGGGGCAATTAAAATGAAGACATGCATCTTCAAACAGGGGCAAGGGCGCAAAAGCGGCACGTGAAAGTGAAATGCTATTCCTGCATCTGTGTGACAGGAGTGCACACGTACACGCGGCATGCCGGTGTATCCTTCAGGAGCCCCTGACAACGCTGCCACGAGCTTGCAGTCCTTCTTGGGGAGCGCCAAACACCCAGTGCAATTACTCGCTATAGCTGACTGCACCTGTACAACATAATTGAGAAGGCAACTTGGGGCTTTGTCATTTCAAGTACAGATTTAAAACGAAAAAAAAAGTGTCCAGGCTAAGCTGCGGGCCTGTGGCATGGGCCTATTACTACTCAATCAGTGTGTTTTGTGTGTGTGCGTGTGTGCATGTGTACGCAAGAGCGCACGTACACAATATCAGCGTTTCATTACAAAACCACTTGACTTTGCACATAACCTGTTTGTCTTCACACTTGGGCTTGTTTTGGTTTTTATATGATTGTTTTCTGCACACTCACTCTCACACTCACACACACACACACACACACATTGTGTGTATTAGAGGTAGACCGATATGGGGTTTTTTCAGGGCCGATGCCAATTATTAGTAGTCAAGGAAGCCGATAACTGATATTTGGTGCCGATATTCATTTTCGGAAAAAAGGAAATTACTGGCTTCAAAATCTAGAAAAAATAAAATAAAACTGTTTGTTTGTATGTTTAAGCATATGTGTATTGAACACATTTTCAGATTTGCATAGTGTTGATTTTTTTTTTTTTTTAATTATTATTATTTGTATAAATGTTTACCAATCCATGCGCATCTTTGTTGTAAAATTCTAACAAAAAGGGAGCTCCCGGGGTCATCAGCATGTCTTCAAAAGTTAAATGAAAACTTAATAGCTCCATACAGTTTTCGACAGTATGTAAAGGAAATGTTAAAATTGTACTTATCTTTGTTTTGATTTCAAACCAAAAAAATGTGCAGTCTTCCCAGGGTAATTAGAATCTCTTCTAAAATTAACAGAAAATTTAAAGACGTTACCGGCTTAAAATGGATTTATCAGATGTGGAAAAAAAAAATGCTGATGCAGATATTCGTCAAAACACTGAATAGCCAATAATCGGCCCGCTGATAATGGGTCTATCCTTAGTGTGTATGCCAATGTGTGTTTCCTTAAAGAAGGACACAGCACGAGCAGGTGGAGTGTATCAAAATCCTGCCGTAACTTAAAAGAATTCTGTCACAAATCTGAGTCAACTTCCACACAGATGCCGGGAGCATCAAATATTCATGCCTTGTCCATCGCTCGATGGGTCAGGCAGGAATGCATTCAGAGGAAGTTTTAATGATCACAAATTTAATTAAGCTCCAGTGGTGTGACTATGTTTGACTTCGTGGGACTCTGGGATCCTGAGAATCCCCCAGTCTCGCATTAATGAATGCAGCTGCAGGTCAAAGTCTAAAGAGGAAATTGACTTGCTTTTATCTCATTTTGCTTAATGCAGAGCGGGCTTATAATACTTTGGGATTTTTCGTTTTTAGTTTTTATTTCGTTTTGAGTTTTTTTTTTTTTTTTTTTTTTAGTTAGCTTTAATTAGTTTTCGGAGTATAAAGTAAATAAAGTAAATAAAAAAATAAATAAATAAACTGAACGCATGACTCCTGTCAGTCAACCTGTCCTCTATCTGCACAGTTGTTGTGATACACCCTCAAAGTTTCATTTTGTTAACTTTTTTTTAATTAGCTCAGTTAACAATTGCATCCCTCTATTACGGTGTCACCGGCGAAACTTAAACCTAGCCCCTGGATGAGCACACAAAGGTCAAAATGTAGTTATTAAATATCTCTCTCTTTTTTTTTTAGCATGGTGTCACCCTACTTTGCAATAAATCATGTTTAACAAACCCCAGATGAAAAGCTATTTTGGCGTTCCTCAGCCTGTTTGATGTCAAATCAATCATTGCAATAATGTAGTCGATACAAATATATATGCGATCATGTTTCTTTACGACAGGGCGAGGGAAATACATCCCTGTCGCACCTCCAAGCCCAAACTCAGCTCACACGTGCACGCTATTTGCACTTCACCCGCTAAATTATTGGCCCTTCTTAATAAGGTTATGGATTGTTTGAGAAATGGCGCCGCTCCCGCTGTTGATTATATCGAAGACCTTTTGTTTTATTTGTGACAAATGTCAGATTTCTGCTATTTACATCCCTCAACACCCACACGCCCGTGAAGGGTTATTGATTCAACCTGAGATGGATGACTGTGGCCGTGAAAGGGAGCCGAGTGTTAATTGAGGATCGTGTGCTACCTCTTGAGGTCGAACAACACAATTGTTTCTAAGGTGCTGCTCAACCTCAGATTTGGTCCAATTTCAAAATCGAAATTTCCCATTGAATGTCATTCATGTCCCCACAAACATTTTTGCAACATTAGAGACATTGACAAGTACCACTGTACTATTTGTTTTTTCATTTTTGATAAATGCTGAGTTCAATCAGTCCAGCCGTTTGTTAGCCTTGCCAGATATTTGCTTGAAAGCTCCTCATGTCAATTGGCGATCTGAAATATTTACCTGACTTACAGGGGAAGCCAACCCAAAGATTTTCTTTACCGTAAAATAGGGCTGTGTTTTTAATCGGAGGTCCGTTACAACTACGATTCTTACACTCCAAGATTACAAAATTGTCATACTCGTAAAAAAGTATTATTAATATTCATTTCTATCCGCAACGTTTGTTTACACAATAAAATCATACTTGAATGTATACATTTGCACCTTATGGGCGGCATGGCTCAGTGGTAGAGCGGTCGTTTCCCAAACCGGAGGTTGTGGGTTCGATCCCCGGCCATTGTGACCATGTCAAAGTATCCTTGAGCAAGATACCGAACCCCCAGTTGCTCCTGATGCTGCGGCATCAGTAGGTTAAATCAGGTACAGTGTGAAGCGCTTTTAGTACCAAAGGTAGAGAAGCGCTATACAAGTGACGGTCCATTTACCATTTATTTTAATAATAATTCATTTGATGAATTTTGTTTGGTCCAAAAGGAACTTACATTCAATTGTCTTTATATTTTTTACATATAAACAGTTTCTTGTTTTGTACCAAAAATAAATGATTGTTTGAATAATTTTAATTATTGCCCAAATAATCACGATTAATATTTTTTTTAATAATCGAGCAGCCCTACAATAATATATTCTATGTGCCTCCACTAGCCTAAACACAACATTCTGATTGGTATTGTGTTTGTGGAATATGATTTAAGTACTAAAATCCACTTGTTTTTGCCTATTTCAGGGAGTGGTCATTTTGCCACTTGCTGTCAACGGAAAATGACATCACACTTGCTCAGGGCTCAGAAAGCAGCTTCAGGAAACAGTTGAGCCGCGATTGGTCATTACCAGAGCCCTGAGCAACTGTGATGTCATTTTCAGTCGACAGAAGTGACAAAATGGCCGCCCGCTGAGATGGCTAAAAACAGGTGGATCCCACAAAAACAATATTCATCCGAATGCCGGCACTCGTGTGGGGGTGCGGAGAACATATTGCCGCAAAGAACATTTAGCAAGGTTACCTTTCTTTATTGTCAACTTATGTAGCAAGTTGCATCACAACTGAGACTATGGAGTCATTAGTTAATGATCAGGAGCAGGTCTCACACAGATAGAAGGGAAACTATATAAAGTGTGTGGTTGGGTGAAAGAAGCAAAGATTGGAGCGGGGAATTGGCAAGAAAGGAGTGGAAAAAAAATGGTAGGTGAGGACTGGCAGATGGTTGGAATGAACGGCGTTTTGGATTCTCTGTGCAATAACGCGTTTCCCTTGACACGTCCTGTCTGTGTCGAGATAGGAGTTGTCATACTGAAGGGCTCATTTGCCTTTTGCTTGCTCATTACATCCAACTCAAACGTATTTCCTCCCCTGGGAAACCACTTCCCCAGCCCGACGCTGCTGCTGTGTGTGCGTGTGCGTGCGTTAGCGTGAGCGCACGCGCAGCATATGAGCATTCCATTACAAACATGCCACTCGACTTTGCACACACCCTGACGACAGATTGTATTTGGGAAGTTAGTGAAGCTGATGTGATTTACAATTGGAGGGCGATGCTACACACGCACACGCACACACACCCCCACACACACCCACACACACACACACACACACACACACACACACACATATATTCTATGCATATCCTTACCATGCTCCCATATTGATACGGGCAATTATTAATGTTGTCGAACCTTCCTTCATTGTGATTTCTCCCATCTGGTTCCGACTAATATTCGGCTTGGAGCAAAGGCACTTAAATTGACACACACACACACACACACAATCTCATGCAGCCCTTCTGTGCTACATTAACTATAAACCTCATTTCCCCACAAAGAGAAGCCACTGGGTAGAATACGCCGTGACGACTCATTAAACCTTTCACACATGCACCAACGCGTACACCCACCCGTGCGCGCGCGCGTGCATTTATTTTTTTACACAACTCCGCCCTATACCCACCTGCATCACTGTCGCAGGCGCTGACAAAATGATTTTTTGATTCCAGCAATTGTATTTTGTGTGCATGCTTGTTCTCTTTGGGTGGCCGCCTTGATTTAGCGGAGAAACCTGTGCATTCCAGTGAGCTTGAGATGAATGAACCGACTGGATCCACTTCATCCAGTGCCAAGGCCCGTGTGCTGGCTGCGGGCTTTCTGACGTCTTCCAGAAAGCCAACCTTTACGCACGTGACATCCCGGTTAAAACCCCGCGGCGGACAAAAAGCATTGGCGGGACAGACCGTGAAGGCTGGGAGTCCGTAGCCACCACTTGGCACACGGGCGGCGGGCGTTCAGCGCTCGGTCACGAAGCTCTTGGACCGAGGCAGAAACCGCTTTTCATGTCCGCACGACTGTCCTTCAGAGGGATCGAGAGCAAGCGGTCGAACCAAAGCTCAAGAAAGGTGAACCTTTCGGAACTCGGAATGCGCAAACACTCATGGATGGCCAAGCTTGCCGATGATGGTGTTGGTTTGGCCTTTCAGAGCCTCACCGACCAGCGTAAAGCCCGCTGCGGGCATCAACGCGTGCCTGACGAACATGCGCCTGATGCGCGCGAGCCATCAGAAGGCCACGCTTTTCAGTGCCTGTGCCCCATCAGCACAAGATCAAGAAAAAGATAGATGCTTTATATCCTGTCAAAACTTGAACCCGAACTCCTTGGAGGCTTAAATGTCAGCGTTGTTAGTAGCTGCTGCTGACTAATTGTTCGGAACGTCATCGCCAGCGAACTCATCTGCCAAAAGAAAAAGTTCAATGGATGCATGGATGCATTCCTCTCCCCGAATCCCCGACACCACCTCATTGACTACATCACTGTCTGCCCCCCAGGCCGCTATGACGTGCTCGCGTCAAAGAGCGATGAGCTGTACGTAGGGATGCTTGGACAACGCTGCCTGATTCAGAAAAGGCCAAGAAGAAAAGACGTGTGTAAATAAAACTTGGAGCCACCGGTTCGTACGGTACCTCCTCGTACCAACACAGCCCCAGCTGGGCCACCCTCGCTGCAGACTCGCCAAATTCGACCGCCATAAAGTCCCGCAAAGCCATCCCTGATCACAAAACACAGAAATGTGTCTGGCGAGTCAAGTGAAACGCCGCAGCTTCTTAACATCAAGTGGCCAACAAGGTTGACAATACGATTCTTTTGAACTTGGCCCGCATGGTGGCGTGACGGCAAGCTTGACTTCCCCTCTCGACAATTTGGTTGAACTTATCACAGTTTTAGGGTCATTACAAAGTCGCTACCAACATCGACACCGTCGCGAAACCGTATTCAATCGCCCATTTAGGATGCTAAGGAACTGCAAGTTAATTACCAGAGGTGGGCATTTTACGTAATTTTGCTGGTCCGTCGTTCGTCATCCGTCATCTTTCTTTGTGACACCCTGAATCGTAATCGTCGGTCCCTCAGTCACTCGTCAGTTTAAGTCCGTCAGAAGTCTGTTGGTCCTTCAGCCGGTCCCCTTTTTAAAAGAGTTCTCGTCCGACCGTCCGCAAAATGTTTGTTTTTTTTCAATCCCGGGCACTGAATGCCCACCTCTGATATCTATTAATGAATAAATTAACTTAATGATCTGCTGTTACCCGCCGCTTAATTTACCAGGCAACAGTCAAATAAGGGGAGTACCGGCCCTTTATTTTTTTTAGCACTGATTGTGGTGGAAAGTCTACAGAACAAGTTTATCCAAAGAAAAGTATAGACTTGGATTGAGTGTACAAGCCTGCGGGCATGGGTGGGTGTCCCCCCCCCCCCTGAAAAAAGACCATTTACTTTATTTTGTTCGCAAGGCTGCTATGCTGGACTGCCTTGAGATGAGTCATATTCTCTAAATATGCATAGAATCTTCCAACTCCATCATATAAAAGCACTTGTAAAGGGTCACATTCGCCGACTATATTTAGTGTGCAACTTTATCACCACTAACCGCTAAACGTAGTGAACTCTACAAAAAAACAGGCCCCGAACCAACATAAATTTAACATTCCTGATAAAAGCTTTACCGTCCAATCAGCTGAGGGTGCCTCGTATGAAACAAGCGCATAGGAGTTTCATTTCTATCATCAGCGATTTTTTTTTCTGAGCTAATTTTGCAATGAAACGCTGCGTAAAAGTGTGGGCCCAATTGGGTCATATAAACTGCCCGAGCCGCATCACTTTTGGGTGATTGGCAGAGGAGCATGTCGATGATACCGACACGGGGAAAAGGATGGCAGGATGAGGCCCGATCTGTATGTGCATGTTGAAGATTTTGCGCAATCTGTATGTGAGCGAAGTGAGTTTACCCACAAAGTTCCATGATCGTTGGCTAAAAATCCCAAGTTTTGCAGCGAGCGTGGCCTCCGACCTTGATCCACAGCTTTGAAGCATCTCGGCTGTTGGTGCGGGTCATGTAGACGCCGCTCGTCTGATCCCAGCAGCTGCCCGCCGCCCACTCAATTAGCTTCTACAGCTCAAACCCAGTGAGGTCACCCCCTTCTCTGTTTCTCCTTCATTTCCTTTCCAACTTGCTGTATCAGCCTTTCAAACATGGTGAGGAACAAGCGTTGGGGACAGCACGGCGGCGGAATGAGAACCTGAAAGGGTTGCAGGCAGAAAAGTACATGGACGATTTGACTAGAGACGAGTGGGTGGATCACCCATCAGCTGTGGAATCGAGAGGTCGGCATACGGAGATACGACACCTAGGAGCAGAAACACAGGAGAAAAATCCAAACAAACGTTAATTGCTTAAACCACAGGTGTCAAAGTCAAGGCCCGGGGGCCAGATCTGGCCCGCGTCATCATTTTCTGTGGCCCGTGAAGGCAAATGATGTGTTGACTTCGGAGGTCTCTTTGAAATTGTCTTCGCTGTTAACACACCATATGAGATATTGCAAGCATTTGTTCCTAATCCCTCCTTTAAAATACATTGAAAAGTAGTAGAAGGAATTATTTACCGACTTCTGATTTCAAAACGAGTTATCCATCAATTTGTTGCGTATATGTGGTAATATAAGGCTATCATACATTTATAGGGGTTCACAGTCGTAACGGCCCTCCGAGGGGCTCCATGACTATGATGTGGCCCGCGACAAAAATGAGTTTGACACACCTGGTTTGAACCCTCATTGAGCTTAAATGTTGGTGTGTGTTGAAGTCTGATATTGTCTTCTGAAGGTTGTTCCCCCCCCCTCAATATTCGCCTCTCCTCAATCCCCAAGCAAACACGCACCCAAGAAAGTGGGCTCCAATTACAGATTATTTCACAATCTTGCTCACCTTTCACTCGCGCACGCACACACACGCACATTTTCATTGATCGGACCCATTTTATATCCTCTCTCAGTCTTTCTTTGTGGCTGATCTCAAATCATCCGCTCTAATAACTCATCAGCGCGCCTGGTCAGCAAATCTCATTTATCACAGTCGCTCAGGTCCCCTTGCCGCCATTCTGGGTTTACCCCGAGTACCCACAGCAATATGGAATATCACCAAGTGAAGAAAGGGCAGCGCGCTCGTCTTTGCAGAGCAAACGATCTATAAAGCAATATAGGAGTTTATGAGCTATGGGCGTTGTTTGAAATCAGAGCGAAACAGTCTATCCACCTTTGTTTCCTCTCATTCAGATTCTCTTTTTTTTTTTTTTTTCAGGATGTCTTGTTCTCAACGTACGGAGACTATAATGCTGGGCATGTTAAAAATATCACACCGGGCTTGTTTATTACATCAAATGTAACAGCGATAGTCAGGCCACCGACAAGTACTGTTGCTATTACTGTAGAGCTCATTTGTGCATCTTCTTGTCTCCAGTTTGTCCCGGTACCGAGAACAAGCTGAGCACCCTTTCAGACCTGGACCAGCAGTACCGCACCCTGAAGAAGCTCTACGAGAACTGCGAAGTTGTCATGGGTAACCTGGAGATAACCAGCATTGATCGGAACCGTAACCTCTCCTTCCTCAAGGTAACCAATTGTTGATCATGATGACGCGCGGGTTGATCTGCCTGGAGAGAAACTCAAACAAAAGCGAGATGGTTCAGAAGTTTCAAATCCAGGGAGAGCGACACAAAAAGTGTTCCTCCTTCAAAGAAAAATATTCACACACTCAATATGACATGAACACGTCCAGACGTGTAATATAGCAAAACTCAAATGTATATATACTCCCTGATCTTTGAAAAGCAAGGCATATTAATAAAGCTCAATTACAACTTCCTTCTTATACATTATATTACAAACACCACCAAAAACGCCAGGCATTATTTTTACATTACAGGAACCAAGGGGAATTTGCAATATCCGAGTGCTTAAAAGTTTAAAAAAAAAAAAAAGGTTGATGATATTCTCCAAAGGGGCATGGGCAGATTGTAAAAAAACAACATATTAATCATATCAAACATATACCTTCGAGCCAATTCCTCCAACTTTTTTTTTTTTTTTTTTTCACTCCACCATGATCGTGAGCCAGAAAAAAATCCTGCTTCTGCACTGCGCATAATCTGGCAATGCTTTCCCCCGCTGGCATTCCGCAGGGGTTTGAGCGCAGTCTTTAGAAGTTTTACAAAGATCACGCACATATCTTCATGCCTCACCAAAACATAAACACGTGACTCAGCATTGTCTTTCAGACGACCATGTTGTTTGAGGACGAAGTTAATAATGCTACAGTGACCCAATTTACGTTTTTTGGAAATATGACCCTTTTTTTTTTTTTTTTTTTTTTTTTTTTGCTTTGCGTTGCAAGCAATGATTTTTAGTTCGGGCCACTAGATGGCAGCTGCTAACTTCACAGCAAGCAACAGTGTGTCAGATAGTGAAAAATTCTTCAAATTTGCGACCAAGGTCTTGTGCCAAGCTGTTTATTGCCACTGACTGTGAATTTGCCTTATGAAAGTCCACTATCTTAATACTATTATGCAATGCAAAACGCCATAGGTGGGCCAACAAAATGTGCAACGATGTTGCAAGCAAAACATGCAGTCAGACAGTATTGCAATGTATTGATTGATTAAATGTAATTTACTGCCACCTGGTGGCCGATACGACACACCAGGAAGAGTGGCACAATGTCCATTGAGTTCATTCATGAAAAATATGACTTTAAACTGCAGAGCTGGACACTTGACCCTTTCTTGCCGGTCCGTCCTCCGTCCGCGACGAGGGTAGTACCCTTCCGTCCTTGTCCCTCCGTCTTTATTCATAAAAATTAGCGTCCCCCGACCCCCATCCGTCTTCGTCCTTTTAAAGCGCTTCTGTCCTTACATTCCATCGGTCTGCCGGTTTTATCCGTCAGTGTAACTGGCGGACGTCCGTTTTCCTGACGTTTTTTTGCGGGGACCGGCGAATTTCTGACGGACGAACTGATGGACTGACTGACGATTACAATTCAGTTCGTCACGAAAAATGACGGGTACCCTGGGCGCTGACGGATGACTAACCAGCAAAATTGAGTAAAATGCCCCTCTCTGGTTTGAACGTTGTCCGTGTAAAAAGCGTGACACAAATATTTTGATTGCGTGACCACACGTTCTAATAAAGCATCTGCCTTAAATGTTAATGATGAAGGAAGTGGAATTAAATGGTGCAGGTTACATGCGCGTTTGCGCATTCTCATGCCATGCTTGTGCTTATAAATCACAACAATGGCTTGGAAAGTTCAAGATGAGGCCGCTGTTGTTCCAACACCATGGACAGAGACAGCATACGCGCGTCTATGTGTGTGTGTGTGTGTGTGCGATTCCTCACAGCTCAGCACCATGGACAGACAAATGTGTGCGCCATCCACTTCGTGCTGTTTAATGAAGTGCGTGCAGTCTAATTACTGGGCCAGCGCTATAAAATGAACACCATAAACAGTCCCATTAGGCTCAGCATCATTAGGGAAACAATTAGACATCTGGGGATTGTTAAGTGGATGTGAGGGAGGTCAGGTCTCTGGAGTTTAGGTTGTTACCATGGCAACTATTGGTCACAGCGAGACCCCACCATGACTGTAATACAGTACCACCCTTTGATGCTCACCTCTATGCCTTCATTTGATATAATTGTATTTTAACTCATTAGGAGATCTCTATATCGTCATTCACAGTTATTGCGTTGGTTAAGAGATGTTTGTACATTAGTTGGCTAGATGGTCGGTTGGTTAGCTTGGCAGATGGAGAAAACTGTTGTCCAGCTCATTATGATCTTCCAATTAAATGAGCCAGATGGAAATGTTTTTTTTTTTTTTTGTTTGTTTGTTTTTTGCACCATACTTTTATTGAAAATCAACTTTTTACATACAATTTCTCGCTGAGGCTTGTTATCAAAACAGCTTGTTGAGTCCAACCAAACAATTGCATTCCAAAACTGCGATATCTCAATTTTCACTTTTTAATACTGTGCCATTTGTCATATTTTCTCCAAAACGGAGCCCTCCCATAATTCTTTGATAAGACACTGTCAGTGCATAAAGTCATTCAGATGACAGTGGGGCCTCAAACGAGGGCTGGGGCGCACGCAAAACAGGAGTTACTGGGGTGGCAATTGAACAAAAACAGCAGCTGTGCTCAAATTACAGTCTTGAGATTGTGTGTAGGCATGCGTGGGTGCGTTTGGCGGTGGGTGCTTCTGTCACGGCGACGCAGTGATGGAGCGGCTAGGAGCGATGGACGGGACAAACGCTGACAGGTAGATAGATGGAATTGCTCAGCGACCACTCCGGGTTCAAAGCGGATCTCTGACTTCCCCATCGTCCCCATCGACAGATTCATTTTATTTCCCCGTCATTCTGCGGGATAATACATAAATCTTTCCTAGTAGGTCATCCTGAAGCTTTACTCATTGTGCAAAACACAGTATATCTTTAGACACTGTCGAATTATAAAGATTGCTTGTTTAAAATGCCCTAAGATAGCGGGGGGGAAAAAAAATGCAAATCATGGTCAACTAATTGCACTGTCCACCTTTAGTTCACACAAAGACAAAAAATGGACTTGTAACTTTACTGTAAAATGACAGCAAATGATGGCAGCGGGGACACCAACCAGTATTTGACTGTTATTTAACAATGCACCTACTGTTATGTATTTTAGCGGTATATGACTGTCTTTTGGATTACAGTACATGACAGCAGGATAACCGTGTTATGGTATTTTTACACGCCGGTTCATATATGAAATCTGCTATGTAAGCAACGATAATAACAAATTAGCTTTATATGGCACTTTTCTGGAACACACTCACAACGGATACCTTATTCATGCACCCGCACATTCACGTCTTGCGCATAGACACACCGAATACATGATTCGGACGGAGCGGGATTCAAACAACGGACCCTTTGGTTACTGGACAACCGGCTGTACTTCCTGAGTCACGACCACCCCGTAGTTCGCATTTATCATCCACAAGTCCTGTTAATATCGAAGCCATCTTGATTTTTTTCTTCAATTGTGTACCTTCTTGTGCTTCTACCTTTAAAGTGGAAGTCAACCCTAAAATGTTCTGAACAGTAATATGGTCTATGCGCCTACACTAGTCTAAACATGGCATTCCGATGAATATTGCATATGTGGAATATGAGTTAAGCTGCAAAATCCGCCCGTTTGAGCCATCTCAGGGAGCGGCCACTTTGACACTTGTTTTCGACTGAAAATGACATGAAAGTTGCTCACGGTTCAGGTAACAACCAATCACGGCTCACCTGCTTTCTGAAGCTGAGTCAGGATTGGTTGTTACCTTAGCAACTGTGAGTAGCATTTTCAGTTGGCAGTAAGTGACAAAATGGCCGCCCCCGAGATGGCTCAAAACGGGTGACTTTTACTACCTAACTCATATTCCACAAACGCAATATCAATGCCGTGTTTACTCTCAAGGGGTAGCATAGTACATATGATTGTAAAGAAAATTTTACGGTCGACTTCCAGTTTATCCTATCACAAAGGCATCCGGCAACATACATGCAGCACTATCTTTATACTGTCCAATTACAGTTTGTTTTTAGTTAACCTAGCATTAACTGTTAATTTACACGTTGGGATGAATATTTAACACTATTTCACAATTTAAAAACAAAAATACAGTACGATACTGGAATTTTACAACAATCCAATAGTTTAATGCTGTTAAATTGCAGTTATCTACTGTTCTTGTGAACTGAGTGATTGAACTCTTAATTTGGATGAGTATATGACATTATTTTGCAATTATAATTATAAAAACCAGTAGGATACTGTTGTAAATTCACTGTGTAAATGTGTACAGTGCTGATACACGACAGCGGTGCCTTGACATAAGAGTTTACATAACAGGGTGGTTAACGTCGTGTGTAGTGTTTTCCAATTGCCTCATAGTGAGGCCACTTAAGTTCCCAAATCTACTCCTTAGGAAAAGACCAGGTGGAAAGATCATGTGACTACACTGACCAATGCTCAAAGGGGATCGCCAAGCCTTGGCCTGGCATCACCCTCGATGTTAGTTGGCCACCGGTCGCCGATCACTCAGAATGACCCGTTTTCTCAGGAGTGATTCGGGGAGCTGCGCCAAGTGGCCCCTAAGCAGCTAGCGGTGTCACCTATGCGGACGGACTCTTCATTAAACTTGGATCAATATGGCGGCCAGAGCTAGCAAGCATAAGGCAGGATGCCAAGGTTGCCTCAGAGAGTCCCGCGACCAGGCATGGACGTGGACGATGACCAGCACACGCACGTCTGCGCACAATATCATTCCCGCCCCCACTTATGTTGGCAAACACATGCACACAAGCTCCACGGGCACGCTCACTGAGGTGCGTGGGGTGTCGCATTCAGACAGCCGTGCACACTTTTCAGCCATCTTATATGCAGCAACCACCGGCCGAGAGTGACACAGAGGGACAGATGACGTTCTCATGTCCGTGCGCTTCTCATAAGAGGCCAACCAGTGACTCCTCGTGAAATGCTTTTCTTGGCTGCAAATGAAGACTTTTTAATGGGGTTTTTTTTCCCCCTCACTTGGGTGTTCCCATGAGAAAAGTTGGTGACAGGGAGGTTCAATACCACACGCCGACCTTTTGACCTATTAAAGGGAAGTCAACCCAAACATATTTTTTTCAAGAATATGTTCTCAGCAGGCCCACTATTTGAAACAAAGCAATATAATTAATATGAAATATGAGTTAAGCAGCAAAATTCACCCGTTTTTAGCCATCTCACAGGGCGGCCATTTTGTCACTTCTGTCAACTGAAAAGGACATCACAGTTGCTCAATGCTCAGGCAATGGCCACAGCTCTGTTTTCTGAAGCTGAGCCATGATTGGTCGTTATTTGAGCCCTCAGTGTGTGCAATGTCATTTTCAGTCGACCGAAGTGACAAAATGGCCGCCCCCTGAGATGGCTAAAAACGGGTCGATTTTGCTGCTTACCTGGTATTCCACGAACGCAATATTTATCAGAATGCCTCATTTCAACTATTTGGCTCTTATAGAACATATGCTTGGAAAAAATATGTTTGGATTGACTTCCCCTTTAAGTCCTGCACAAAAATTGATTTGCAACATGATGTGAAACCCGTTAAAATATAAATGCGTCTGATTTAAAAAAGCTGAAGCTGCTCCTAAAGAAATATCATGTACAATGCAGAAATCGGAGGCTTCAAATACAGGATTCATTTCTTAAAAGTCAGCTTGGATATGCTCCACCTATGACTGTGAAAATGCATGGATGTGCATCAATTAATTATGATCCGCCCAAGATGCACCTGCGCCCGAACCTGCAAAAGCAATAAGACCATATCGCAAAGGTAAATTGCCATTATTGTGCAGGGACTCATCCTGATGCAATACTCTACCCTGGACTGAGCAACAGTCAGTCCCACGACAGACACAACCATTTACACTCCTCGGTTTCTCTCACTGAATTATTGGTGTGTCGGCCATAACCGACGAGCTAAATTCTTCATAGTCGGGCGGAACGATATTGTAAAAACATGCAATATGAATTTTGACTACAGCGATATCGATATCATTCCGATGTATAACGTACCTACGCAGATGACTATTTACTATCTAATGAAAGAAGTACATTTTTTTTTCGTACGGCAAAGTGAGCAATCTCAATGTATTTTTTGCTGATTAATAGTAATGCCCCTCCATAATGTTTAACTATTGGGTGGAGATGCACATTTACCGGTAATGTGACTGGTCAAATTCAAATCAAATGATACAATTCCATAACAGCATCATCGCATGTCTTTGCGATACACGTATTGCGCAGGCCATTATCACGAAATCGATATTCCTTCGAAATATCGCGCAGCCCTACTTCCCAGATTCATCCAAGTCGTCGTGTCGGTCGAGATTCGTGCACCTGCTGGATAGCGCTCGCTCATCTACCTGACCCTCTCCATGCCTTCTTTCAGTTCACAATGAATCAGGCGATCTCTCCAAATATTTGTATGATCGTGTCCTTGAAAAGCTGTCTTGTGCCCCTGGATAATAAGTGTACTCGTCCCTATGAGTGGAAGTCTTTACCATGAGGGACTGCGGCATGTTGAGGAGAAGGCCACTGAGCAGGCTCGGAGCTTTTCTTCTTCCCCCGGCGTCCCCCCCCATCCGGCTCGCTGGATGCTTAATTTCTATGTGCACCGCATAGCACAATGGCAGTCTCAGGGCCGCTTCACCCAGTAATCATGCCATAATTGTCACCTGTTGCTGAAGAGGGGTGTACTCGCCGTGGAAATCATACACTTTCGTGAGACGCCGAACCATGCAGCTGGGTGGCTTCGAAAAGGTTGAGGCTATTTGAGTTTTTCATTTTTAGAGCTCATTTTGGCAACAAAATGCTTGCTGTAGCCATAGTGCCCTGATGCATCGCATTGTTTAGTAATTGTGGGGTTGGATGAAAAAAAACAAAAAAAACATGACAAACTTGTTTTGTATCGATCCTGAAAGGTTTCTGCAACTGTAAGGTTTTTAAACCACAAAATCTTTAGTGTCATGGGAAATGAATACTGAAGTAAAATTGAATGACATTTGGCCTACGAGCGAACCTCCAACAAGGACGAACCATCCTAACGATGTTTGTTTGTTTGATTGGGGAAAAAATGCTTGGCATTCATCCATGTACAAAGTGGAATACACCCCAAGTGTCTTAGAGTGAACATCGTCACATTACTAACAAAAGCAATAGCACACGAATGTGAGTGTTGTTGTACGGTACATCACCGACCATTGAGTCCAACATCACGACCCTGAGTGTAATATCGTTAACCTAAACTGTAAACGCTGACTGCATTGGTGCAACACTTCTACACTTTTACTGTACACGTATTAACAGTAATAAGCAACGCAAAAATTATTATTTATTTAACAGTTATCCAGCTCTGCTAACATTTTGTGCCATCTGCTTAAAAAACGTCAAGTTCATAGTAAGATGTGGCACCTAAACAAATGCTTGAAGGGGAAGTCAACCCAAACATATTTTTTTAAGAATATATTCTATGCAAGCCCACGACTAAGGCATTCGGATAAATGTTGTGTTTGTGGAATACGAGTTAATCCACCCATTTTGAGCCATCTCCAGGGGCGGCCATTTTGTCACTTCTGTCGACTGAAAATGACATCACAGTTGCTCTGGGCTCAGATAACGACCAATCATGACTCAGCTTCAGAAGACAGGTGAGCTGTGAGTGGTCGTTACCTGAACCCTGAGCATTTGTGATCGACAGAAGTGACAAAATGGCCGCCGCCTGAGATGGCTAAAAGCGGCTGGATTTTGTTGCTTAATTCATATTCCACGAACACAATATTAATCAGAATGCCGTGTTTCAACCAGTGGGCCCGCTGCGAACATATTCTTGAAAAAAATATGCTTGGGTTGATAAATTTAATTTGCACAGAATGAAAACTATAGAGCGTCCTTCACCATGCCAAACAATCTCATTGTTTGATGTCAGCTTTGCCTTTTCCCATGGTCAGACAGGGGTTACAAAAACAAATACAATATGCGTACACAGTCCAATCATGTGTATTCAGCCATTCATCTGTGCACCGTCATGTCTGCTTCTTTGTCAGAATGATGTGAGCAGACTGTAGCTTTCAGAGGTGGATTGAAAGTCTTGCAGCTTCCGCACCACTCGGGGTGGCAAAGTGATTTCCATTAGATTAAAAGGTATGGCCATGAAAGCGTGCCACAATCAAACCCTCGCCAGTCATCAAGATGATCCCGTGGCGCGTCTTTTGCTTATCAAATTGTAAAATATTGTCCGCGACACCTCGTAACAGAGCCCTAATTAATGCATTAAATCAATTCGGAATCGCTCTGCACAGTGCCGAGCGGCCTGCTGGGGCGGCGACATTACGGCAAATGATGGCTGCAGATGTGCGCCGCCAAGAGGGATGTTCAAGCCTCTCATCCAAAACCGTTTAGTGCGCACACACTCCCTGACTCGAGCTCTGACGGTGCGAAACATAGCTGCGGGATACTTAACGTGTGATACGCGTTTCTTAAAGAGTGAATTCTCTGAAGGGATTATATTTTGGAAGCTGTGTATTCTACAAAAGAGCAGAAACTGTCAAGACACACACTCGGCTACAAAAGTATTGGCTGAGTGAGGCCAATTTCTTTATTTTCGCTGTAGACTGACATTTGTGTTTGACATCAAAAGATGAATATAAGATAAAAGCTCAACATTTCAGATTTCTTTTCCGGGTATTTTACAACTGGATCTGATCCTGGTGCAACTTGGATCCATCTGTCTGAACGCACACATTTTTTTTTCTCGCGTGTCCAACAGATGTTTGGTTGCTCAGGTTTTGATTATTCCAAAATAGGTGTGGAACATCAAGAAAAATCGAAAAGCTGTCCAATCCATGCTGACATGGCCCAGAGATTTTTTTTTATTTTCAATAGGACCTAATAGTGTTGCTCGGGGTACCAGTACCGTACCGTGATTTTTTGGCATCAAAAACGGCTCAATACCATTTTTTTAACACCGGTATTAAAAAAAAGGAAAAAAAAAGAAATCTACTTGCTGCTTGCTAATTGCTACTTGTTGTTGCTCACCATCAGAAAATGATCAAGTCTCTGTGACTTGACTTTGTTATTGCAACATTGCACTTTAACCCATTAAGGACGGGAGCGCATAACCGCGTTTCTACCTTTAAAGCCGGAGAGCGTATATGTCATTTTCTTTTTTTAATCCAATTCTCGGTCTCTTAGCCGATGCAGTGCATCAGAATATACATGTGACGTTGTCGTGAGTTGTTGGAGCATATCCGGAATTTTTTCAAGGAGTAATGGCCGCACAGTCGAGCTCTAATATAAATCACGGCAGTGATATGGACAACACGCTTGCGGACTTTAAAGCCGTGAAACCATCCAAACGTGACGTATGGTTAAGATATATGTTCGTAGACAATGACGATTTCAACGTCTTTGTGAGAGAACACAGCATGGTAATTACCACTCGATTTTTTAAAAAATTAAAAATACTGCTTCACTTGCATCTTCGATTGAAAGAGTAAAGATGAATAAACTCGTGCCCGTGTGAAAGCCACACGGCTAAGCTCTCAAATTCTTTTGGAATTATGTTTCGGCTTCAGGGGCTGAGATATGAATTATTTTGTAGGTGGCGAAAATGTCAGGTTTTCAAGGGTGACTCCAAAGACGACAAAAGAAAGGCGACGCAGGAAGGAAAGGAAGTGTATCACAGAAGACTTTACTGAACATCACTGTATGGAAAACAGGAAGAAGATAACTAAACGGAAGTTGCAACCCTCGTGAGAACTCGTCCCCCAACACATCCCTCAAACCTTTAGTTCCGTGGGGGGGGTTATGACAGCAAACACCACAACTGTGGGTTTAAGGGAGGTGTCTCACCTGAGAGGGGCTTCAGGCTTTAATGGGTTAAGCAGTTGAGATATTGACACGTTATTTGATATGTGAACAAATGAGCTGAATAACTGGATTCTGACATAAGAAAGCTTTCAAGAGAGATATGTGCGTGTGTAAGTTTTATGCCTGGCCTATCTTACATTTGTGTATTAAGAATGTTACACATTGTGATTAATATTATGAGAAGCCTCATAATCAGTGGTGAAGGTCACTAGCAATGAGGAGGTGGTGCTGGACTTGGAGGAGGAGGAGGATATGTGATGGTCTTATTGGCAGAGAAGGAAGAGAATGGAGCAGGAACCACAGCAGTAGAGATGTGTGACAGGCTGTCTTACTGTCGCCACTTGTATTGTATATAGAATATTACCACAAAAAAAAATAGACCCAAACATAACTGTCACCGCTCACCGGCTAGTATTCTTGTTAGTGTTGTACGTTTGGCCGTGGGTCGCGTGCACTGGGGGCGTCTCCATGTTAAATCCCTCAGCCAAATTTCTGGCCCAATGAAGTTAGCCCTCGTATAACTGAAATGTTCTGGGATTTCATTGGTTTAATTGGGACAACTAACCGGGCTAAATGCTTTTACACCTACACACAGCGGTGCAGTCCAACACGCAAGACACATACCTCGTGCCGCCGCAAATCAGGACATCCATCGGCGATTAGGATTTGATTCAGGGGTAATGAAGCAACTCGGCGCTGCAACGTGCTGTGTGTCACAACTACACGTGACAAAAACGGCCACCCCGATCACGCACACGGCGCACGGATAGCAGGCCTCTCAAATTTGACACTGTTTTAATTCACATCACAGCTGCTTGGTTATCCAGCCTGAATGCATTTGCGGTTTACAAAGCTCCCAATGGTGCCGTTAAGGAGAAAATACAAACGTGGACATTTGGCTTCTGGACTATTCCTCTGAGACGACTGTTGTGCCACTTTTCCTCTGTGTGGAAATGGTTCTTTTCGTGTCGCGGTCTGCACTTTGAATTGTTGATTTGTAACCTTTTCTGGGTTTTGTCCCTCCACATCGGACATCGTCCTTTTTTTTCTCCCCCATTTTGTGTGACAAGAATCGCTACTCTAGCTTCACCTCATGAGTTATATATGTCCACAAGGTTTGCCACGGTGTCACAATTCGAGGCGGTGTGATGATGCCCGTCACACACTCGCTTTTGGTGAACTGGAAGTTTTTACTGTAAATGTGTTTTGACAAGCAAGATGCCTCGCAGAAGCCACTTATAAAACAATCTTCTGCGTGATGGTCAGCCTGTCGGAGACAATAAGTCTCAGCACTGGGAGCGAGAAACTCAACTGCTGCTGGAAGCAAACAAACAATCACCGGCGGGGTGCAAAGCAAAGTCTGACTGCCGCAATTTGATTAAATGTGTTCATGTCGGAAGTGCCTGACCACCGCTTTAGACGTAACATATGCACTAAAGTAAAGAGACGCGAGTTAGCGGCTATTCAGTGCAACTTCAAAAGTTGAATCCAATGCATTCTTGGGCACAGAACAACTTCTGATTCGTTTAGATTTTGCCCATAGGAAATGATGGACAAAGAAATAAGCTGGTTCATGTCCATCCGACTAACATGTTTTTCGCTCACTTTACTTCGCCGTAAAGGCACACATACAACACTACGTGTCACAACATGCGATGATTAAACTTGATAAAACCAGTTTATAAATTCATCACACTTTATATAACCAGTTTTCTCTTTTCATATCATTTCTTAGGTTTTCATACAATGCTGTGCTATTTTACTTTGTTAAAAATATGTACCGTCCAGAAAAAATGTTTTTGGAGGGGTCTTCATGGGAACTCCATCAGAGCCATTGCACAAAACATTGACCAGAGCCAGAAAAACATTTGGACTGTACACAAGAACAATGGCATTGACCTTAAAGTCGAAGTCAACCGAAACATATTTTTTTCAAGAATAGGTTCTATGCAAGCCCACTAGTTGAAACACGGCATTCTGGTTAAAATAATGCGTTTTGCGTTTGTGGAATAAGAGTTAATCCACCCCTTTTTGTTCATCTCAGGGGGCGGCCATTTTGTCCCTTCTTCTGTGGACTGAAAATGACATCACAACTGTTCAGGGCTCAGGTAATGACCAATCACCTGTTTTCTGAAGCTGAGCTGTGATTGGTCGTTACCTGAGCCCTGAGCAGTTGTGATGTCATTTTCAGTCGACGGAAGTGACAAAATGGCCGCCTCCAGAGATGGCAGAAAACAGGTGGATTTTGTTGCTTAACTCATATTTGACAAACGCAATATCAGGAGAATGCCGTGTTTCAACTCGTGTGCCTGCTGGGAACATATTCTTGAAAAAAAATATGTTTATTTTTTATATAAAATAGGTTGATTTGCTCTTAGTGGCATTTCAAATCATTTCAATGCGAAATATTCTTTTGAAATAAGAGTAAAGTGAGTTAGTAGCTCAGGGAACAAAAAAAAGTCATCGGTCATGGTACCAGGGAATAACTTAAACCCAAAGTCGAGTTGTTTGAAAAAACAACTCAATTTTTACTTTAATGACAAAAATATAACATGAAGGCATGTCACAGATATGCACATGTCAATTTTGTCAATCATCGCACAAGTAAAAGTAAACATACCACAGTTACTTTGTCGTAAAACAAGACCACCTTGTGGTAGATGACTAGCATGTATGGCCACACAGAAGTCTTTCTTTATTTGAATGCGAGTCCTCTCACCTCATGTCATCTCTGAGGTTGATTCATCTATTTTTCCTCATGTTGTTTGTCTCAGGCAAATTGGTTTGGTTTGCTGCTCCTTCTTCATGAATACGTGTTGAAAAAAGGAGGGGAAAAAAGCATGCGCAAGACTAATTGATGTTTGCTGAGCTGAGGTCTTATGATACTCTGATGTGTTGCGTGATCTGCTTATGCCTCGGCCACGCGTCCTAGTGGGCTATATTGTTTTAGTTGGGGATTCAAAATAATTATCGATGAGACATTAAGCTGATATGAGCAATTATGGCATCATATCAATAAATCCTATATCGTGAAAAAAAAGCTCTCATCAAAAAAACAAACTCAAAGAATGAAAATGAAGCCGTACTTTGCTGTCCGTGCACTCCTTTCCGCTGAATACGGCCTGACGTAAACGTACATTGAGCACACTTGAACATGGCCTAGATCGTCTGGGACTTCTTCACTGTTTTAGAGCAGGACGTTTTGCTTACCCCAAATGTTCAGCAAACATCCCACGAGTAGGGAAAGAAAATCAACGAGCTTCAACACAATAAATCCTTTCAGCCACTAAAAACATCGCCATCACTACAACAGTGTTTTGAAAGCCTACCAAGACGCCGGCGCTTCTAAAGAAACTGCCCGAAAGCCAGCCATAAAGAAAGACCCGGGGCTTGTTTCCAACCCCCGCTGCACTTGAAAAGTGCAAACATTTTGCCAGGGATGACTGGAGGGCTCAAATGATGTGCGATTTCATCAGAGCTGGTCGGCCATCGCTTGACGACCAATCCTTTACCATCGTTGAGGACGCTGGATTTTGTCGGCTAATAAACAGCCTGGTGCTACGCTGTATGCTTCCAAGCCGTCACTTTTTGGGGATGTACCGTATGTCTTCCAGCAAAGTGTGATGTGAAAGTAGAGGCAATAAGGACACAGGCTCCACGACTGATTTCTGGATGCGTGATGTTAGCCCTGCTAGCTTTGCTAGCTTGCTAGGTCTGACCGCACATTGGCTGGATTTGACTGTATTTCTTTTTTACAATGCGCATTTTACACTTGCAGTACTTGTTAGTGCATTTTATGAACCCCTACCCAAGAGTTTGTGGACTCCTATGAAGCCTTTATTTTTGTTTTGATTTTGTAGCTCCCAGCTGCATCCAGGAGAGTGACCTGGCAAAACCCTTTAAAATAAAACAACATGTTGATGTACAATTTCAAACAACACCATGTTCAGTCATAGCTCCCTGTCCATCCGTACTCATTTGTATGGACACGCCATTTGGATGTATTGACTGTATCTTTTATTATGCACTGAACCAAAGTTTACATTTGATAAGCCATTAAAAGGCAGTATTTTCTTAAAAAGGACATGTGTGCGATTCTTGAAATATCTTTTGTTAAATTTCTGTTATAATAAAGTTGTCATATCAGGTTAGGAGAAATCTTTTGAGTATTTCTTTCCTCCAGGTGTGCACAAGCGACAGTTAACTGAATAAGTTAGCGATTATCGTACGGGGCATCGACATCGGCTTGAAAGAGGTGCATCCTAGTTTTAGTACTTTCTCTCCAATTAAGAACTCTAAGCAATAGCAAAAAGATCAAATGGAAGCATTCGGGAGGTTTTCTAAAGACATCCACCAAGACAATTGAACAGTCATCTTCACAATGACATATTCCTGCACTGGGTTTTCATTTATTTCAAAGTCAATGGCCCTCTCAAAGGCATGTGATTTTTTTTTTTTTTTTTTTTTTTTTTCTAATACAGGATTCCTCCAAATCTTGAATGTCACGCCCAAGTGCTCTCAGCATACTTGGCAGCCAAATAGCCCCATGAGGTGAAGAGGTGCATGCGGCTCTTACGCAGCCTATTGAGGCGAATTGGTAAACAGGTCCCCGCCCGCCCATTGACTTTGCCACCACGTGGAGGATTCACATTGCACCGCCCGCCGCCGCCAATTCGCTCGGCTCAAACTGTTGAGAGTCTCTGCTGACATGCGCCACTGCACTCTCCTTGACTCAGTGGCAGAGTGCTCTATATGTATGGAAATGAGTCGTAATCACCATAATATGTGTCCCATCTTCTTGTATTGTAACCGCGTTATTATATATTTTACCCAGCTCGATGCCTTTTTGCCCTTTATTCATCAACTTTCGCTCTCTTTTTTTTTTCCTCGGGCTTTCCATCTTCTCTTTGCTTTTGTGCTGCCCTCCGATGTTTACTTTCCCACTCATCCAGGTGACAGAAGCAGGTGTGCAATTAATTATGCTTAAAAATGCCTCCTGTGTGCGGCGAATTTCCCGCCTCAGCGTCGCCGCGCCTCCTGTCCAAAAAACTTCCCTAATTTCTGTGACTTTGTCGAAACATCTTCACCGCCACCATCTCATTCTCAAGTGCCAATAAGACCGCAGGGTGTTTTTGTTACTGTAGCACCGTTGTCCCGAGCCTGTCTTAAGCATCTCATTATTTTCCCCATGCTGTTGTGACTTGAGTATAATAAGAGTGAGAGCAGATCTTTTTTTTTTTTTTCTCTTCACGCCAGGATCCCTTTTCCTGACCTGATGCGTTCTCGCTTGATAAGTCAGCGCTGCCTCTCGCAAATGTGTCAGTCAATAAAGTATAATCATCTGTGAGCATAGTTTTGCAAAATCCTTTTGAAATGATGTTATGCTGGCGTTTTCTCAAAATCCCGGGTGCTACCCGGAGGCAATTCCTTAGAAGAAAAGGCAGACATTTCCATGCATATTCGCTGGAGAAGCTGCCTGAAAAAAAGGCTTGCCTAGGCAATTAGCCTGAAACGCCCGTTTTGTTCCTTTTGCCTGCATACGTTTCTGCTAATTCCTCGTAGGGGTTTCTGAGTCCTCGTGAGGTGAGCTTGTTTAACTGGCTGTACAGAAGGACGCCTTCTCCCTTTGTACAGCCAGCTCGGTTTCCTCTTGTCCGTCTATCTCCGAGCACAATGACTGCATTGTTAACAAGATCACTTCAAAACAAACCGGAAATTTGGCTGAATGACATGAGTCATATCATTAAAGCAAATTCATCAAGACTAAGGCTTGGAGCTGTATGTGTCAAAAGATATTCATAGCCATGAATACGTTGATCGTACATGGTAACTTGCAAGCACAGACATTCTACGTTCTGTGTATCCAATTTTCATCAAATGACACTCTAAAGCACAGGCAACCCAAACGTATTTTTTTTCAAGAATATGTTCTATGCAAGCCCACTAGTTGAAATAGGGCATTTTGATTAATATTGCGTTTGGGTAACAAGAGTTAATCCACCCGTTTTTGTCCATCTCTGGGGGCGGCCATTTTGTCACTTCTGTCCACTGAAGATGACATCTCAGTTGCTCAGGGCTCAGATAACGACCAATCATTGCTCAGCTTCAGAAAACACTCGAGCTGTGGTTGGTCGTTACCCGAGCCCCGAGCAACTGTGATGTCATTTTCAGTCGACAGAAGTGACAAAATGGCCGCCCCCTGAGCTGGACAAAAACGGGTGGATTTTGCCATATTCCACAAACGCAACATTAATCAGAATGCCCTATTTCAACTAGTGGGCCTGCATAGAACACATTCTTGAAAAAAATATGTTTGGGTTGACTTCCACTTTAAAGTAACGTTATATGCATTCAAAAAAATACTGACAGGTGTTACGCTAAAGTTGTCCTTGTGAATGGCAACAAAGCTCAACTAAGCATGCTGTTGGATTTACTAGAAGCATGACACAAAATCCAATAGCAATGCTTGGCAGTGGTGCATCTTGTTTGTTGAAACTTGGGCTTTTTCTTAGGTTGCCCAGTGTTTCAAAAAAATCTTCCAGAATTCTAAAGAGATGATGACAACTGGAAGTATTTGGGCTGCCTGAGATTTACTACAAAGGTTCCGCCTTGCAGTCTATCGTATTCAAGTCATATCTGATGTCAACAACGTGTTTGTTTTGCTACTACATACCTAGAGAGGTTAAAGATAAACTCACACCTGCTAACGTTCAGCATTTTCTACACTTTGATGATTAAATCCGACTTGTTTGGCGCTGCGTTTTTTGGCCCGAGCGTAGTTGCCCGCATGCGGGTTGACGTGCTGCAGATAGGTCAACTGAAAAGCCTCTTTGCTCCACAATGGCTCACTACTTTATGAAGATAGTGGGATGGAAAGAATACTTGCAATGCGTCATGTGTAGCTGACCTGTGTGTGCAAAGTCTGCTCTTAGCCGCACAGCAGCAGCTGCCCTCATCGTTGCAATTTCTGAAGCGTGTGCAGGGCAGCTCAGCAGTGATGTTCACAAGAGGAAAAACAATGATGCCTCAAAAGATACCATAGATTTTTTTTTTAGTTCTGATTTTTTTTTTTTTGGTCAGAAACAGTTTGCATTTAAGGCAGCAGGTGGGAAATGGTCCTCGCTGCAGAATCCCTCCTCCTGATACTTGATTGATGATACCAGCGCCTCCAATGACTATTGATCTCAAAACCTTTCATCTTTATACTGTATTTCCATGTGTATTTAATCACAGAGGGGAAGTCAATAATTTCTAATATAAGGAAATGACAGAGAAAAGGCAGAATAATCCTTTAATTCAATTAAGTGATTTACCAGAAAATGATAAGTATTTTTTTTTTCTGTTTTTTTTTTTTGTTCTCCGTGCTCCCGCTTGAAGACTTTTATTGACGTTGCTAGGCAACAGAGAACTCTTGTATATTCATCTTTTTTAGCGTTTTCTGGACTGGGGGCTGTGCTGGGAGAAGGGGCACAACGGGAGCAGCATCGAGCGCGCCAGCCAGCAGCCGGGTCGGGTGGCGACGCAGCCTCAGTGAGCACCCGGGGCTTGCCACGCAGTTAATGATAGCCGGGTGAGCTGAGCAAACCCCCAGCAGTGAACACAAGGCCACAGTGGGGGTCAAAGTAATGGCAGGGTATGACTTCCAACCAGGGGGCGGAAAAAAGAATCCCCCTGCAAGAATGCAATGTTCTTTTCCTCTATTTTTTTTTTTTTTAAAGAAGCCAAGACGCCAAGTAAAACAACTGTTTGCTCTCCAACAAACATTTTTTTTTTTCTGATGGTCCTCACAATAGGCATCCACACTGTAATAAGTATGCTAATCAAATTGTTCAATGAAATGAATGCCGCTCCGTTATGATGTTGTTCTCTCACTGCGGATGATTGACGCACTGCAATCAAGCTAATAAACACCTCCACTTGTGTTCCATTGTGTTTGTGCTACAATAGCCTGGCCAGGCTGGGAGCTGCTATATGGACGCTCGTATCGGACACTTGCTATTATCCACAAGCGTGTAACTATCGCTCTACAACACTTGCGCTTTTTCGGCCGCGCGCCTTCTCCTGGCCACACTTATGGCAAACCCATTATTAGTAATCTGTGAATTTGCGCACAACCACCAAAGAGGCATTCCTCACACTTGAATGTCATTGAAGGCCGTCGGAAAAATAGGGCACACTTGACATCACTTTGAAGGAGAACCCTTTTTTTTAAATTATTTATTCTGTAGGAAGTACATTGAACATGTTTTATTTAATCAGAATACTTTGCTTATAATTGGTGGTCCATCAACAAAAAAGGGCTAAATGTGTGGTGCCCAAACTTGTGTCACAGATCGGGCAAGTCACTTTAATGTAGACATATTTTGACTATTGGCAAAAATGAGAATCCTGTGCTTTCACATAAGCCTCCAAAGATTCGTCTTTTAACGCTGGGGGCCGTGCAGCATGTTTGAACTGGAAAAGCTCCAATATTTTCGGCCAGATCTATCCTGTCAAAAAAGCTACAGTAGATGTAACTCAAAACATGTGTTTGATCATCCCAGTAAAATAGCTTTTACTCAGTGTCTCTACATTTCAAAGTTTTCTCCAAGTAACTTAACCTAATTTAATTGGGTTGGGTTCAAGTTGACCCCAGAATTGACTTGAAAAACTGGGTCGATTTTGACCCCAACACAATGCAAGGGTTTTAAAACGTGTTCATGAATATTGTAACTAAATCCAAGTTTCAAGTCCACCAGAGAATACAAGGGCAGATTTGTCAGGGAACGCCAGCATTTTGGGACAACATTTAGTGCAGATCTATAATGGGGGTTCATTGTTTAAAGATGTAGTGCACTGGCTCCCAGTGCATCTCGATTTAAGATTCTCCTATTTGTCTTGAAATCATTAACTGGCCTGGCTCCGGAGTACCTCTCCGAGCTCCTCCACTCCTACGCGTGCACCTTCCCGCAGCCTCAGGTCCGCGGACCAGGCGCCGCTGGAGGTGCCGAGGACCAAGCGGAGCCTCGGGGGGGGGGGGAGCGAGCCTTTTCTGTCGCTGGTCCTTCCCTCTGGAATGAGCTCCCATTGGTTGTTAGGCAAGCCCCCTCTCTGTCCATTTTTAAAAGCCGGTTTCTTTTCTCTGGCTTTTGATCAGACCTGAAATTTTCGGCTCCACTCCAGGTGTCAATTGTGTTTTGTGTTAATTTATTGGCTTTATTTGTTTATATATTTTTTTATTTATAGCTTATATATTATTTATATCTATATTTATTGATACTTGTGTATTACGGCCTTTTATTGTCTTTATTTCCTGTCTACTGTTTGTAAAGTGCTTTGTTACAGCTCTAGCTGTTATGAAACACGCTATAATACTGTATTGTATTGCATCTTCAATCCCTTGTTGCATTCAAATGCCAACCGCATGCTCACATCTTCCTTGCAGTCAATCAGAGAGGTGACAGGCTACGTGCTGGTGGGCCTGAACCAGTTTGACTACCTTCCATTGGACAATCTGCGCATCATCAGAGGTACCAAGCTGTATGAAAGCCGCTATGCTCTTGCCATCTTCCTCAACTACAGGCGAGATGGCTACTACGGATTGAGGCAGCTGGGCCTTCGCAACCTCACAGGTAAGAAATTCCTTGGTGCTTCACTTGTTGTTATGAGCTTCAGAAGGAAAACAAGAGCACTTGAAGGGTACAGAAAAAGTTATCATCCGTCACCTTTAATCAACACGAATACAGCCTCTGATGAAGAAAACACATGTTCTGCAAACATCCATGGAAGAATAATTAATATTTCAAAATCGGTGGATATGAAGTTGCACACAAGTTACAAAGCACCCCTTGTCAATCAAAACAAAGTTGCAGGATAGAACATGAATTATTTCGGTGAATCACTGGCGGTTCCGAACCAGATGTCAAAACTTGAATCTCCTCTGCCGATTAATGTTCCCTTCAAACTACAAAAATATTTTTGTTTTGCTCATTTGGAAAACGTCACAATTCGCCGCTTGTGTTTGACTTATGCACATTTAATAGGCACAAAATTAGGGCTCCGAGTTTGATGTCACGTCACTGCTACCAAATTCATTTTGCGATGATGTATGGAAAGATGAAATGTCTGCGAAAAGCCTTATTTTCCCTTTTAATTAAATTTCTTTTCATGCACTCAAAATTGTTGCTCTCTTGCTGGGTGTGCTCAAAAATGGCTGTTTTGGGGTTAGTATTCTTGTTTACACGCGCACACACCCACACATTTCTTTCTCCACACTGATTTGTGGTCACGGCCTGACTATCTGCTCATCTAGAGAGGTGGTGCAAGCCAACATTATGCTTTCTCGTAGATTTAAAAAAGCTCTTCACAAGAAGAAGCCGCTCTGCCATTTTCTCCAGTGAATCATTTCCTCATTATGACCTTTAAGAACATTGAAGAATGACCCCTGTTGGGGGTCATTGCTACATCCGGCATAGCGTGAGTCAAGTGCTGCATCGGGCATCCCGGTGGCATTATTGCGGTTTAACTGTTGACTTTGCATGCAGGAGACGACTGAGAAATTCGACTGATTATTTGGAGTGTGTGCAACAAACCAAAAATTGGTCTTTGGCATCGATCTCGGCGGACTTTGGGGCAGTTGACTGAAATCCGTTGCGGTGGTGTTCTTCCAGTTAGAACAGAACAACGTCCTCGAGCGCGTCAAGTTGCGGCCAATGGAAAATTCACTTCCAGCGTGCATGTCCTCCACAGTACAGCCAAGGAATAAAAAAAAAAAATGTACCACAAAACTGCCAGAAATCTCAACAGCTTGTTGGAAAATCAGCACAAATGAAGCTGCAGTAATTGTGTCAGCTTCCAAATCAAAGGCACAAACATAGGCTCAACTACACATGAACTCTACAACATACACGTAATAGTGTATTTTAAAACTCACACTGTTACTGGGGAATAAGGGCGGCTGCATTTCTCGAGCAAAGATGTTCAGATGTATTTTTTTTTTTTTTTAACATTAATCAGTGAGTTAGCGGGTTGGTCAGAGTTTGTATTTCAGGATTATTTTTAATGATTCTTACACAGTTGGGCACACACTGGGCGTGAGTAAATAAGGCGGGCTTTTAGCCTTGTTTTGAGTCACTGACACTCTATTGACTGGACCAATTTCAAGGCTGTTTGTACAACATTGATTGTATGGTGGGTGGGGGGGCAGGGGGTGCAAATATCCATGATTAGAAATATTGGAAAGTTTAAGCAGAATTTTGAAGGGATTTCTTAAACCCGGAATTTCCATAAGTCACTTGAATCAGTCATGGCTCAAAGGCACTGCTACATTTATAGTTGCAAGAAAACGTATTTCAACCTTTTAGAATTACCCGGGTTTTGGCATTAATTGTCCATAAAATGTAAAGTGGAAGTCAACCCAACCGTATTTTTTTTCCAGAATACGTTCTATGCAGGCCCACTCGTTGAAACAGGGCATTCTGATCCATATTGCGTTTGTGGAATAAGAATGAATCCACCCGCATTTAGCCATTACAGGGGGCGTCCATGTTGTCACTTGTGTGATGTCATCTTCAGTCGACAGAGGTGACAAAATGGTCACCTGCTAAAAACGGGCGGATATAATACAATGCAATACAATTTTATTTGTATGGCGCGTTTCACAACAGCTAGAGCTGTAACAAAGCACTTTACAACAACAAAGTAGCCATATTACAACACGTGAAATCAATAAATTAACAGCAACAATAGACACCGGAAAGGAGCCGAAAATTTCAGGTCTCAATGCAATTCAAAGGAGAGAATTAAAGCAATAACCAAATGGTGCTTTCTGACATAGCTCAGAGTCCTGAGTTCTGATCGAGATGCTGCGGAGAGGAAAGCGTGTTTGTCTATTGTTGTGAATTCTATGAAGATCAGAGCAAATTTTGGGACCAATATATGCCGAAATCCCCAAAATTCCAAATGGCCGTCTTACTTTCTCGGACCATCTTCAATTTAAGGAAGCGTGTTCCTAATTTGATATCTGACCCACTCTTAAAAAAACCAACAAAAAAAACCAAGGCTGCAAAGCACTGGCCTACGCTGCACAGACGATGCAGTGGCTGCTGAGAGACCGTTCAGGCGTGCATGGACACATTGAGGAGCAAGAGGTTTCTTTGACCTTTCCTGAAACAACACTCAGGTGCACACTAGAGAGCACAGACCGCCGAGCGAAAGGCTAAAACCTGGAATAATCATAGTTCAAACGAAGTCAAGTTGACTTCTTCCTGGATCCGAGGGAACTTGAAACTGTAACAAGACGATTCCTGTCATAGTAGCACAAATGCACATTTCCAATTTGATCAAGCCATTGAAACATCTTGGCTTCATTTGTTGCCTGTTCAAAGCCCAAAGGAGGAAGAAACTTTTTTCATGAGACAAAGTTGATCTGTTTGTTGGTGTGCAACCTACTCGCTGTAACTTTGCACCGATTTATTGGGATGGATTTCGCATAAAAGCGCGATATTCTCCAATTTAGGAGAAACCCAAACTCACCGGCATTTAACTCGGGGTGTCCATTGTCAGCCGTGTGAACATCAAAGTTGAATCAAAGCTTGTAAGGTGCTGAAGTGTGCCGGTAATTGCATGTCTGGGATAATATCGACTTTGGTTGACAGTAAAGCGTGTTGCTTCTTTCAACAGCTTTTCTTGTTATTTCGTTTCAGCTGCTCTATGTCCAGTTTCTGTGTGTGTCTGCGTCTGTTTACCTTGGAGTTTATTACATTAAATGCTTCAATCCATTTGGATGGAAAGTGCTACTGAGGGATTAAAACACATAATACGTTTTTCAAAAATGTCTGTAGGTACTATTTATTTTTCACGAGTTCATCAGGGCCAATATTTGTTTTGGCCTTTTTTATTTTTCTTTCAATGCCAAAACTTAATGGCAGCCCTCTGGCTTGATGTGCTACTTGCCGCTAGCCTCGCAGGATTTGATAACACAATTCAATTACAACTTGTTCAGATGAGATTTGATAGATAGATCTCCTCTTCTTAAATTACATAGATTTTTAATTTTAAATTACAGCCAATTGCACAGTCTGGATCAGAGCCACGTTAAACTTTGTCTGACGTCTCAACTTCAGCCCCCAGATACACATGCGGTCACAATGTTGAAAGTTTCTCCCATGGCTCTTTTCTGCAATTCTTTTGTAGTCATAGTCACTCACGACACACACTCAAAATCAGTCTAAATAGCTGTTGTCCATAAACACTAGTTTAAGTCACTCAGGTCTATGAATTATTTTGCATCAAATCTGCTGCTCTTCCATTTCAGCTTTTTGAATCGGCTCACTATTAGGCAGGCGGGTTATTCTTGCTGTCGACTCCTTCATGCTATGAAAACCGCCGTGCATATTTGACTGAATGGAATCTGTATGTCATTTGTTTTGCTGCCTCCCAGCGGGTTTGTCGACTCCGATATTTTCAGTATTTACAACACACAACAACTTCCCTGCAGCTTTGTCCCAGCGTCGATTCAGTCCCACGGGGAGCCTACCACAAAGAATGCATACAGTACATGTTTGGATCCAGTTAGCATGAAGCAAGTTGCTCCCAAAAATTTACAACGTGTTACTGTCATTTGAAAGTAATTAGCTTGATGATGGTATTATTGCCTTTGCAAAGTAATGTGTTCAGCATTAAGTTTGCGGGACTTTTACTTTTTTTGCTCCTCGTAAACTGTAAAAAAAAGTTTGTAGAAATTACGGTAAAAAAAACGTCAAATAGCAACAGTCAAATCCATAAATTATAAAATTGCATGTCACCGTAGTAAATACTTTTAATTACTGTAAATGAAGAAAAAATACAAAATTGTCATTTTTAAAGCGGCAATGTGTCGAAAATACTTATGTTTCTGTGAAAAAAAAAAAAAAAATTCTTTTACTCTAGATGAAGAAAATGTTTTACTGTAATTTAACGGTAGCTTTCGGCAACCAGAGCTGCCGGCATTTTACCATTTGTCGGGGCTGCATGGCTCATCGGGGCAGCGTGGCTCAGTGATTGTGGGTTCGATCCCCTGGAATTGTGACCATGTCGTATCCTTGAGCAAGAGACCGAACCCCCAGTTGCCTCTTGATGCTGCATGATAACTAGATAATTGAGGTACAGTGTGTGAAGCGTTATGAGTACCGAAGGTAGAAAAGTGCTATACAAGTGACCGCCCATTTACCATAGAAAAAAATATTGCTTTAATGTAAATGTTCAGGTAAAACATTTTTAAAAAATGTAAAACCTTTTAACGGTAAAATCTTGACTTGTGTAAAAAAAAGCAGTTCCAGTACATTTTGTACCGTAAATGTTGAAAATGCGTCACCGTAATTTAACGGTAGCTTTTTGGCAATCACAGCTGCCGGTGTTTTACCGTAAAAACAGCCTTTTTTTTTTTTTTTTTTTCTTACAGTACCCATGAGTTTCTGGCGTGTCTGTCCACTCATCCAGTGAAAAAGTACACAGTGTTCTAAATTATTAAGAATAAGCCACTTATTGGTTTATTTTCCTAGTCTATGAAATTTGCAGTGGGTATGTCTTCTTCAACAATTACATAACTTTGGAGTACTTTGAAGAATAATGGAGATGTTATTGAACACATCCTTCATGTTGACAACTGTGTTTTACTTTTTATCTTTTTGCAAAATTCCTCAAAATACAATGTTGCGTTTTATATTTTCAAAGCAGAACAGATACAAAAAAAAAAGAAGGCCAATACCACCCGCCACTTGTGCCCTTAATGAGTGAGAAAATAGAGTGCTGGAAGGCATTAATAATGAATCTTGTGTCATCATTAAGGCACTGATCATTAAAACGTATCGCTTCAAACGTTGCTTTTGCTCACACAGAAAACTGTTTGCAAGGCAACGGAAAGCCTCAGTGTGCTTGTTAATTTTTTTTTTTTTGGGACCTTTTCACAGAGTTGAGAAACCTCCTTTTTTTATATATATATTTAAAAAAAGGAATAAGAAGCACTCCAGTGTTATGTAAAGCCGCGTATGCCTTGCTCCTCTTCTCTCATGCTGTCACCTGCGGGAAATGGAGGCAAATTAGCCACAACTATCTCCAACCTGTTGCTGGCTGCCATTTCTCCGCCGCACAGCGAATCTAATTAAACGCACCCTGGCATTCATTGACATGCAAACAATGCTAATGTGTCATTCCGCATTCCTTGTCTTTTTGTCTCCCCGTTATGCCTGACTTCCAATTTCCCCTTTTTGTTTGCGTTAGCGCACCTCTGATGCACTCAGATGCCGAGTGTCAGTTGGGCTGGTTGTTCAACCCCTTAAAGTGCGGAGGCCCCATATTGCCCCGCATTTCTGAAACATGCTTGTTGTCCGATCGCAGATGCGAAACCGAATGCGTCCGTGACCCACTTTTGTCATCTTTTAGTATTTGTTTTTCTTCAGCAGCAGTACATTTTTTCCAGCAGGCATGTCCACTTCTGGGTCTCAATCTTTGGTGCATATTTCTCCATTATTGTAGTGCAGTATTGGGAGCTCTGACTTTCAGCTAGCAAAAAGTGAAAAGAATCAGGCATTCTTTGGCACAGTATGAGTGGTATTTCTGCGTACATCATGTCTGATTGCAACATGGTTGAACAATTCCATCACCACATCTCATTTATAGCATCAAACCTTTGACTGATGCAAGGCTTGAAATGAGCAGTTTGGCATTGCAATTCATGAGTCAAAATGAGCATTTTGCACCTTAGCAAAACACATTGAAAAGAAGAACTGAAAGAAAAACTGAGAACCACAGACTTTTACGTTTTTCCAAGAGTTGAACCGCCGAGAAAGCGTCCGAACAAGCCGCGTTGCTGTGTCGCTCCCGAGTCAGTTATCGTCGCCTCCATGGTGGCGAATAAAATACGCATCTGACTCACAAAGGGATTACAAATGGAAATCAGCTAAATTCATAGGCTACTGGCTAATTTGAGCTCTAGTTCTGACCTGTGCTGCTCATCAATCAGACTCATTTCAGTTAAATGTGGATGGTTATCATCCTCCCCCGCAAGACCTTTATTATACATTGCTCAGTCATTATCCAAGGTTGTGAGCACTCCTTTTATTAATGCCAAAGAATGGAGACGATCTTCCATATGTTAACAAGTCAGTGTGTTGTGCGCGGCATTTGTCAAAGCCCAACTTTCATTTTATGGGCTGTGCTGATCATCATTTTCTTTTTGATACCGTCCGTGCCCTCTGAACTCCACTTTGACGATCGGGCTGCTGTCCCATTAGTTGCGACGCGATTTACAGCAGCGCTTGACTTTTGACCCCCTTTGAGCTTTCTAGATTACTTACCACCGTGCTTACAAAATCATCTCGGCGTGGTTCCAACGTCTCCTCAAATCGGAGACACATCGGTCTCGCGCCTTTGCTCGTTAGCACGATTAGCATTCAGCTGCTTTCGCGTTCTTGGCTCGGTCTCGGTTTGGCTCGTGCTGATTGGACGGCCGCGACTTAATTTACATGCAGGGAAGTGGAGACAGAAGAGTACTTATTCGGCCGCAAGCCCGCCCAACTTCTGCAGCATTCCCCAGTTTCATTTTTCACAGTTGAATTTTTCAAGGGTACACTAATGGTCAGCACATCTGCCTTGCGATTCTGAGGTTGTTGATTCAAATCTGGAGTCGTGCCTTCCAGTGTGAGATTTGCATGACTTTTCTGTGCTTGCATGGGTTTGCTCTTGCTACTCTGTCTTCCTCCCCACCATCCAAAAACATGCTTCTTAGGTTGAAGACTCTACATTGTCCATAAGTGCTAATGTGTGCCCTCTTCATATTCATATTTTTGCTTAGGAAAACAAGTTTCCTGTCTCCTATCTAGGGATCTATATAGAATTTTAAATATATATATATATATATATATATATATATATATATATATATATATATATATATATAATATTAAATAATAATAACTATATAATAATAAAATACATTACATAATAACATTACATAATAAATAATGTCATATTAATTGTATTTACAATATTAGAATCTAGAATTTATTCCCTAGATTTAGTCCTCCAGCTTCAGACTCACTTCAGCAATACTTGGCGTCACACCATGACGGAAATGTGGAGTTGAATTCCTTTCAACCAGTGCTGTCCTTTCCTATGTTTGAAAGGAAGCACCTTTTCATCCCTCCTCGAGTCGATAATCCCAAAAAGCTTCAGGAAAGGTGGCGCAAAGGTGAGGAGACGTGACTTTCCGTCAAGGCCTAATGTCTCCTGGCTCTGTATTTGAGCGGCAACCAGTCCAGGGTGTCCCTCGCCTCTCACCCAAACTCACCTGCAACCCTGGTGAGGATAAAGTGTTTAGAAAATGCTTGGATGAACGGATGAATTTGTCAGCTTCTCCCAACATAATGGTTTGACACTATTGCCTTTGCCCGTGCGTGTGTTTGGCTTGACGAGAACATGAAGGGTTAACAAATTGGGAGTGTTTATGTCTCAGTGTGTTTTTCGAGCGTGTTGGAGGAGAGTGGTGAGAGTGATGGCAAAGATTTAGCGTCCGCTGAAGGCTTGGCGTGTCCAAAAAGTGTCATCTCCCGCCTCCTACACGGACTCCTCAGTGCGCGACGCATTTTTCATAAGGAATCATGGCAAAAACAATATCATTGGAGACTGCAAAATGTAATCAGGGCGTTTAAAACACAATTATCAGGGAGGTAGTGGTGGCGCTGCCGATTGGCGGATAAGGGCGGGGGCGACTATCGGGAAAGGGACCACCCCCGCGCTGTCTGTGCCTCGCGGCTCCGCTCCCATTTGTCACCGAGCACAATATCTCTTTGGCTGGCAGAGCTAATAAAGGAGAAGTGGGGAAATGGGACTCCAGAGACTCACCTTCTCTCTGTGAACATCAGATAAGTTTTTCTCGACTCTCGCTCCCCGCTCGCAAAGATGGTGACTTTTATAAAAACAATCCACACTCAGTTGGAAATGTGCAGCGCCGGAAGTATGACACTTCATTTGGTCCCCGTCGCTTCTCTTGGGCCATTTTGCTGATTCGCCACTTTTGTTGGCGTTTTTTGCATTGTCTACCGGCGGCTTGTGCGTGCTCTGCTGCCAAAACGGTGATTCATAAGATCAGAGAAGTCATTTTCACATCATCTGCTTTCTTTCGCAACAGCTTTTTTCGCACCCCCACCCCCACCCCCCCACCCTGCTCGTCTGAGCAAACATGCTCGGAGGCATCGCACAGTGGAGCGCTTCACGCAGTTGCACACATCGCTTCCTAAGAGACACAACACTTGGGCTGCACTCTTTCTATAATAGTTGTCTATTGTTAAATGCACATGACAGAAATCAGCCGCAGTATTTTTCAAAACTCAAAAAATGTAAGGGATGGGCCGCAATTTTTTCTTCGGTTCAACTGGGGGGGGGGCCACATAGGACCATGCACTTCCTAACCAGATGTATGACAAGCATGATATTTTGAATATAGACAAAATATGTGAATACGTGCAAAGTACGTGCACTTAAAATATAACATTTTTGATCATACATTTTTTCAATGCATTGTACAAGGTCCACTATCTTAACCCAACAGTTAAAAAAAAGGGGTTGAAGCCAACAACGAAATAACCACATTCATACTGATTTTTTTTTTTTTTTTTTAGTGCAAAGTGGTGTCTTGCAAAAAAATTCAAAATTCAAGGGTGGCACAAAACGGCTGAACAGGAAAGCACCATTAAGCGCAAGTCCTAAGTTTTATATTTTTTTCTCACAAAAATCAACTCACTCAGAATTTCATTTTATTGATGTACTTTGTATGTATCTTTGTCCTACTTATAATGCCAAATTTGAAAACAA
Organism: Filicampus tigris; assembly: GCF_054856515.1. Lineage (NCBI taxonomy): Eukaryota > Metazoa > Chordata > Actinopteri > Syngnathiformes > Syngnathidae > Filicampus > Filicampus tigris. Next base: position 38,999,445 of record NC_141217.1, on the reverse strand, counting down.
ATATAATTTGCAAACAAACATTATAAATAAATATACTACGTTGTAGTATAGGGCGGTTTAAGACCCAGAGTAAGCGCAGTTAAGACATGTGTCTACCTTCTAGTGGTGATTGGTGATATTACAACTTAAAATGACAATCAACCCTGCATATTCGCAGATCGAAACCCGCGGATTGGCATATTTTTTTTGGGGGGGATCTTGTCATATTTTTTTCCTCTCTGTTTTTTCATGGAAAAAGTATATTGAATGTTTGTCAGTGTTTTGTGAAGAATTTAGGGGGGGTTTAAAAAAAAAACTTGACTCGTGAATATGTTTTAAAATGAATACCTCTGTGTCAAAAGCCGCTGTTATCTTTGTGAAGGCAGAATTTGTGACTGTGCTCTTGTGTTGTCTGAAACACTGTCATAATTAAATCGAAGTTATATATTTCTCCAAATTCTTGCACTCCACATCCACATGTGCATTGTAATTGCATTGTCAAGTTATGCAGATATTTACCCCAAATGGCACATCCCATTTTTAGTTGCAATTCCAAATACTTGCAGGGAATATCTTTGTTGTCCTCCCATCTGGAGTCAAAACCTACCCACTCACCACTCCGGCGGGAGGATGAAAAAGACTTTTAAAACACACCAACGCTGTTTTATTTATCTTGTTCTCGTGTTGCGTCACATGTGCAGGGTTCAAAGTGAAAACCTGAAAGATGGATGCCGGCTGTTGACTGGTGATCAGTCCAGGGTGGCCCCTCTGCCCGCCTCTCGCCCCGCGTTACGGATGCCAGTTGGCTCGGTTTCTTGAATGGCTGTGCATCCTGGAGGCTTTCTATTGCTCCAAGCGGAGTGTGTCTGCCACTTGATGGAGTCGTTATTGGCAGGGGATCTTTTACCGTTTCCGGTGGTGTGCGGTGTTCCCCAAAGTAGTAGCCGTCTCCTAAAATGAATGCAATTCGGTTGAATTTCCTGGAGTTGCGCACGCAATTGTGGGGGCCACTCGGATGAATAAATAAATAAATAACCACAAATGGTCAGCGGGTCATTGAGATTAAGCTGCAATCACGAATAGCAAGTTTACAAAGTAAAGTCACACTATTTTTTTGCATGCCGCACCATTTTTTTTCCCCACGGAAACATTTGTTTCACGAGCTCACTGGTGGACGGCTGTTTTTACATGCACAAGGGAACAAGTGTTTCCCGATTTGTTGGTCCTTCAAGAGGCCTCACTAGTCTTTTTTCATAAATAAAAAAGTATATTAATGTTTTTTCCTGGAAGGATTTCAGAAATCATTTGTGGCATGATTAATAGGCGTTTAAATGTTAAATTCTTTGCTCAACTCTTCAGCTCTGCCTAAAAACGTACGTACTGCTCTGTCTTCCGCACCCGACCAAACCATACTAACGATGGCTTGCCGTGAAATGGAAACATGAGTATCAGTGGAGTTTTTGTAGAGCTTTGCATGACATGCAGTCCTGATAGGCTAAGGGCTATACCAGGGGCGGAGCTATGGGTGGCCCTGGTTGGGCAACAGGCCCACCTATATACTATAACATTTTTATTTTTTAATGAATTATTTTTGAATTTCTGTTTCCTTGTGTGTGTGTGTTTTTTTTTAAAATTTGATTGAGTATTAAGAATGGCATAATTGTGGTTGTCTAAGGAAGATCTGAACTTCATATTATTCGGTTTGTCATTTTATTTGAATATACGATGTGTCGGGACAGGAGGATTGTACTCAGTGAGGGAAATATTCAGGCCCACCCTGATTTTTCCAGGCCCACCCGTTAGCCACGTTCTGGCTCCGCCCCTGGGCTGTACTCTACCTGGGCTTTTTTTCCAAGAAAAAACCCCCACTCAACTCCACTCCTCTGTTCTCTTCCTAATCCTCAGATGCTCAGCAGCGTGTCACACCCGACTAGACAATGGCGGCGAACGTAAAAACGTGGACTCATCAGCCAAGGACGGATCGCTATCGCGGCTTTATTCATCAGCATAATTAGGCCGAGGAAGAGATGTGGGACAAGTGGCTAGCAGCACTGATGAAAGCTCATCAGGGAGCTCCCTGCAGAGCATCACGCTTACTGGCTGCCGCCGGCTCAATCATCGTCCACAAACGACTTCAGAAAAGCGGCTCTTTGCTCCACTGAATGAGCGTAAAATGAGCATAATTGGCAACAGAGCAGAGTTTGGTGGAAGTGGTCATTACTACTTCCTTAATATTCCATTCGAAAACTATACCCTAAAATGGTGTCGCTGCATTATTACCTCTTATAGTTTTTTTTTTTACCCATGTCAAATGTTTCTGATATTTCTTATACAGTAAAAATCCACCTAGTCGGTGTTCACTATTCCCAAATTCACCTATTCGCATTATTTTTCCATGGAAACTCACCCATATATGTTTGTTTCTGCTCTTTCTACAACCTGGCTGATAGGCAAGTAGTAATTGTTGTCAAAGAAGTATTATTGAAGTGACACATTTCGACTGAGATTGTTTTATGTCAGAGGAACTAAGTTTAGCCTGTGTTGTTCATGGAAATCACCGTGATTCTTTGGTGCTCTGCGCATACCCATATGCACTTCCGGCGCTTTGTTTTTAAAAAGAAATCCGTAAGCCATTCGTTTGAAAGCAGAATGTTGTCACATGTGTTTGGGATGATAATGAACCTTTTTTTGGTATTATTGTTTGTTGTGGACTGACTTGGGTATTTACACTATTGTCATGATTTCAGATGTCTTGATTTGTATCCTTTTGTATCTCTCACTAGTCACATTTTTGATAAATAGTTGCTAAATAATGGTAAATATAGCTAAGCTATCATTGGCAAACACGACACTAGCACTGTTTAGGTCATTTTAATCAAATACTAGTTTGTGTGCCTCTTTTTTATAGCGCACATTTCACCAGAAGGAAACTCAAGTGTGCTTCCACAACCAAAGGCACAACACCGGAATTATTTACAGACAAAATAGATGAAGACATTCAAAATCAAAGCAGAGAAAACAAACGCATCTTACCAAAATTCCTAAAAGAACAAAGACCAACAACATTGGAGCACCTTAACAAAAGATTTAAACATATTTAAAAGTCACTTAGAGAAATAAAAAGTAGCTTTCTAAAATTGCCAAAAGACAATACAGTGACATTGATTTAAACGTGCTTAAAAGACCTTAAACAAAGGAATGAAAAAAGGCATCGTTTTTAACCTGGATTTAAAAGCATTTACACTCTGAGCTGATTTCACTTTTGTTGGCAAATTTTGCATTTGCATAGCATATCATAGCATAGCATAGCATAGCAGCTAAATGCCACTTCCCCATGTTTGCTTTGAATTCTGGGCTCAACTAATTGACCTGAGTCTTCAGATCTCAGAGCCCTACTGGGTTTATGTTCAATCAATGCAATCTTTGATGCTCTTTTGAGGGAGTTCAGTCAGATATTAATAACACAATAATTAAGCCTATTGAAGATAAAAGCATGGATAAGCTTTGTGTGGTTTGGCCTGCGTATGAGTAAATGATACGCCAAATGGCTCTGGAGCTGGCACCTCTTTGGTATTCTGTGATGCGGCATCTGCGCGGTTGCACATCAACAGTAGCGATAGCACCTGCAGCTAATGGGATAAAGCCAGGTGTTGATATGCTCCCACCATGCTCAAAAATCATTATGCCGACTTCACGATAGGTGGCATGTTAACAAATTAGACTGATGTTGGATGTTTTGAGTTAAAACGCCAGCGCACATGATCAAAATTTGCTCCCTCGTTTTTGTTGCGACATCTGATGGGGCCATCTTCTTTTCGCCACACGATAATGTGATGCTTTCGTAGCCAAGATTGTCTGGATGATTATTTACCAACAAATGCCCATTTTTGTTACATTTTGATACCAGGGGTGTGAAGTAACGATTTTCAGGACTATCGTGGGCCCTAGAAAATATTATTTTCAATTTGCTGCACTGACTTTGTGGAGCCCACAAAGTGATCACTTTTCACAGGTGGCGGGCGCCCTTGCTTGAAACCAATAAGAGAGCAACGTCAAAATGCCGGTGGATGAGTTTTCACACGCTGCGCTGCAACTCACAGACCGCCACTGAACTAACCATCTGACCTCGCCAGCGCAAAAATACGACTAGTAAAATTCTGTGCGGTGAAGGTTTATTACTTGACACACAATTTCTTATCAGAATTGATTTTCAGAGCTTGAGCAATAACGCCTTCCCTCACCATTTTTTACCTCCAGCGCCCCTCATATCAGCGTTCCCGTTGTGTGCTCAGCCCTGCTCTTCCTCCTCCCCTCCTCTTCTACGCTTTTACGGCCGCCTTGCGACTCACAAGAGTGTGGATGACGACGGGCCGGGGCGGTATCGGGAGTGAGGGACATCGCAGCAAGCGGGCGGCTGCTTGGGCTGATGGGAAGATCGACGCTCGGCAGGCGGGCATGGGAAGTGACGGGAGGGTGTTGTTGTTCGGTGGGGGGGTGGGGGGGGGGTTGTCGGGTGAGGGACTGTAAAGCTGTGATTCCCAGCCACTGTGCCATGACAGCTCATCAGATGTGTCGTGGGAAATCATCAAATGTCATTCAATGAGTCTGAAAACCCACATTCATTACAGCCAATAATGTTTGTTGGTTCGTCGACTTATAGTAACAGGCAGAACAAGGTAATAGGGTAATAGATACAGTACAGAATGACTATGTATCGGCTTTATTTGGTGGCGTGACTTTTTTTATGTAAAATATGGGCCATGTCTCAATAATTGTTGCGAAACACTGCCCCTGAATGACACAATGGCCCAATCAAGAAGCATTTTTTTTTTTTTAGTCGTCATCAGGAACCAGGAGGTGGTCTTTCGCCATGGTATACACCTTCAGTTTGACTGCCTTACCTATATCCTTTTATCATTATGATTCCAGTTATTGTTGGAATTCTGTTATTTACTTCAGTTTGACTTGAGTCACACTTAAAACACGCTCGGCTGCTTAATTCATGATGAATGTTGCCGCCATGACTGCAAGCCGACTGATTTGAATAAAGCTGAGCCAGTGCAAGCCCCCCCACCCCACCCCCCCACCCCTCCACAAATGTAAAACACCCCCCCTGATAAATTGTCCATTTTGACGGGAACATGATTACACCAGGCCACGGCTGCGGGCCGTTCAGCGGGCAGACAGAGCGACATGTCACCTCTAAGAGGGCTTTGAATAGATGTCCGTGCCTTCACTCGGGCCTGCTTCCTTAATCATGATGTCGGATGGTGATGATTAGCTTCCTGTGTGTGTGTGTGTGTGTGTGTGTGTGTGTGCGTGCGTGTGCGTGTGTGTGTGTCGCGCACCCAACTCTCTTGGTGTTAATAATCAGCCCAGGGAGATAATACCCGTCGGATAATCCAGCTCTAATCTAAAGCACATTGTTACTTTTTATATATGAAATTTAATTCGTCAAGACATTGCACGTGGGTGTGTGTGTGTGTGTAGGTGTAGAATGTGGCAGTATTTCATAATCTAGGAGAAGAGGATGAGAGGTGATTGCATCTAAATCCCTAAACTAGGTTAAACAACAGTCTGAGAAGGACACTGATGTTGTTTCTCCTTCTCGTACGGGTCATCGCTCATGACAGGGGAGGGGGGGGGGGGGGGGCGAGGCGGTGGGCCGGATTACTAAGGCATCGTTTCATGGCTCTCGAAAATCTGTAACAGTAACAAGGCCGGGAATTAGGATTCATTACCGTACTCCGTGTGCAGGCATCTATTAAGGAAGACGGCTCTGCAACAGAATCACTTGTGCGATCCCGCAGAAGGAGCGTGAGAAGGCGACGTTAGTCTCAGTACAATTCATTGGACTCGCTGAGGTGAGGCGGGTCAAGAGCCATGCGAGCCCTGATAAAACTGAATTGGAGCACAGTGTCAAATCCTTTTTTTGCTTTTCATGATGTGTCTACGGTAAATCATCACGTTAATTGCCTGTCTTTTCCAAAATTAAATAGCGCTCCAATTAGAACAACCACACAGAATATGCATTTCTATCTTCTGTATCGCTGGTATGAAACAAAAACACAAAGGATCACTCTTAGATTTGTGAACTCCTGTTCTTTTAATTAAAATGCAAAGTGGCATTTTACAGAAACCCAAGGCCACCCTTTCAAAGCCATGAGAAGAAATAAATGTTTGTTTGTTTTTAATTGGAGGAAGTAATCAGCATAATGAACCTTGATATCATTTAACAAAAGGTGACAAAGATTTGTTGTCTTATTAACTGACTGCATTTAAAACAAACGCGGTAAAATATGGACGAATAAAAATGATTGAATTACGGCTGCAATCAGCCTAGGCAACAATGCTTTGGCGCAATGTGTGAACTTCCGATTCATGACACAGTACTCTACGTTTTGATGTCAACTTTCAAGGTGGTTTAATTCTGGTATGGAGATGTGATTCTGATCGCTAACTTGCTAACCCTCATTACAGGGGTGGCTGCTCTACTGTACAGGGCATCCATTACACTGGCCACACCAAAATCTTAAAAAGTCCGAAGCTCTTTGTGTTTTCACCAGAGGTGGGTCGAGTCAGGAAAAATTGTACTTCCTGTAAGTGCAAAGTTGTTACTTTTGAATAATAGGACTGAAGTGAAAAAAAAAAAGAAAAAAAGTCCTCTAATTACTTGAGTAAGTGGAAAGGAAACAATGCATGTACTGAATAACTGGTGAGTAACTTCTCCTTGTTTTTTGTAAATAGTACACGAATGTCAAACACAACCCGAGCAACTTACATCTTGATCTTGATCAGCGCTGTGCATATGTTGCAGATTGCAGATTGCTTTTTCTTCCCGCGCCTTTTTGAGTTCTTTTTGTTATACTGTGAAGTCTGATGAGCCCATCCTCGATCAAGTTTACAAAGCCATCTCGGTCCTGTCTTCATGATACTCAATTACATCTCAAATGATTTATTTGGTGCCGGTAAAATAAGACATGTTTTAATATGGTGCTCCATCTTTTCGGGGAAAATAATTACAATCATCTGAAACTGATGCTATAAATGTTGTTGTTGTTTTTTAACTTCTATCCGGAAACATTTGTCTGTCCTGTGGATTTTTTTTTGAATTGATATTATTGGTGATTTATATTTCTCATTGTTTTACTGATACTTTGATATTTTACACATCCATGTGTTTTTTTCGTTGAATACTTGTTCTGTTCAACTTTTCAAATACTGCTCTCAGTCCCCCTCCAAGAAAAAAAAAAATAGCTAGAGAGTTTTCTATGTTCAATGTTTCCTTTCCTCCCAGATAAAGGAAAGTCAAAGAAATGAATAAAATAGTCTGAAAATAGTACTTCCCTGCGTGAGTTTCTGTGTGTTTTCACAGTAAAATAGTATTTTGGGAGGGCTTATGAAATCACTGTGCCATTGAATTGCTCCGTCAATAGCGTTTATCTTCACGCTCAGCTGCACTTTGGTGAGCGCTGTATGCCGGTACTCTGAGATTATTGTGGTTAACCTTGATCTATTGATTTCCTGCCATTGTATACTACTCTTAGATATTCATGGGTGTGTGCTCAGTTCTCGCTCTTGCTTTTCTCTCCTGGCAGAGATCCTGAACGGGGGCGTTTACGTTGACCAGAACAAATTCCTGTGCCACGCAGACACCATCCATTGGCGTGACATCATCAAGAAGCCCCAGGCCGAGCTACTGGTGGTGCCGTCCAACAACAGCAATCTGAGATGTGAGTGTGCCGCAAATGTGTGAGCCAGTGGATGACAGTGACACTTTTTGGGAGGTGATCCGCACGCCAAGCCACTTGAGGCCCAGAAGCGTTGAGTCATTGTGTTTGCCTACCGGTCAACTCGGGGCAAAAATCACATGGCGTTAGGTCAGCGCGTGAACGTTGGCGTCGGTGCTGCGGCCGCTCCGCAGCGAGGCCCGTGGAGCCGCTGTGTCCGCTGCGCTCTTTTTAAGGCTCAGCCAATCTGACAGCTGCTCGTGAAGGTTCTGCTGGTGCTGCTGCCCCTTGTCTGCGGGCCCTCCAGTCTGCTGCTCCCTCGTCTTTGCATTTCTGTCTGGCGGACATCCAATGTCACAAAAAGTGGCTCCTCGTGGCACTTTGTTTTTTTGTGTGTGTGTGTGTGGGGGGGGGGGGGGGGATGAGCCCCTCTGCTCATTTCAAGCGACAAAGTTCATCCAGTTAGATCAAACGCATCAGGGTGAGCAAGAAGGACAGCCGCAGTGCCAAACGTTGAGCGTGCCACAAGGGTTACGGGGGTTACTTGAACTTGAGTTCCCTTGACACACACAAAAAAAAACAAAAAAAAACTGATGACCTTTTGTTTTAAGCATACTGGTGTTGAGTCTTGAAATCTGCAGGGAGCTAGCGGCGCATCGTGCGCTTGCCAACATAACGTTGGTTTAAGGAGACACTCTGATAGTGTGACCGAAAAAAAAAAAAAAAAAAGAGTTTGGTTGATGAGATAGTCACTAATGAAGGAGGACGATGAAAAGGAACAAAGACTAGAGGGGGTGGGCCTTAATATGACAATGGAACATGTGGGAGTTGAGGTTGCCAAATTGGGCACCCTTGGCAGCCAGTGTTTAGAATGTGCGTTCGCAGCCCTGCAATGGAGTGGGCCCGGTGACAGTCAGCTCACACTGTTCCACTTACTCTGTTATTAACGGCCGTCAATTATGCCCCGATGACGGCAGATGTGCAGTCGGACCAGCCAGCAGAAAACCATGTCAGGCAATGGCCTGGCTACTCATCCCCATGAACACTTTCAGTGTGTTGTTACTGGGGAAGTTTTACACGTGTGACCGTGTGTGTGGCGGGGTGTATGTGTATGTGTGTGTATGTATGTGATGCAGGCCAACGCTGTCATCGCTCTTGCAACGGACGGTGCTGGGGTCACCAGGACGACCAGTGTCAAACCTGTGAGTATGCAACCACGTCAAGTGCATTTCGGGGAGTATTCACTTTTCCCGATTTCGAGAAAATCAGATGGTTAGGAGTCGGATTGAATAAATGCTTTCGGATGACATTATTTCAAATTGACATATTCATTATGATTCAGTTATTGGTTTGGCCCCTTACATTTCAGAATATATACACAAATGTTGATCATTGTTTTCTTTGTGAAAAACTATGATCAACATATGTGTATATATTCTGTAATGTATAGGGGCCACGTACACAATAATGACTCTTATGAATGTGTCAATTTGCAGTAATGTCATCCGAAGCATAATAACAATATCCTACATTGATTTTCTACGAGAATCGAGCAGCTTAAAGCCTAGAACTACTCCCGAACATGCACTCTGCCGTGGTCTCGCATACCTCACAGGCTTCTGACACTGGTCGTACCTCGGTGACACCAGCAACGTCCGTAGCAAGAGCCGATCGACAACACAGACAACTCAATTCGTTACAATTATGCTGTTGAACATTCAAAGATTTCAATGCCTAAAAAGTGTAAATAATTAGACATTAAAGTTACTGTATTTCATTATAAAAAGAGTTTTAATACAGTCAACTGTAACTGTAATGTATTTTTTTTCATCACAAAAAGTCTATATGTACTGTAATGACAACTTGTCTTTAACTTGAATACTTAGATGTGTCATAGGCTGTTGCTGCTGAATGTTTAAAGATTTCAGTGTTTTAATCATTTACTAAATTAAGAGATGTATTTTTTACTCTGGTATAATTTCTTAGAATGTCACCCGAACGGTTCGCTTTTATTAATTTTTTTATTTTTTCGAAAAAGAAAATGTACCATTTACTTGTCATCTTTTCAAAATAAACATATTTAAAGAAAAGATCCGTTTTTTTGTACCGAAAATATACCGAACCGAAGTTTCCAAGAAACCGAACCGAAATGTGATTTAGCGTACCGTTACACCCCTAGTAATTATAGATTAATTTGATGGTCCATTAGTAGTCACTTAAACGGTCTTTTCATGTTTTCAGCAATTATCTTCAAATATGTACAATGTGTTTTGAAACACACCTGTGAGTTTACTGTACGGGAACTTGAACTGAATAAACACCAAGCATGCTAGAATGCCCAGAAGCCTGTCCTTTGACTTTTCTGCTATGTCACATCGCCATACTCCCTGCTGCTTTGGAAGGTAATGGCCAATTTACAAGTGAAAGTCGGCTAATTGTAGCCAGCAGAGTTGTTTGCCAAATAACACCCGGATTTGTAGTTCAATAGTTAATTTAAATGCGCGTATTAGTTTGATCATTGTGAGGAGCAAGTAATAGTTACAGGGGGCAGGCAACATCGCCATAGCGCCAATTGGCACGTAATAGGACCGTTTTTTGGGATTGAACGACACGGTTGGACGTGAATCTTCCGATCAAAACAGTTGTGTTGTTTTTTCAAACACACACCTAAGCGGTGGCTCGTCAGGGTTCCATCACACAAGAAGTTTAATTTCGAGAGAGAATCGGCGAAGCTCCGTGCTCCAGCCTACTTGAAACGGCAGCTTCGGAGCACAACAGTTTTTTTTCCAAAAGATAAGCGGCTTGTTCAAGGACAAGAAAAGATTGTGCTGCCTTGAAAGTTTTATTCAAGGCTCTTGGCCAAAGAAGGACTGGAGTGACCTTTTGCTTGTGAAGCACCTCATTTGTATCCGCCCGAATTTCATATCATTGCAGCATGAGCGTGTCGAGGGTGGCGATATTGTCTCCTTTTGTTTGAGCGCGCGCGCGCGGCGGACCTTTCAAGCTCTCTTCTCTTTGCGGGCAGTGACGAAGACGGTGTGCGCAGAGCAGTGTGACGGTCGCTGCTTTGGGCCGTACGTCAGCGACTGCTGCCACCGCGAGTGCGCCGGCGGCTGCTCGGGACCCAAGGACACAGACTGCTTCGTACGTGCACACCGACCCGGCCCGTCCTTCCGCGTGTCCCCCCCGTGCGCGACATCTCTGTCATTTTCCACAATGATTTACTTTGTTTACTCGCTGATGCATTGTTTGTCATCTCGCAAGGCGGTAAAAGTCTGCTGCGCCGGCGCTCTTCAAAGAGCAAATTGGTGATTCATTGTTCCAATTAATATCCCTCTTATCACCAAGAGTCGGTCCCGCGCGGACCACCGCTGCTCAGCGTGCACTCGGAGGTGTGATATTGTAGCTGTAATTCACAGGAAGGCTCATCCAATTCAATTACCGCCGTTTCGGACCGCGGCCGCCGACGACAAAACACTTAAAAGTTTTACGGCAAAACATTTCAGCATTTACATGCCGGCGGTGGATGGATGGCTCCGATTTGTCTCCCATTTGTGACTGCAAGCATGATTCACATGTTGCGTAAAAATGAAATGCAGCTGTTAATAGTTTTTCATTCAGCTTCTGAGAGAATGATGACCTTCCGGTGGCCTCCATAACTCCCCTGCTCGGCATGGGAGATTTCACTTGCATCCTCCACACCCTAGCTTATGCTTTTTTTCCCTTTTTTTTTTTTTTTTTTTTTCGCAGGCCTGCACCAATTTCAACGACAGCGGCGCGTGCGTGACCCAGTGCCCTCAGCCGTTTGTGTATAATCCCACGTCGTTCCAGCTGGAGCACAATCCAAGAGCGAAGTACACCTACGGAGCCTTTTGTGTCAAGAAATGCCCGCGTATGTTCACTTTGTACCTTGACATCCAAAAAACTCGTATATAAAATGTGAGTCGCTGAATGCCAGCCGAGCTCTCTGCAGCAAATTAAGTGTACAAACGGCTCCAGGGTAGGACCTCCATCCAGAACCCCAAATTTCCTGGACCCGGGGTCAAGAAAGAAAACCGAGCGGCAAAGGTTTGCGAGTGTTTGCACACGTAGCGATTCTCATTTCTTCATCGATGTTCATTAAAGGTTGCAAAGACGTCGGCCAAACATTCACAAACACTTTAAACGCTTTTTCTGGTCACCATCAAATGTTTGAGCACGTTCACAATGTCTTGAAGAAGCCATGCAAGCCCAAGCCATGAGGCGACCTCCGCCATGCTTTCGAGATGAACTTGCGTGTTTTGGATCACAAGCAGGTTCTTTCTTTCTTCATACGTTGGCCTTTCCATCATTTAGGAAGAGGTTCATCTTGCGCTCATCAGTTCAAAACTTTTGGGCCTCATCTCCGTACTTTGTTGCAAAATCCAATCTGGCCTTCCGTTCTTTTTGCCGATGCATGGTTTCATGGCATCTTGTGGATTGCGAAACCTTCACTCCTGCACTGCGGAAGTTTGGCAGTGTTGTCTTTGGATGTTTCTTCACAGCTCTTACAATGTTTCTGCCATCAATTGCTGTTGATACCCTTGGCCGACCCGTTCGATGGCGGGTGCACCAACGCTTTCTTTCTTTTTCGGGACATTCCAAATCCTTGTATTGCAGAGATGGGAAATTCGGGTCCAGAAAGTCAAAACCTTGCCACGGTTTGCCTTGAGACACAGTCGCTTCTAATCAACTGAGCTCGTCTACCCGCCGCTTGAGTAGAAGCACTTGCGGCTCAAGCTAAACTGTGGCAGCGTTTTAACTTTCTAGACCTGCATTTCTCAGCTCTGTTGTGTTGGCTATGCCCAATGTTTGTGCAATAGCTCGGATCGATTTTCCCTCTTGTCTCAGCTTCAAAATGCTTTGCTTTTCTTGGATAGACAGCTCTCTGGTCGTCGTGTTTGCTTCACAGCAAGTTCAGCTTCCAGCATAGCCTGCCTTCTCTCTCCTCCTGTGTGGACGCGTCTGGAACACCTGCTTTGCTCCTCTCAATGTGGAGGAGGAGTTTGGGCTGTCAAATCTTCACCTTTCTACTTTAGCAAACCCAAACCAACCTTACATTTTTGTCTCATTTTTGTCACTTGCGACCTTGTCCTTTTGGTCCATGCCCAGAGCTTGTGATGAGAGATGAGCGTAAGCTCATCCGGTAAATTGAGAACACTGGCTTTAGGCTCCCCCCCCCCCCTCCCCAACTTGTCTGTCAATCTCACAACACCATTTGAAAACAAAACCCAGAAATAATGACTTGACTCCCAACCCTGCAATCCCCCAAAATATGGCCTCAGATTTAGAGGAGCTGACACCCCGGCAGCTTCACACACTCAATGAAGCCCCCTGGATCATCTGCAAATAGTAAAAGATGATAATACCGCAGAGTCTCAGTTGAGCCTATCGTGAGAAAAGGAAGGTGCACCGTGACCACACCTGGAAAAATGATAAACAGGCACCAGAGAAAAAAAAAAATCCAGGTTGCTCTACAATAAAGTGATGTGAAAACTGGATGTTGCACATCAGCCCGCACCCCTGAAAAGAAAATCAATGCACATGCCAATGTATTGTATGCCTATTTTCAAGACTCAGCAAATGTAATCGTAACGTGTGTCTCAATCAAGACGCTGAACAAAACAAATCCTTCTGCACCTAACATGCAAAATGGGGAAGCAGGTTGGCATGCGCGAATGTCATCGACCGAGTTCAATGATCACCAAATGAGCGTTCACGCTACCCTTGCTGACCTCGTCAACAGCAACGTACTGTATTTCTGTCGTGGACCTTATTGCAAATGTGATTGATTTCGCACCGTAAAGGCATCCTCATCTGCTAACGAATGCAAACATATTCTGTGTGCTTATGTCAGATAACTTTGTGGTGGACCATAACTCCTGTGTCCGAGCGTGTCCTAGCAACAAGATGGAAGTGGAGGAGAACCGCATCAAAATGTGCATTCCCTGCACAGACATCTGCCCCAAAGGTAATCCAAAGGAGGATTGTGCCTTATTTGGATTGGGCATTGACTTCCTGCATAGTTAGATGAACAAAGCAGCTATTGTGCCGTTGGAAATTGTTGCACTTGGTCATGGTTTTAGACAGGAAGCAGCAATTGTAATAAATGATAGGCTGACGTGTTTTGACTTGCATTGTTTTAGTTTATTTTGCTTTTTTGGGGGGGGGGGGGGCGGGCAGAAATTGAAGAGCAAAAGCAAAGCACACATTGAAACAAAAATCAAACGGTGTTAACTTCAAGGAACTATTTATTTAAACTTCCAGCTAACTTTATAAGAGATTCTACCGACCCTGGGAACACTCTGCACTTTTTGTTTTTGCTTGAAAGCGAAACAAAGATAAGTGGAATGTTCACATTTCTGTCATTTTGGAATTTTGGAGGACTTAGCTACTGTAGAAAACCACATGGAGCTATTGTTTAAGTTTTCATTTAACTTTTGAAGACATCTTGATGACCGTGGGAGCTCCCTTTTTGTTAGGATTTTACAACAATGATGTATAATGGCAAACAATAATAACAATTAAAAAAATCAACATTATGCAAATCTGAATAATAGCTCAATAAAAATATGTTAAAGACGTTTCGTCAAAAGTTACGAGTTTTAATTTAGTTTTACATGTTGATGCCAATATTTACCGTTTTGCTGAAAATGCATATCAGCTCCAAATATCGGTTATAGGTAATTGACTACTTATAGTCGGTATTGGTATCGGCCGTGAAAAAAAAACACATCGGTCTATCTCTGGTCAACACCTACAGACACACTGAGTGACATCATAGGCAATCGGTGGTCTATGAAAATTGACGGTACAGCGAGACCGTGCAGGAAAGCAGGACGTACAGTACAGTAAAAAGAAATGTGCAACAGAAGAATGCAGACTAATTAAGGCGACGCAATCCCAGATGATTTGGAGGTAATGGTTAAAACACCTTGCATAGCACCTCTGATCATCGGACATTAAAGATCTGACTGCAAAAATGTTTGATTGTAAAACTATCCAAAACAGACTGAAGCTCAAATCTTCCTCCTCACTGCAAAGCTCCAAACGGATGCCGCTCCACCTTCACAAGAGCTCAACTCGAACCATTAAGGTCGAGTGGCAGCATAGTAAATAAATGTAAGCGTTTAACACTTCATGTGGCTCCAACTCTTCCAGTTTGATGAAACTAGACAAGATGGCCCAAGTGGTGTCTGCATCAATCCCGTCTCAGGACAAATTTGTTGTACACACATTCTTCGGCAGCCTCTCCCGCTCTTCTGCATTTGTCTTCCTGTAAACAGCTTAAGCAGCTGCGCCGTTTTAATCTAATGGCTTTATGATATCGGATCAGCAGTGGCACGTGAGAATTGCTTTGGAAGCTTTACATAAAAATATGATTTAGTGTTACGGGCTGCTTCTTTGCATTGATGGAACTCAGACGTACCGAGTGTAACACTGGCCTCGAATGCGATTTATTCAGTAGATATGTGAAATATACACGTTAGCTTTTTGACATCTGACAGGGGCTGATGTTGAATACGGTCGTTAAAGGGGAAGTCAACCCAAACATATTTGTTTCCAGAATATGTTCTAAACACGGCATTCTGATGAATATTGGCTTAGTGGAATATGAGAAATCCACCGGTTTTTAGCTAGCTCAGGGGGCGGCCATTTTTTTCAAATGACATGGAAGTTGCTCAGTGCTCAGATAACAACCAATCATGCTTCAACTTCAATAAACAGGTGAGCCATGATTGGTCGTTATCTGAGCCCTGAACAACTTTGATGTCATCTTCAGTCGACAGAAGTGACAAAATGGCCGCCCCCCTGAGATGACCTAAAGTGTGTGCATTTTGCTGCTTAACTTATGTTTCTCAAACGCAATTTTAATCAGAATGCCATATTTCAACTAGTGGGCCTGCATAGGACATGTTCTGGAAAAAAATATGTTTGGATTGACTTACCCTTTAAGATAGCACCGCTTTCAAGTGATGTGTTCATAAATGAATGGGCCATAGTGATTCAGTCTGCACTGAAAAAATGATGTGTTGAATTTACTCAATTATACTTCGTCAAGTGGGTGCTCAAAATAAAATCATCCGTATCCGGATACATAATTAAGTACATGTAAAGTCTACTTAAAAAATAATGACCTGGATCCAATTGATTTTACTTTGTGCAACCACTTGAGGTAATAAAATTGAGTAAATTCTGCCCAAAAAGATGTCAGTGTGGATGAATCTGGCTTGGAGACCAGAGGTCAGAGATGCCAGTGCTCTTGCAGACTTTTATTTTTTATTTTTTTTAAAGTTTTAGCATTATTGATTTGATTTCTATTCCACTTCTTGAGCACTGCCACAAAAAATATTTTTTTGTATGTTGGGACTGGTTTTGCGTGTGTGTGTGTATAACACAGTTTACCCTGTAGGGATTTAAAAATATATATAGTGGAACATGTGCAAAATATGTGGATGACTTTTACAGTAGAGTAAATCATGGGACGGAGAAAGTCCCACCTAGTTCCTAAAAAAAATGCAATTTTCCCACCGTCTCCAAAAAGGGGCCGCGGTACCGCTCAAGGGTTAATGTCTTGGGTTCCATCGTCACGCAGCAGCGAGAGGTTAATGAGGGATAGCCAAAGGAACTGTGGGAAATGATAACAAATTAACATTTCAGATATGAAATTGGCTGGTATAAATCACTATCAAAAAGGGGTTACGGCGCTTAATGCCAGCCTTATTCATCATCACCATTCCTCGCCTTGGTCGGACACACACGGCGGCAATTGTAATTAATGCCGATGTAATGAATTTATTACGCGGCGTTATTGGCTTTCATGGGAGAGCAATTTCAATGGCTGGCCTTCGTGTCGTCGCCATGCGACGGCCACTTCGTCGCTCCGGATGCGCGGCGGCATGCGGATTAATACATTGATTGTGTTTGTCTTGCCAGTGTGTGACGGCATCGGGACGGGCGTCCTGCAGACCCATCAAACCGTGGATGCCAGCAATATTGAGAGATTTGTCAACTGCACGAAAATTAATGGAAACCTCATCTTCCTAATCACTGGCATTAAAGGGTGAGCTTCAAACCACACTTTTCGTTTTTCTTCTTTTTTTTGACACAACTTGTGATTTGATAGAGAACGTTGATCTATTGTTGATACGGATGTATTCATTCGTGGCCTTATGTGAACATGAAAAGAACCTATTGTACTTGCTTGAAAGCAGCCCAATAGCAGGACGGAATAAGGTAGCAAACGACACGAGCATCTTTCTTTTGTGGAAATCCAGTTTTGGGGGAGGTCAGTGAGAAATATTCCCTGTGCCATCTATCAGTGCTGTCACGGTGACCTGAAGCTCTCCAAGTGGACCAATAGCTACTCATGGAAGTCACACTGAATGTTCCGTCTGAAGACTTTGGCGGACCAACATGTTTCTCTCACAAATGAGTTGACCTCGCACGATATGTTGAAGATTCTCCATGTGTCTTCACTTTAGGGACATGTATCACGGTATTGGACCGCTGGATCCTGAGCGCCTCAACGTGTTCCGCACCGTGAAAGAGATCACAGGTGAATGTGTGACTTTGGAAATAATGGCTGAGAATCATGACACAACAGTGGGCGGGCGGCTGCGCGTGCGCGTGCGCGCGCGCGTGCGTGTCCATTAGCAAGCGGAGGCCCTAAAGGGATGAGCGATGCCTCGTATACAAACCCTTTGTCATATTAAAGTGCGTCTTGCAGTTGAGCCAAACAGCTAATGGAGCGCAACTGCATTTTCATAATGAAAAGCCAAGCAATAAGAAAGAGCAATAGGCTCTCCTCCTCAGTCGTCCTCAGCTCCATGCCTTTAATGTCATTTCCACACATGCTGATGCCGTATTATCTGTCATTAAAGCCCGATGCCTTTCGACAAATTGCGCCGTATATTCAATTGAGTCTTTTAATTAGTGTACATTGTCCATTTTCTTCAAAGAATCAGCTCTTGCTTGAACTTTGCATATCCACCGCAACTCATTTTATGTCAAGGTATTCGGCGGGGGGGAAAAAAAAAAAAAAAATGGGTTAGATTGTTTACTCATCAAGCGTAACTGTGTAACGCCATCATTTTGGAGGTTCATTTTGGAGTAAAGAGGTGTTTTGTGAATGATGTCTTCAGGTTACCTCAACTTTCAATCGTGGCCTGAGAACATGACCGATCTGAGTGTTTTTTCCAACCTGGCAACCATAGGCGGGAGATCCCTTTACAGGTATGAACACATTGCCACATTGAAAAGTTGATGTATGATGACAATTTATATTACTTATATGATCAATGCAAGTGCTTTTGTAAATGTGACATCGCTCCAAAAGCTTTCATGGTGGGAAACGGCATTTTTGTGCCCATCGTGTCACATTACAGAAGACACGCTGAGAGCTTTATCCAGACAGCCTTTGTTTAGCCAGATCATATTTCCACTTTCCTCACCTCATTTGCACATTCCACATGTCACATGGCTCTGCGTTTGCCACCTCTTCCAGCGGAAGCGGCATCTCCCTGCTGATTTTGAAGCAGCGTTGGATCTCCTCACTGCAGTTCCAGTCGCTGGATGAGATCAGCGCCGGCAACGTCTACATTTTCAACAACAGCCGCCTCTGCTTCTACAATACCGTCAACTGGACGTCGCTGTTCCGCACGCCTGCCCAGAAAGTGCTAATCCGCAACAACCGGGACCCGAAGGAATGCAGTGAGTGGCGGCGGGCTTATTGTGTGCCATTATTTTCACCCAAAATACATGTGGCCTCACCATTCCAAAGTCCATTTTATTGTTGTTTCTACCAATACAGTTCAGTTGGGTTCGGCGTGCTAGGATTTGGATTAGAGCTGCCAGATTATGAAAAAAATATTCATCACAATTATTTTGGTAATAATTGAAATCATGATTATTCAAACAATCTTTTTTTTTTTTTTTGGTACTAAACAAAAAAATGTTTAATTGTAACCAAAACAAATACATTTCTTTGAATCACTATAATTATATAAGTTACTTTTGTACCAAACAGAATTGATAAAATTAGTTAAGTGTATGTGTGCGTGCGTGTGTGTGTGTGTATGTGGGTGTGTGTGTGTGTGTGTGTGTGTGTGTGTGTGTGTGTATATATATATATATATATATATATATATATATATATATATATATATATATATATATATATATATATATATAGTGTATGTATATATATATATAGTGTATGTATATATGTGTATATATGTATATATATGTATGTATAGGTATATATATGTATATATGTGTGTGTGTATATATATACATATGTATATATGTGTATATGTATATATTTTTTTTTATTTCATTTTTTTAAGTTGCAAATGTATAGATTCAACTATGATTTCCTTGTTTAAACATAGTGCGTTGGATATAAATGCATATTAATTATACTTTTGTACAATTCTGCCAATTTTATAATCATGGAGTGTAATAATCCTAATTGTAATTGAATTTGGATTAATTGCACAGCCCTAGTTCGGATAGATAAATATTTATGAGGTAACAGCCATGTAAATAGCATTATTCCCAACTTGAAAGCAGGGATCACATCAATGAATGAAGATTATTGAGCAGTGTAATAAAGAATAATGATAAAGAAGCCAAAGGTTGTGTCCTGACATTATGAATAAATACCATAAGTGACACAAATGGCGTGAATGTGTCCCTCTATTGTGATCAATTTTGAAGTGCCGCCTTTCCATTATAACCATCAGGAGTGCGTGGGGCACATTTAATGAACAGCATTGAATTTCCGTTTGACTGGATTTAAAGGCTCCCATTCATGGGGGGGTGGGGGGGCGGATGACATGCTGACACAACATCACGCATGTACAGTATCACCCTGACATTCAAAATTGAGCGCACAAAGTTGAGGTTGTAGCTTGAATCTGTTTCCCTGGACAGCCCAGCAGCGCATGGTGTGCGATCGGATGTGCTCTGACGAAGGCTGCTGGGGCCCGGGGCCAGACCAGTGTCTCTCCTGCCGCTACTTCAGACGGGGCCGCACCTGCGTTGAGTCCTGCAATCTTTTTTATGGGTGCGTAATAGGTGCAAAAATACTTTATGCTCCAGGTTAACTGTTCACAAGTGCTGTATATGAGCTGCTAAAGCATTTACCACAATACCAGATCGTTATGGTTCCCGAAGACACATTAATTCCCTTGCAAACAGGCACACGTGACAAGGAGAGGAAATAAAATCCATTTCAGCAGCTTTGATATATGACAATGAACTCCAACTGTCCTCGGGAGCTCAGAAGGAGAGTCTAATTGCCATTTGCTGTGAATGTAATGAGATGAACCCATAAGAAATGTTGCGCTCCGAGTAGGTCATGTGCACAGTGGACTGGCCGTTGTGGCAAATTGATGTGAATGTATTGCCAAATTATGATATTATGTTCAAATCTTACCAAATGAGCAAGAAAATGACTGGCAGAAGCCACATTTGGCGTTCTATTGCAGCATGAATAATTCCGCTCAGGTCATTGCTGTCATGCTGCCTGGAGGCACATCAAACGAATGAGTGACAACTCACCTGAGGATAAGATCTTTGTAGATGTGCTTTCCGGATTCTTCCCTGTGAATGAAGCGGGAGATGTCGTGAATCACCACACTTGAAAGGATCTGTGTAAAATAAGACAATGCCGGCTGCGACGAGATCACTTTTTTGAAAGTGGTCATGTCAGGTGTGACACTCGCGGGAGGTGGAGGAGACTCCTCACATTTGCGCACGAGGTTCGGAGCTTGAGAGCGGGCAAAGCTTCGGTCATGTTGACTTGTTGCTGGTCCTTCGCTAACACCGTTTGTGGGAGGGAAGCTTTGAAGTTGTCAGGAAAAACAGCTCCGTGCCAAAGCTTTGAAGGCGCGGCGGGAGCTCCTTGAACTCTAAATATGGCCACTGCCATGCAGCACAACTCGCTCTTGCATTTCTTGGCACAAGTGTGAAACCGACGTGTCCTTAAAGAAGAGGGTGTCAAATTTAAAGCGTGAGCTATGGAGATTGATTTAAATTTTATAATGCACAAAAAAAAAAACGAACTCAGTTAGCTCCGTTTTATTGACTTCCTGTAGCAGCTGACCTCTGCTCACTGTGCAGCCGGACTGAGAGGAGAGTCACTGTGGCAAAGACAGACTTTTACGTAGTTTTACTACGGCTAATTGGAGGTATCTAAAGTGATTTGCACACTTTGAAAAGCCAAATTCAAATACCATATTAGTTGTACGACTTTGGTGTTCAACTCTTGCGTTTTATACAATACAACTTTATTTTTACGAAGCATCATAAAAGCTCGAGCTGTAACAAAGCACTTTACATTACAACAACAAAACAGCAATAATATAACAAGTGAAAGCAATACATGAAAACACAAAATAAGACACCGGAAAACAGCAGAAAAAGTCTCACGCCGAATCAAAAGCTGGAAAAGAATCGTATTCAAGAATCAAAGAAAGCTATTAGAACAGTCTTTGAATCAAAGCCTACTATTATTTTTTTTTCCATATCGGTTTCAAGCTTTGTAAAAAATTGTAGTTGAAAAATACGATTAATCGCGATTGTGTATGGAGAATTTTGCGATGAATTAGTTATATTAATATATATACATATATATGTGTATGTATTAGTGCTGTCAAGCGCCTAATAAATCTCTCAAATGTCTATCATGCATATTTAGAGTTTTTAAACGTAGGTCTTGCGGCTAGCCCTTGTTGCGCGTTTCCATTGTTAATGAGGAAAGACACTTATTCCCATTAGTTTCTACCTCTGTTGAATAAAAGAAAGGAAGAACAAAAGGGAGAGATGGCACGCAAGGAGGGAAATGTCTGATGTTGTCCATTGAGGGTTGCAGGGTGGATTAGGGAGCCGTTGAATGTGTTTAATTAAAAATTTGCACTGGTGGGTTGGCCGTGCTTTTTTTAGGGGGGTGGGGATGGGATATTGGCCACAGTCTAATGCGGGCCTAATCCCTCATCAGGCCAACCCCCCAGTGGGGCCTTGGTGCGGCCATGAAGGGGCCAATCAGGAGGACGAGATGGACTGAATAGAAATAACTGGAGAGGACTCTGCTGCAGAGGTCTTTGCCGTTTTCCTCTGTGTCATTTCCTCCGACGTTTAACAAAAGAGCTATCTCTGCCTGTTCTGAAGAATTCCCCAGGATGCAGCTTCCAAAAGAGAAATATGATTACAGCGAAACTAGGGAAAGAAAGACCAGGGAGAAATACGTCGAGCAAGCAATGGGAGGTTCTATGGACTTGGTGAAAAAGTGGCATTTAGAAAGGAAAAAAAAAAAAAAAAAAAAAGCCTGCGACGAGCTGCTGCAATTGTAATGAACCATTAGAATTATCTCATAAAAGATAGTCTGACTCCGCCAAAGGGAAAACAAGGGTTTCATTTTCACTTTTATGACTCTTTAATGGGGTACGGTTGAGCTCACGAGCGTCTCGTTCTTTACTTTGAGATCCATCAAGACACCAAATTTTGTCTGGATCACATAAAAGCAGTTTGTTGAGCCTCTCGTCTATCGGCCAACCGCGCTTTGATCAGCCCTCCCCTGTGCGAGGGACGGCGCGTTTGCGGCCGCGTGAGCCTTCCTCACAGAGGGCGCCCATCAGCTCATCGATTGCTCTGATGGGAAAAGTGTTTTTGATCAGTGGCGCTTGGTATTGACAGCCGCAGCCCTCACCTCGCTCAGGGAAACCGGGCTTCAAAAAAAGCAGGATCATTCGCTGCTTTGGACACAAACAAAGCAGACATTCACGGATCGAGTAGATATGCACGCGTGGCGGGATTCAGCAGAATGGCCCGAAATGCGGTGCAGCCCCCGCTGTTGTAATTATAGTGTATAAACCCAATATTTGCCTGGAGAAATGGAAAAACAAAGCTATTATTATGAACTGCATCTCTGTAAGGTGCCTCAACTCCTACCACTTCAGAAGCTGCAAACAAAAGAAAATCATCTGTACTTGTACACACCATTTCCTTCTCCTTCACCCCATCCTAATCAAACACTGCCCGCTCCCCTGGTGTCTTGCCTGTGCGCTCATATCCTCCCACCAGCCTCTACCGCCTCCCTCGGCGCATCGCTTTGTGTTTGCCGCGATTTAAAAAGCTGTTCATTATTCATAGGCCTTCCTCTGTCTGCCTATTGACCATCTTGAGCCTTTAACTTGATCAAATAGTCAGTGGCGGATTGCCGCCCTCCCTGCCCTCAACCGGAGGGCACTCTGGCAGCCGCCGCAATTAAAAGTCTGTGAGAGGAGCGTGGGCAAAAAAAAAAATAAAATAAAAATAAGATAGATAAAAAATAGTTGATCTGGGCTATCTGGATGCGTCATGGCATGTCGGTTGAAATCAAAAGGCTCCTATGTACGACTTGTGCTCATGTGCACACGGTGTACTTGAAAATCCCCACTCAGTATGCTCAGATCAATATTTCAGCACGCTTTCAAATCCATTATACATACATCACAATTTCTTCCCTTTCTCTCGATCAGGGAAGTGCGTGAATTTGCCAATGGATCCGTGTGTTTGGAGTGTGATAGCCAGTGCGAGAGGATGGAGGCTAACGGCATGACGTGTCTCGGCCAGGTAAGAATCTTTGACCTGAGGGTCTGGAGCAGGGCTACAGGCAGGGAGGTTCATCGTGCGGGAAGACTCAAAATAGCTTCGGCAGATTTGTTTTGCGGTCCTCCCGCTAGGTCCGCCGAAACGTTCGCTTTCCCTCCGGAATTGGAGTCGGGGTCAACGTTTCTGCGCAGAAGCAACAAAACACACGATAAGCAGCATTACTTTTTATTTTCCTGTTCTCCTCGATATACGTGTTTTTCAAACTTTTTTGAGTCGAGGCACATTTCTTTCATTGAAAAAACCCTGCGGCACACCACCAGCTGAAATTGTGAAGAAAAAATAAGCCGATTTGACAATATAAGTGTTACATTGTTTATATAAGCATTTTTTTTTAACTTTGAAGAATGACGTTATATTATAACGTCTTGAATAGGAATTAAATAAACACAAAGCAAAAAGTATTTTATAATGTTTCGTATTGATTGATACTTACTCAGTGAGAAACATGGGTCTGTTTGGATAAACAGCGTCACTCATTCGCTATTCTCTAAACAAAGACAATTAGCTACCTGCTGCTGCTGCTGCTGCTACCTGCTGGTATGGCAGAGTACTACAATGTAGCAAAGACATGATTACGCTGCCAGGCGCTGGACGGCACAGGCACACAAATGAGATCATTTCCCACGGCACACCTGACAATATCTCACGGCACATTGGTGTGCGCCACGGCACAGTGTTTGAAAAACACTGATCTATACTTTGATAAAAAAATAAAAAATAAATAAAAAGACAGAACATACTGCACTGCATGACAAATTCACTCGACGGGGATGTTTGTGTCAGTAAGACAAGCGCAACAAGCTGAATGTGAGCCGCCGGTCTCCGTTGACTACTAAAGCAATCAGCCACGGGCCATCTTCCACACCAATACTGCAGACACACTCGAATGCATTCGGGTATCTGCACGTTTGCGTTATGGTTACGCACGCCAACACGGCCGATTTGCAAATTTCAAGCTAATAGCCTGTGGATTGAATGTGCCAACGACGACAGTGTCCGTCAGGACGTTCCCACCCCGCGATGGCCCAGCGCTGTTGTTATTTTGTCTGCTCAGACACACAGCTCTCATTTATTCATGAGCCTGCTGCAGCTGAGCTTGTGCGCTCTTACCACCTGTCATCTCCACCACCGCCATCCCCGTGCGCTACCTTGACATGACCTGATTTTGTTGATTGCCGCCTTCAACGCGGAGGTGTGCTGGAATACACTCC